>NC_092828.1:51923745-52239881 GCF_039878825.1 Excalfactoria chinensis
TGAGAGAAAATTAAATTCCATACAACAGCGACACCCAGCACTGCTACGGATGCAGACCCCAGGAACATTTTTATTATAATCCCTGTTCCACAAGGCTTTGAAATGTGGCCATAAAAAATTCGCTTCCTAATAAAACCTGGCACACAGCACAAGATCTTAGCCCAGAGAAGAGTTGTTGATTTCTTTTCTCCTCCCTGCGCAGACCAAATCCTAAATTCACTTACAAAATGAATAACAAATAAATACATTTTCATTAGAGATGAATTAAGCATGACAGTTCGGCCTGTCCGACACTTCTCAAATGCAAAAGAGAGAAAAGAAGGTTGTTACTTGTTTAGGAATGTACTGCATTCATGGGCCACAATGGCAGCTGGGATGTAAATAATGAAATCTGGTGACTTTGCATAATGATTGAATTGCTTACGGTATTTTAACAAGTTCCACAGCAAAAAGGATAGCTATAATTAAAAACAGTTTACTTTAAAAGCTCCTTATTATGTTTAATCTAAATATGTAATCAGAACCAAACTAAAACCATTGTTGACTATAAGCTTCGTATTCCCTGTTGTAGTGGAAATGCTGAGTCACGGCCTGAAATAGTGATGGAACACCTGGTGGGAAGGTAGGGCCAACTCAGGGGAGCTCAGTGCATGCAATGAACCCCTTTTCCAGACCTCATTTGAGGGTTGGCAGTGGAGGCAAGAGTACCTGTCTGGAGATCCCTGTGCTCCTGAGGCCTTCTGAAGGTAAGCAGCTTCTTTATTTCCGTGCCTATGGCTGTTGTATTGAGCAAATCCTTTCTTGTTGTAGGCTAGGATCTTCTGGCTCTGCTGTCACTGTTGTGCTTTCCATTGCATTATACATGTGTCAGCTCATCCCATGAGGGCCATATGAGTAACACATCCCAAATGGAGCTGGCAAAGTGGGACAAGGGAAGGATGCTCCGAGACATTGTTGAGTGTTCAGTGAAGAGCCCCCCCCCAAACCCTCATGGTAGTACAAGCCTTGCTTTTCTTACTACTTCCCCAAAGGGAACTCTTGCAGAATCCTACTCTGTTTTTCCCCACAAAAGAGATGCTTGGCATGCTGGAATAGACATGCCAAATAACAAAGCATCTGAAAGGAACAAGCAAACCAAAGAATGACGCCCTTTTCAAAATGATGTTCTCTGTGCACGCTGCCATACACACAAGTTCTGTTTTTAAGATGACCAACACCTGCATGTGTGAAATTTGGGCGTATTATCACTGCATGATTTTATCACTAAAGAAATGCCTGTCCAAGGCAAGTATCAACTTCAAGCAATACTAAGCTGATTTAGTAACAGACTGCACAGGCAACTGCTGCAGCAAACTGATCCTCTGGGACCCAGCCAGTGACTGTAGATAGGTCAAGAAAGACTTGCAAAATACTGAATGATCCCTTCCCTTTATCCAATCAGACCAGAAAACAGTGATCTAATGTATTCTTTTTAAAAAGGGTAGAAATTTAAGCTGTTTCTTCAGCACATACGGAAAACTCTGAATTTTGAAAATTAAAACACCAATATTATTTTTACTATTGTGAAAGTGTAGGGCACCTAATTCTTTCTACAGTTAATCATACATGATGACAAAAGATTGGCAGCTTTATGAGTTTTAATGGAGGCAGAATGCATCTAGCCTGCGAGACTGCTGCGCTAACTGTATTAGTGGGAACTGTGCAAACAAAGAATTGTTTTCTAGTAAGACTAGGTTGGTCAGTGTGTTTTGCTCAGATTTTTGAAAAGCAAAATATCAAGTGGGTGAACCTGATTGCTTATATTGTCTTCCAACTTTGCCAATCGCTATTATATACGGGTATCCTTCCTATAATACATTCCTCTTACATTTTATTTTCTTGGCTCCCACCAACAGTTTCTAGAAAGAATGTGCTGTTACTCATTTAAATTGGACAATTCAACAATAGTGGAGGGAATAATGGAGAGGAACCACAATCCCTCAAAGTGATAATAACCTGCAGAGATATTTCACTCCTCGTTTTTTAACCAAAACCTGACATTTCTCATTATTTCAGAGTGCAGACTGGCTAATCCAGAAGTATATCTATCATAAGCAATTCAGGTACAGAACTGACATCACAATTACTTTTACTGGTACCAGCCAAAAATGAACTATGTCTCAATGACCACAGATCAAATCTCTCCCACAGAGATATAGCAGTATATCTGCACCGAAAATTTCAAAGTATTGAAATGAAAACATGCAGCTGTCAATCTGAAAAGAATGTTTAGAGAAGATTCTCTCTTTGACTCTATTAATACCTTCCAATAGCCCATACTTGTCAAATAACAACAGTATATTATGCTACTTAGCATGTAAAAATCCATCACAAAACATAGAATGCATCTATCCAGATGAGATAACAGTAGCTCTAGTGCAAAATACTTGCAGTAAGATATCAATCCATGGGAAACACATCACAGTTTGGCTTTTCCTGGAGTCTCAAAGCCCAGTTTTGCTAAAAGGTTCAGGACCCAGGTGAAGAGCATGGAAGCAATTTGTTTTTCATCTCACTGCTCTTACAAGAGAGCAGGCTCTTGGCAGCAATCACAAATACTACTTCTGACTATAAGAAAAAAAGACGTTCTACCTTCATTGACTCTGTTCTACAGTTTTTGAAATGAAATGCTGTAAATCTCAATGGCACCATAGAAAAATACAAGATTTCTGTAATTGTCCTACTGCAATGAATAATGAGAGACCAAATGTTGTATTATTATCATCAACTACATCTCTGATGCAATCTGCATTTATTATTCTTCAGGTTTGCAAAGAATAAGGAAATGCAAGCTGGAGTTTACAATAATGGCATTTTCCTCTGTACTACTCTTCTCCTTCATGCTGAAGGAGCGTGGATGTGAGAAAAGTGAATGGGATCAAGCTGTCTACTAGAAAACTTGAATAACAAAGTTCTTCAGCTTCAGTCATGCACCCATATCAGGCCTTTTCCTACACATATGCACTGATATCGGTATGTTGCTACTCAAATAGATGACTGGGATATTTCTACTAAAGGATAGTATCAGATCAGAAAAACAAAGAAACAAATAGAAAAGTCATCCCAAACAGCCTACATGAGGCTGGCCGTAATAATTATCGTTAATTAAAAATTATGATTTTCACAGATACTTATTTCAGTTTGCCATTCATCTGATAATGTCTTCCTAATTTATTAATCATTCCAACTCAGAATTCAAAAATAATTTCATTGTAAGTTTCAGTAAAGGTTTCGGTAAAAACTGTTTACTGAGTTGAGAGTCAGAATCCAGAGCTGATGAAGAAGGACGTTAAAAGAGAAGGATGGTGTGCCTTACTAAGTAGAAATTCACAGTTTTGATGCGAGTGAGAACAGCAGTGGTTTGTGTTTAATAGGGAACAAGAGCTACCATTGTGATGAAATTGTGGAAGAGAGAAATGTTCTGTCAGAATGCACTAAGTAAGGTATTTCCGACACAAACTGAGGAAGATACAGCTGCGATCTCATCTGATACACTTTGCACAACTGCTGTTACTGACCCTCAATAAATGAACCAGTGCTGATTTGAGATATAGGGATGAAGAAAGACCTTACTGCAAGAGGAAAAAAACCCTTCTGAGGTGCATGCAAAAAAGGAGCGAAACTGAAGATGGTTGAAGACAAAAAGAGACAAGCAAGTTGAGGGGAAAGCCAGCATTAACAAAAGCATTCAGTAACATACTGGCTGTGAAGAAATCTGGACTGGACTTCCAAAGAATGCCCTGGGAGCAATATGAGACAGAAAATGTTTTCCAACAGGAGGAGCACACTAGAACAAGAGAACTCCCACATGAGAACACTCAACTGCACAAGAAATCCTCCAGACTGGAATAAAAATAGAGCTTGATGAAGCTGCAAAAGGAGCCACATGGTGTGATTGCCTAATCATCGCAAGATAATGGATTCGATGACCCAGCAGATCCCTTTGATTCCTATGGTCACAGAACAGCAATAAAGTAAATTGTCTGTAGTTCTGTCACTTGGGTCTTGTTTTTTTAACAGACAAACAAAGATCTCGTACTGCAGAGCTAAAACAAACCAACCAGGCTTACTTAGAACATTATTTTAAGTGAACATATAAGTAGCTAAACCATGCAAAGTTGCTTCAGAGCTCTACAGGAAAGCAAGATAAAAGATTGATTTGGGTGTTTGATGGATAGATGGTTCAGGGATTGTCTCTTATTTCTGTGAGGATTTTATACTCTTTTTCTGTGGTAATGCATGATACTGGTAAGCACTGTCTTTCCTCACACTTGGTTTGTTTCCAGAAGGGAATATCAGATTAACTCTCACTTAATCAACCCTCTAAATAGCTGTAATCTCAAACCTCTTTCTCCAGTGCATATTGCTGATGATAGTCCTAGATAAACGTTGTCAGCATGGCTACAAAATTCAAGCATGTTACAGCAAAGTGCCTTCCAATGCTGTTGAAAGTTTCAGCCTCCAATGTCAAATGAATCATTACAGTATCACTTTCCTTTTGGCTTTGCTTTCAAGTCCTCCAAAGCAAAAAATTTACTACGGTTTTAAAACTGAGTCCTGTCACCTTGCATCCAGCTGCCTCAGAAACAAGTATGTTTGACTTCAGCCATCATTTCATCCACAATTTCATCCTTAACAACCCCAAACACATAAGAACCAGAGAAGAAAAAATCCCACTTTACTATCATATTGAACATACCATGTTCTTGCAATGAATCAGCATCGTGAGGCTTTAATCCTCTTTCAGCTTCCACTAAATACCATAAATCAGAAAACTGTCAGCCCTAGTGTGACAAGAAACCAGCTTTATTCCCTTGAGATGCTGATGAAATAGATGAAAGAAGTATGATGAGACCTTTTTTTTTTTTTTTTTTTTTTCCCTCATTGAGGTTGTTTACAAAAGAGTGAAGAATCAGGAAATGTAATCTCCAGCACAAGTTTCATATTGATATCTTATGCGTTGGGAGATTTTAAAATGCTACCCAATGTATGGCAAAACCTTTGCTGTTTTCCAAGGCATGTGGTTAAGAGATGAGATGGAAAAATAACTGTTTCACTTTCTCAGGCATAGGATAGAGACTCCCTGCAGCGAACCCAAGACATATATGACAACCTGTGTGCAAAGAATCCTCTTTTCCCTCCCCAGTGAAAGCCAGGCTCTTGACAATGTAGGAAGCTCTTGCTCAGATTTTTGCCCACAAATAAGTTAAGGATCCTTCTTTTCCACTTTGTCTAAACATAGTCCTAAGATAATTCAAAACATTCCTGTGTCAAGTTGCTCTGCAACATAAGAAATTTGCACCAAGATGTTATGGAGATGATAACATTTTTTCCTATTAGGTCTATCTGATTTGAGAGGGCTGAGAAGCAGTTTCATCGAAGTTTGACACAATCTCATCCATGCTAGAAGTATCACTAGGCAGGTCCAAAATTCAACTGCACTGAGATAGAACGGACTGCCTTCAGGTTTCATCCACAATGCAGCATGGTCAGATGATCTGAAATGCACAGTCAGCCACCATTTTTGCTGCCTCTCTTTGCTGAATCATTAGGAAAGCTTCAACTAAGCATCACAGAGAAACTCAATATTCTAAGCAACCTGATCTAGTGACTGATTTAGTGACTGGCAATCTTGCCTATGGCAGTGGGGTTGAAACTAGCTGATCTTTGAGGTCCCTTCCAACCCAAGCCATTCTAAGATTCTACGCTTAATGAGAGTCTATATTTTTAAACATGCTTCAGGGCTTCTTCTTAAGCTCCTTCCTACTATAAAATGGACAAGCCATGTGTAGCATATGACTGCTGAAGCAACCTGAAGAATGACTTCACAACAATGAACCATTTCTTTTATCAATCATTTAAAATGTCATCTTGATTATTAAAAGAACAAACCAATAATATTCAATGGGAGCTAACGTGAAAGGTACACAATATTGATTGAAGTCAAATGATCTACAGCCCCAAATGCTTCTAACACCTGGGCAGTATTAATAACTGATATTTTCTGCATCTTTGAACTGCTACTCCTTCTTCTGGCCATCAGTTTTCCTACCCTCCTCCAAGCACACAAGTTGCAACCATCTGAAAATAATTGCCATGACAACTGATGCTGGTCACAAGAGTACAAAAGACAATACCAGCAGCAAAATTCAATAAGCAGTGTAATGAAGCAGAACAGATCATGAGAAGATTCTTGTGGGTTCATGGTATGGACAGTGAGCAATCTGGAAGATTCCTGGATGTCCCAGGGCTATCCACTCTTTAGACTGAGGCATTCACATATGCTGACGAGGATAACCAAAGTACCCTGAATAGGACAGACGAATGCTTCAAAAGAGCAGAGTATAAGCTTGGAGGAGAAAGGCAGCAGGGTGATAGCAGAGTGGCTTAAAAATGAAAACAGATTCATGGAGAGCAGGGCCAGAAAGGCCATTACAAAACCTTGTTCAGTATCCTGTGACACAAAGGGTTGAATACGTCGTACAGCTGTAGGAAAAGCCAGAGGAAGATTTTCAGAAAAATAAAACAGGGTTAAGCAGCCTCCTCCCACACATTTTCAATTTTCTGAGCTTTCAGCTTATTGACCTTTTCATCTTTGCCACTAAATAACCATCCAAAGACAGAAATCTAACATGAATCTTAAGTAAATGAACAGAAACAAACACACTTGTTTTTATCTATTCATGTTCTAATAATTAAGGAAATGTCATAATCATAACCACGGGTCATGACACCTCTGTGTGGTGTCATTATAAAGCCGATTTAGGTTTGGCTGGATGAATTAATTGACTCCTTACCTCACCTTAATTCAGACTTTCCTTATTTTATCATTACTGATTCTGTACTGTAATTACTGTAGGCATTCTTTTCTATGTCTTTTTATCAGATAACGGGCTTTTACTTTCAACTTTTTTTTTTTTTTTTTTTTTTTTTTTTTTTTTTTTAAAGTTTAAGGATTCCTAATGACATCTAAGTGTCGTGCTAATACTAGTTAATTTAGCTAACTGCAGGGTTATTGGGAAACAGACTGGTAACACAGGAGAAATGATGAGTTGCAGTTATGACTGACAGGGTTGTGAGCAATTGCCTGATAATCTCATCATTTTTTTTCCCCAACTTTGAGTTAAAAATAATATCATATTTCTTCCTTCAGCTATGTAATACTTCGTTATGTTAAAACTGAGTTTATGAAGTAAGTTGAAATTTCTTGGAAAGAAAGCATCAAGTTAAGAGCAGGTAGTAAGCCTCCAGCCAGGAAACAATTCTGTAGAAAAGTAAACACTGCTAAAAAACCTTACAACCCTGCTGTCAAAGCGTTATGGCTCAAGGTAAGAACCACTAAAGCCCCAAATGAAAGCAATTCAGGCAGCTGGAAAGAGCAGCAGACAGATAAGGCCATTTCTTGCCCAGGTGCAATGTTTCCATTAGGATTGGTAGTACTGGAAGAAGCTTCTGAAATCCAGAATCAGGTCCAAGGAGAAAATGACTTTTGTTCATAGGCAGCACGCTGGTTATATTGTCGTATCCAGGACCAATAAATCAAGTTTTACCCATAAGCACTACAAACTGAACTCTAAGAAGGCATCTCCAGGTAGGAATCAACTACTCTGTTTATCCAGGTCAATAAATTAATTAAGACCTACAGCATTTCTCCTGCTGAATAAAGACACCATGCTATTTACACACCATCACTACTAAGATTCAGCCAAGACAGTTCTAGCTTCAAAGGATCTGCCATATATATACTAGTGATCTAAGGGCTGTAAAATTTAAGGATTTTAGCAAGGAGCTTATAATTGCCTAGCCCAGATGAAGGGCTAGTAACTCTACTTTTTATACAATTTGGCAAGTTATGCTGGTATGCATGGAAGTGCCTGTGGGGATCAGGAAGCATCTCTGAGCAAGCATCCCTATGTTCAAGCAAGCACATCTTCAAATCTGAACCTAAAATGCAGTACTGTGGGAAAAATCTTGGTCTGCAGTACACTGAAAAGACAGCAGCATGATCTGCTCCCAGTCCTGCCAGCCTGGGATATAAGTCTTCTCATAAGAGCCTCTTCCCCAGGCTTTATTTCAAGCGCAAGCCAAAAGATGATGGTAGTTCAGCCGAATGAACAGACAAAGGGCTCATGCCATTTCCTCCTAGAAATTGGAAAAAAATAAAATTCTCTCTTCTTCACTGCGAAGCAATCCCAAATGCCAGCAGTTTGCCAGTTTTGAGGGACCCTGCAGACCAAAACTTGCCCTTGCCCAACTCCAACAGCCTGGGTAAAGGGATCAGCATTAACTGAAACTGCAGTTAGAAGGAAACTGGGGCAGAAGAAAAGGGAAAAGGCAATGAACAATTTGAAACCAAGCCGGTAGGAGGGAGATTAAATGCTGTGCTGGCTTATCAGCTGTAGGTGGATCCCTTCACCCCAGTTACTGTGGTGCTCAGATGCTACTCCTTGAGGCCTCATATATTTAACTGGGAGCATTATCGCCACTAAAAACAAACAAACAAACAATTGTTGTAGATATTTCTAATGTAAGAGAGACATAAAGAATGACAGCAAATTTCATTCCCTCTGAAATCTAACAATGATTCATTTCCAATTGCTTTTCTTCTGTGGGTTTGTCTAAAATGGTGGAAGGACGGAGGGGAATTGGATGCTGTGAGTGAACCCTGATGGCTTTCTGAACACCCTGACTACTCCACGGTATGTAAGCATGCTGTCAGAGCTGACACCTTTCTGTAGCTTTGCACAGTACTTCACAGGCAAAAAGGAGGAGGAACTTAAATTCCATGTTTCACAGGGATGCTAATCTTGAGTATTACATCTAAATTATGCCAAAGAAATATTTATAGGATTAAATTCTCCCATCAGCTAAACCAGTATAAATCTGTTGTAATTCCACGATCTGAAGATCCTTTGCTAATTAAGTCACCCCAAAGTCAAGGAAACTTGCACAGCCAAACAATACAAGAAGTCAGAGGGCAAGCTTCTCAGCCAGTTCAAGGCTCAGCTCCACACACTACCTCTTCCTCTCAGGCAAAGCCAAGAAAATTCAGACCTGGGTCAGAAACTCCTAATCCCTGCTCTCAAAGCTGCAAATCCCTCTTAAGCATTTTGCTACTTTTCTCTGCAAATATTACTGTAACAGAATTCTTGTGGGTTTTTTATTTATTTATTTTTTAAAATCAGTTTATCCGTCCCCTGGGCTTTTTGTAAAAATCAGATCTCTTTAGAGACAAATGATCTTTTTCAGCATATTTAGGACCTCCACGTACAATACTGCAGCCAGTAAAGTTATTTCTCCTTTCATGCTGAAACCTCTCCGCCTCATTGAGAGCACCTGTAATATCTACAATGGTAAGGCAATGCAAGGGCAGCTCTTCTTCACAGTTTTAGACAATAGTAGTAAATATAATGCAAAAAAAAAAAAATATATATATACATATTATTTATTATTTTTGTTATAATATATATAATTTATATATATATAATTTTTATTACAAATAATAATAAGAATTACAATAACCACAAGAGGATAATTATCTCTCCAGATGACTGTGCTTCTTCCAAGGCCCTAAACTGAAAGGGCCTTTAGATTCAACTAGCAAAGCCCTGCATGCATTAAGTACATGTGAGGGAGAGATGTGCTCATGTGCCATGATAAATTACTACCACTTGGACTTGAAGTTAATCAGGAGTGTAAGCACCCTCTCGGTCTAGGCCAGAGCCCCTCATTATACTGTGCCGGGACTGTAATGGACTGATTATTAAAATCCTTCTGTTCAGAGTGATCATTAGAGGAAGACAATACAGCATTTGATTAACAGTAAGTCAAAGTAAGACATACTTTACTGACTCACTACCGGGCAGCAGAAAAGTGCCATTTCCAGTTCCTTGAATATCAGCTTAAAAATATTAGATATTTCCTGATAAATTTGGTGTGTAGGATTATAAAACCACTCCTCTCTCTTCCCCCCCCCCCCCCCCCCCCCTTTTTTTTTATTTTTTTGGATGGTCATTTAAAACCCCTATTTAGTCTAATTTTATTCCGTTTAATCTATTGTTTTATTGAGCAATTTCATTGTTCTGGTTCTGCACAAGACTTTTCCCTTACTCAGTAACTGCAGTCTGTAATAACAGCAATCAAGGCAGTTTATTCTGACAAATGTGTCAGAAAAAGACTGCTGTGACTCTGAAATATTGAAAGTGACTGATAACATAATGTACGAAGCAGAATAAATGCATACAAATGGGAAGTTTTAGCTGAACTAAGTATGAACTAAAAACAGTGTCAGAGCCTTGCGCTGAAAGCTCTGTGTGCAGGTAGGTACAGTGGCAAATTGCTAAATACACTCTGCAAAGTGTTTTATTCATAAAGTGGCAAGCACAGTTTTTCTTTGACCATATCATCATTATTTTCTACTTGCACTTAGCCATAAAGCAGGACAAAACCACGTTTAAGTACAAAAAGTAGCTCTGGAAAACACTTGGCTTTTATAAAAGTTATCAGATCTATGCCAGCTAATACTAGTTCATGATTTATTTTGGGCTAATCTTGCCTCAGTGCAGCACATAAGAGACACTGTGCCAACAAGAGTCCCAACTGTTTCCAGCTGATCCACATTACCAAATGCTTCTATCTATTTTAACCCCTCTAAAGCCTCTACAGTTAGGACTGCTTGCTTGGTAGCCCATTCTGATCCAAGTAAATGACATGGACTGAGTCCATGAAATGTTTCAAGTGTAATTTAGATCAGCCAGACATAGCATTGATAACACTCCCAGGTTTTGGTACACTGCAGCCTACTGCTCTGTGCCATCCTCATCCATGCCACAGCAATATTTCTCCCCCTGTCTTGGGCACCCCTAGGGCTCAGACCTCAGGGGCTCTATGCAGGGCAGCTCAGCTGATCTACATGGTAACCAAAGCACATAGCACAGTTCTCCAAAGCCACTTACTCTTTTTAAAACACCCCAGATGAACATCAGGACAGTAGCCTTGGCTTCCTTATCACTACCAAGTCTTATCTGAATGTGGATGGAACTTCTCCAAACCTCGTCCCCAGGGCATTTTTTTCTTCAGGGCTACAGAAAGCAAAGTCTTCCTAACTCCAGCTTCGCCCTCCTTCCTGCATGGTACTAAGTAATAAGGAAAGTTCCCTTTATTCACCCCCATAACATGTGAGTGGCTGCTCTCCCTTGGCTGTACACCCCAGAAATAAAATTCCCAGCTTAGGTATGCATAAATCCCCAAATAATTACAGCATCAAGTTCACTATTTACCAGAGCACATTTCAGCTTTGAGAACAGGCTTTATTTTCAGGCAAAAGACTTTCGTTTTTATCTAGATAACAGGGTCAGCTGAAGACTAGCTTTATGGTGCAGCTAAAGGTCAATTACCATTCAAACTAACAAAATAGGTTAGAAAAGATCTATTATTCTTTACCATTTTGCTTCTGTTGCTCATTTTATCTGAAATTGGCTGACCAGTGCTATATGCAACTTAGGTCAAGAAGAAGCAACCTTTGGCAGGCAGTGCTGTGGTAGGAGTGGGACAGCCAAGCCTTTATTTCTGGTTCTGTAAACCAGACTGTCGCTCAGTTGGAGCCCTCCTATATGCTAGAGAAGCATAACCAAGCCTGAGGTGCTTAAAGCTATAAAGTTTTTTAAGAAATAGCTTGCAAGGTGATATCTACAGGCAATTTTACCACGTTGCATTTTAATAATGTTTTCATTTGAATAGTTCAGAGATGGTGATGAGGGATTTATAAACACCTTACCTGTCTTGCTTTTCTGAAACTTGGAAAGCAGTGCCCTTTCTGAAAGCAAACAGTAGCATGGTGAGAGAGTCTTGTTGTTTTGTTTTGCTTTTCAGTGGCACCTTGTTTACAATGAGCAGCAAGTCCTTCATACACATCAGATACAGGAGTGCCTTCCCACAACAAAGCAGATGAGCAGTTCTCTAATTTTCATAGCTTGATGCTGAATGAATGCAACAAGTTCTAATGATTTTCCGTTATGTCTTTCTTCCTCAAGCAACTGAGTGCTACTATTTCTGCATCCTTTAACTTACCCTCATCAATTAATATTACAGTATATTTTAAAAGCCCACTAATCTGCTGGCTGCTACTACATATTTTCATTAATATATTTTCCATTATGTGCATGCTATAAATTTCAGACCTGCTGCATTATCTTTTAACTCATCCCATCAGTTACGGTATTACAGCATATTAAAAAGTTGCTAAAGTCTGTGTTTCTATCTCTCTCAGTTTCTAGTAATGAATTTACTATGGACATGAAACCTCCAAGGCATAGAGGGCAATTGCAGTTAATCTCAGAGGAACTGGGTCTGGAACAAGGAAGGCGGATGTATTTTGAGGCCTAGGATCTAATGTAATTTCTAGTTTCACTCCTACAAGCCTCATGTGTACAGTTATAAAATTAGGATGGAATGTGTTATTTTTGATGATTGATAAATATGTATTACTTTGGTGTGTTACTAAAGGGGTTTTTACTTTACATCCCGCTTATCATCAAAACCAACCTGTTACTATGTCCTACCTTGAAGTTAACTCTTTCCTTAACAGGGACAATATAGGAATTAATTAATATTGTATTTTCATGTCAAATTGTTCTGACATCTGGAACAAACTTTCCTCCATTGTAATTACAGTTACACAAACTTGTGACACAGTCTAAGGGCAGGCCCATTTCCATCTAAATATAGGGCTTACCTCAACTCCAATAATTCTCATGGTTTTCTACAAGAATAAAAGCATTCAAGAGAGAGAGGGGTTTTACCAGCTTCTCTACCAAGGACACCTCTAGAAGAATGAACAGCTCACCGCTCTGACTGGATAAGCACCCACATGAATGGTTGAAGAGAGTTTGTGGAATGTTCCCTTGACATGTAGGGGTGAGTGAGAAACTAGGAAAAGAAAACTTGTGAAGGTATACAAGTGATGTGAGAACTTGTAATAAACAATTTGGATCATTCACATCTGAGTCTGTGCATCAGACGCAGCAGACATTCACTTGGGTTTTCACAGAAAATATAAATGGCAGAGCAGTTTCCTTAAAGAAAGGAGGACATAGTCCCAAGGTCCCAAAAAAAGAAATTAAGCTACTTGGGAAGGAAGTAATTTTCCCTGCACTGTAGTCTGTGGACATCAGTGACCTCCAAGACACAGAATGAAAACCTGAGCAGGGAGAATTAATAGCAAGGAGGCAGGAAGAACACATATTTATGACTCAGGGCAGGAACTTTCTAAACCTCAGAGTTTTGCTGATGAGATAAAAAAAAAGGACAAGAAAAAAAATCCATACCATTTTATTTAAAGCACATCCCTAATGATTTGTGAAATGGAAGTCAAACTGTGCACAGTGGGTGTCTCCCCTCCTTGCCTCCAAAGTTTTGGACATCTGAAAATGCAACAGCTTGCTGCTAGCAAGGTGTCTTAGAGCTTGTCATGGGGAAATCATTATAAATCTCCATTTCTTTTTCCCCAGGACAGAAAGAAATGTCTGACTTCTCTCTCTGAAACACAAATTCTTTGTGACTCTTTGTGATTTATGCCAAATTAAATCTGCAGATTTTGCAGAAGCTACATGGTGGCTGTGCCTGTCATGCAATGTGCCATTGCATACCCCACCCCTAATAAATTAATACCGGGATGTGTGTGGCTGCTGCTTCTCCTTTGGGCACAAAGACAACTTCAGGTGTCTGGGAACTCAGCCAGGGTCAGCACTGGTTGGGGAAACAGCTGATCAACAACGAGCTGAGTGCCACATTAGTGGCTCTGTGGGCAATTTTGCTTTCCCCCCCACACCCCTACTGTCACTGCTTTCTTTTAAATAAAAGTGAAGTCATTGAGGCAGAACACACATGGATGCTCTAGGAATATAAGAAATGTAGCACAACTCTGGCTTAGTTTTTCAGTGATACTGGGTCTTGACAGCTGTAAGTTGCTTAAGTGACAGGCTGGCCTCCTACGAGTGTGAAATTAGTGTTCCTTCTGCATGTAGTGTGCTGCCTTGCCGGGACAGCAGAATAAGTGAGTTCTCCAGCAGAGGAAAGGGAATGGGAACAGGATCTGAGTGCTTCTCAATTGCCTCCTCCTCAACTCCTCCAGAAGCCAGCCCCCAGAACCATGCCTGAACCATTGCAGCTGCACTGCAGGCAGCATGGGACATGCTGTGAACTGCTCTGAAAGAGCTCACAATTATATTTATGCCTCCCAGGGGTCAGTGAAATTTTTAGAGCTTAGGACTGAAGAGACTTAACAGGTGTCAAATTCAGTGTCAGCACAAACCAAATGACACATCCTCTTCAAAGTCTCCTACAAAATTTGTCAGTTCCTATTATTGAAGCCCCAGTCATTACTTTGGAAGAGAAATAGAGACAGAGAAAGCTGACGCACTGCATGGAGGCCGCTGGTGCTCAGAAGGTAAAACCTTAGTGACAAAGACAAGGGGACAGCAATCTACTCCCGGACATCAACTGGCAGCCTAATAGCACAGCCAGGTGCAGTTGTTAAGATCTTTGACACATGAATGAAGTCATCAGGATGCTACAAGTCCCTCACTTGAACATAACCTACAGTATTTTCTACACTACTAGTGCTACAGCCACACATTGTTCTTTGGATGAACTTGAAGAATCTGCCTATTGCTGCCTCTGAAAACAGAAGGGTCACAGCAACTGCATGGGAGCCCAGAGGGCCATCTCCCCATCCCAAGACACTAAAAGGGCAGCTTCACTTTGCTGTCAGACCGCTTGCTGTGACTCACATCGTAGTTATGGCCCAGAAGAGACCTTCTTCACACAGAAAAGAAAGGCCTCAAAGATCAGTTTATTTGCAGTGCTTTGAGGCAGTCACCTTTTTATTACACTAAGCCATACCCACAAAGGCTTTTTGAAGGTATATTGATATCGCATCTTGAATGACATAACCCTACTCCTCAGAAATGTTTTGTTCACCCCTAAAATGTTAGATCTCATTCAGGATTGAGAGAATAACCCTATACAGGTTTTTCATCAAACTTGCATTTGTAATTAAAATTCTGAGTTTAAATTGCACTAGTTCAAATGTGTGACAGCACTCCCTCTTCTCTCTGAAGGTTAGAGGCATCGCTTTACATCTCTAAAATTGCAAACACAAATGTACTGTCACCACCATGCTCCAGGCACTGCAGGACGCAGCAGTCATCCCAAATATATCATATGTTTGGAAATCCCAAACATGCAAACCTCACCACAGTGCTATCATGATGGCAACTCATGCCCTGTAGCCTGCAAGAGAAGGGGAGAGTATTGGCACCTTTCTATCTCTTTTTCTGTTTCTCTAGGAATGGCCTGAATCCTCAGAAAAGGTATTTAAAAGCCTTAAACTCATGCTCATGCTTTCCTGCTCTGAGATCAAAATCTCCTGTAATCTTTCTAGACCGTCTACAGCCTACACCTTAGGGATTTAACTCTATGCAGCTTATGGGTTTATATGAAATTTCATAAAAGAGAAGCCCTGCATTTTCACATAAATATATTTATTTGGGAAAAGATTGAGAAATGCCAATATATTTCAAACCAGTTCCCTACTGCATTAAAGAATGTGAAATATTCATACGAACATTTGCTAATCCCACCCAGAGAATTCTATTTCCCTTTCTTTTTAGCATGCAGGCTGCATCAGCTGGAGGTTGTTCAGCCTTTTCATTAGGAAGAAAAGCAAGGATGATTTGTGAAAACCACATGGAAGTAATCATAAGGAACAGTAATGAAGGGGTTTTAGAAAAAAAACCCACCCTTGTAAGCTACCTTGTAAGCATGCTTTCTCTTCCGTGTGTCATTTTCTCATATAGTGTTTCACAGATTCAAACTGTAAATTTATATTTATGGACATAATTAGAAATGCAATATAATAAGCTCCTATAATACAGAAATAAAAATATACGGGCAGCACAGACATTTGCAGAGCATACATCTCAGGCTCTCTAAATTCTCTGGTAGGTAGTTTAACTCCAAGAAAATTCCAGTTTCTCTGTTCAGCCATTAGTCTTGATAATGCAATGAGTTATTTTCTCAGCAGTGTTGAGTTTTGCATTTCTATCCAGACACTCTTGTGGCCAAAGATCTCACAAATTATCCCTTTCTTCAACCACCTGAACTCTCGTAACTATGGCAGGAAACTGAAAATGAGGAAGTCAGAGTGCTGATTCCACCAGGGAAAAATCATCCGACCTTGGGAATTCACTCAAGTCCCCTTATATCGTATATTTCATAAGAATTAAATGGAAATGGCATTTACTTTCCACTGAGAGATGGTGATATTTAAATATTGCTTCAAAGATCCTTGGATAAAAAGAGCTATATATGTGCAAATTTTTATGCTTCTTTCTGCTTTCCTACACCTTCAAAATATAATGCAGTGAAATTTTGTTATGAAATAAAGTTATACTTGGAAATGTCATGCCTGCACAGACTAATGATCCCAAAGGCATCAGAAGGTGTAAGGCAGTCTGCCCAGGTGTTGAGTACTGCAGTGCAGAAGATCATCTTTTACCAGAACCAGATATGACCATTTCCCCAGTGTACTGAGACCTACAGTAAATCTAGAAATGATGTCAGAAATCATTCCTAAGCAGCAGTTTGGTTATATCCACCTTGACTAGCAGAGCAATGGTGAGGAGAACAAGGAAAGCTCAGCTGTCTGGGTATGAACCAAGTCATTCTACTTGGAAGGCTCATTGTATGTCTTAGTAAAGACTTAAGTGGGTCCTCTGAAGAATATGACTGAACACCTTGACTAGCACCCGAGAACTCTAGCAGTTGGAAGACTACAGAAATAAATTTTGTTCCTTTGTTTTGCATGGAGAAGTTGAATACAACAGAGACACTTAATAGACTCAGCCTGGTCATGGTCAGAATATTAAAGCATTCAGTAAATAATTACCTCTATTGCTAATTGGAATACATAAAGCAAATACATATTTCACTGAATGACATTAAACATGTCATTGATCCTGTAATCTTTTGTATTATATGACTTGCTATGTCAGCAAAAATAAATAAATAAATAAAAATCAGCTAAGTCATTCCCAAAATAGAACAGGATTTAAAGAATTTAAGCTTTCCCTGTTCATGCAATGTATGTGAACAGACTGATTTCTCCTAATCTTTATACTGTTACACATTAATTACCTTTTCTTGTTCTATAGACTGAAGGCAATTGCAAGAGCCTGAATGAATCTCATCAGTATGATGCAATGTTTCAACCACACTAAGAAATTCCCTGGCAGTATCGGTAAAATTTTGTTACATGCATCTAATGCTAATCAATAAAAACTGAGTTGAAAGAACAGGTCCAGAATGAAAAATGATCATGAGATTAGCCCACAATGTCTCCTAACAGAGTATAGAAATTACTTTTCTAAAATTTTCTACATTTCACACATATCCTGATACTGTGTCCAGTTCTGGAGCCCCCAACACAGGAAGGACATGGACTTGGGGGAACAGCTCCAGAAGAGGGCCATGAAGGTGATCAGAGGGCTGGAGTGCCTCACCTATGAGGACAGGCTGATAGACTTAGGGCTCTTTAACCATAGAGAAGTCACTTGTGGGACCTTACAGTGGCCTTCCAGTACCTGAAGGGGGCCTACAGGAAAGCTGGGGAGGGACTTTTTAGAAGTGCAGGTAGAGACAGTATGAGAAATTATTTTATAGTGGAAGAGAGTAGATTTAGACTAGATATTAGGAATAAATTATTTAATGTAGGGGTGGGAGACACTGGAACAGGTTGCCCAGTGAGGTTATTGGATGTACCCTCCCTGGAAGCATTCAAGGCCAGGCTGGATGGGACTTTGATCAATCTGGTCTAGAAGGAGCTCTCCCTTCCTATAGCAGGGAGTTGGAACTGGACAATCTTTAAGGTCCTTCCAACCCAAACCATTCTATGATTTAGAAAGCAATAGTGGAATGAAGCATGAACATTGAAAAGGCACAACACATACAATTCATTCAGTATTTTGGAACCTAGCAGCAACATGATATTGTAAGTATGTGTAGAGATCTGAAATACCAGATATATTTGTTCATCCCTTTCAGTTTTCCCATTATTGCCCAAGTTTACCTTATTCTCCTTAAGAAGAGGCTTTTGTAACAGGAAGGGTTGAATTACTGTTCATATAAAATAAATGCATCAACTCTTTTCTCATTTTCCAGCTGATGAAATTTAGCCTATCTCATTAATGTTTTCCAAGAGAAACAAAAGGAACCCAAATAAAAGCAATACAAAGTATATCTACTGAAGTTTATAGGAAACTGAACAATCTTGTATCCCTGAAAAAATGAATATCTATGCAGTGAAGACAAGATCCTTTCCTGTCACAGGAAACTGAATTAAAAAAAGGGCCAGTAGTTCAGAAAGACCTTCTCTTAGGATCTGTTTCTCCTCTAAGCCCTTACCTTTGTGAGAAAACGTCTCGGTAGGGGCTGCCATGCTGCAGTGCAATCCCATATCCTCTGTCTGCAACAGTGTTCCCGACTGTGTAAAAAGAGCAGTCTCCATCATTGATAGCCACATATTCCAGCACCGCTGCATCCCATACAAAGGCATAGTTCCCATGTTTCACCTGCAGTAAACAGAGAAAGATCTTAGATGATGGGCTGTTAAGTCCAAAGGGAGGCCAGTGCACTGTAAAATGTTGGCAGCTTCAGCACAGTCTGCCCTTTAAAGAGAGTGATGTTTAAGTGCCCAACATTTGTCAAAACAAAAAACACACTGTTTGGTACCATGTGGTGCTTTGGTTGAGCAGCTCTACAAAAAATGGAAGAAATGTGATTAGAGAGCAACATGCTATCAATGAAATAGTACCATGCAGAAAAGTTTTACTTTCCCTGCTCAGAGAACAAGAAGAAACATCAGGCTCCCTCCATCAGTGTCCCATTCCACCCCAAGTCTTGCACAGTTTTTCTTTTGAACCATTAAAACAACCACATAGACAGAAGACAGGTATTTGCACTGGGAGAAGTATGGGAGGGTATGCATGGGCATCCAGAGGGAAGAGCACAGTTCAGGATGGTGTACATTTCAGTCATGTTTCAAGGTGTTGTAGATGCCATGAGCACTCATTTGTCTTTTTGACTGTATGCACAATTGTGGGCAAGATAACATCAACTAAGGTTTTTGTTTGTTTGTTTTTTATTTCCTTCCTCACAGCCAGAGCCAACACAATGGATTTTACATATCTTCAAACAATTTTGTACAGCAAGAGTATGTAAGTCATTCTGTTTGGTTAAGATAAATCCCAAACAACCCCTTATCTCTAAGCTTTTGAAGTAATATTCTAATACCCACTACATTTGAGACCAATCTATTTTTTAAAAATTAATATTTTAGAATGTATTCAGAAAAAGGCTTTCAAAAACAGACATGCAGTCTAAACAAACCCTTCCCCATTTCAATGAATTTTCACTTTCCAGGCAAAACAGATTTTTCTAAAAAGCCCACCCTTCTATATGCTGTTCCAGATCGTTTACCAGTTTCCTCTTCACTGATCTCTACATTAGAGCTGAAGAATTACTTTGCTTTCCTCCTGCCCGTCTGCTTGGCTTCACTCAGTGCTTTCCCCATGTCATATTAGCCAGCTATACTGTAAAACTAGGCTGAACCCATTGACTTTGCACATCTAATGGGAATAAATATGTGACAGCTAAGTGAAAAGTAAGCAAAACACAAGAAGGCCATCTGGGGCCAAGCAATCCAAAGAGAATTCAAAACCAAGTCAGCATATCAAGATAAGCAATGTCAGTACATCATTTAGATTAGGCTTTGACAATGTAGATTATGTTTTTAAAGACTGTTTACACATAAAAGTTACTGAAGCAAGCCAAACTGGCTGCTTGCTCACAAGATGTAGTGCACAAGGAACTGTTGCATTTGGGACACATTCCTTTTCATGCATAATCAATCTGAATTAGACACTGCAGGCCTGGGAAGGGAATACTTCCTATTTGCATTTGTAGACTTGGTAGAAGGGGTATACATGTAAATACTAGAGCAGAATGGGAGCTGTATTATCTCTGGGATCTGAGTGATTGGCAGGATGTTAAGAATTATTTTCATAATACATACACACACATTAATGCAGGACAGGACATTTTTTATTTGCATGTTCTAAAAATGATCTAAAATGCTTTTGTCTCTCACAGGAGGTATAAGTCTATCTAAATGGCCAGGGAATAAAGAATACAAATGAACTCATTGTTAACAATACAACTTGCATTCTTATCCTTGAGGCACCGCAATTTACAAAGCATCTACTAGCTCAATTTTGTGCCAGTGTATGTACTTATTCTTCCTAAACATGCTATTTGGCAAAGAAATATAGAGGGTTACTGAGAAAAAAAAATAAAAAAATAAAAAAAAAGGTGATATTTGGAAGCATTTGAAAGGATAATTACTTGGCCTGAAAGGCTAAAGAATCATGGTGTGTGGGCAGTAAGAAAGAAAAGGAGGCAAAAGCAGAGAGGATCAGAATGGTGTAAATAGAACCAGAAAAGGATCAGATGAACTTTTCAACAAGTAGACAAATGATTTTACATAAAGGAAATAACCTTTGGGGCTCTTTTTTGAAGACTATGTTAGATTGTGCTTTGTTCCTACCTCACCCTTTTAACACCCTGTGGCACTGAATTCACCTAAGTGCTTGTAAAGAAACTTATCAGCTGCTCAGGTGGTCACAAAGAATTCTCTTGATTTGGCTGTCTTTCTATAAAACAACTCACAGCAAGAATATATAAAAGTGGTAAAAGCACTTACTGTCAATAACATCTGTGATGAAGTGGTATATATAATATCCTTAGAGCGGACCTAATAATATCACAGTTCAGGGTCCTGCAAAGATGTTATTTCTCACTGATAAGATCACAGTGAGTCTCAGTTGACGCACAGGAGGCAGGAAAGGGAGACTGAAGGGCCAGATGGCATCATCCCAATCATCTACCTTCAACATATGATTGCTTCATGCAATAAATACACTCCTTTTAGAATTTTTTCCCTATTCATTTACAGATCTCGGGAATTCAAACCCAGGGAGCAAACCCAAGTTGAAATTGTTGTGCCTACAATCACTCTTTCTATGGAGCTGTCCCTTAGTCTAACAGATTTTATTGCTATTCCATACATTTAGCTTTACTATTTTTAAAAAAAGATAACGTTCTTTGGTCATTCTGAGTTCTTTTTCCATGTGTAGTTCAAAATACTTAATTTTGGGGCTGACAATTTTCAATTATTAATCAGCTCTTCCGTTACTTAGTTCAGCTGGATGATACTAATAGAAATTTCTTTCATCTTTTCTTGCAAATCTATCATTTCAGTCCTCCCATTACCAGTAACACTACTTTTGAACTCTCTTCAAATCACATTTTTTTTATATGAGAATAAAATCTAAGAATCAGAATGATCTAGCAGCTCAGGAGGAATTTAACTCCATTTTTAACATATACTTCTGAGATTCAGAGATCAACTGCCTGTCCATGGATATTTCACACAGATTCAAACTTGTTTTAGTGAAAGAGCATAGAATAATAGAATATCCGGAGATGGAAGGGACCCAGAAGGACCACTGACTGCAACTCCTGGCTCTACACAGGACTGCTCAAAATTCAAACCAAAGATCTAAGAAAAAAAGTTTTGCTGAAGTAAAGCACATCTTGAACACTGCTGATAGTTTTCACATTTGCACCTACAGAGAATAGGTAGCTATAGATTGAAAAAAGCCACAGTGCTTAAGGAGAAAGGAGAAGGAAATTTCAGAACAAAAAGCCAATTATATTGACTTTCATGTACTTCCCATCTGATTTTTATGAGAAGCACACACACGCACACATATATATATATATTTTAGCTTTCCAATAACTGTGCTCCACTTTGGGCCTCAAAATGAATATCAAAAATTCTAGTTCTGCATAATGGAAAAAAAAAAATTAAAAAATTAAGGAGCTTACAGTCAGCCAATTATGGGGGCTAGACAAAAGAAGAAAGAAATGGCTTTTTGTAACAGGTGGCCGATCTCCATCCCCATTCATTTCCACACTATTACAGTGCCGTTTTGCATTAAGATAAAGACATTTTAGGAGGGTAGCAAATCTGAATACAGCTCACAAAAGATAGCCAATGCAGGATAGCCATGGAGGCATTTGTGGATGGGCAGCATATTCCCATTCAGCAGCAGCCCACTAGGACATGGAGAATCAACTTTACCCTTTTTGTAGCAATCTGCTTGTCAGCATGGCATAGGCTCAAAAGATTTTGGAATACTTGATATCTATTGTAACAAAAATAAAAAGAAAAGAAAATTGTACCTAAAGGTATTTTGAACTCATGCACTGTGCTGGTCATTAAGCAAAGCTCAGAGGTCTGGATAGTACCAGGCAAAATGGTTGACTTCATTTCTTGCTTTGTGAGCAATTTCAAGGGAGTTACTATAGGCAGAGCTGTTACAAAGAATAGGGGCCATCAGCACGTAGATGGCAAAATTATTTCTCTAAGGCTATTCCATTTCTATTCCATCACTGCACATTTACGAGGTTTTTATTTGCTGAAGCCCTGCCTGTAGATATTAGTGGAAATTTATCCTTGATGATTCCACCAAGAACCAGTCAAGTTATACTAGGAAAGCATTTAAAGCTTGCATATCCACATATTTTATGCTAACACTGATATGGCTCATATTTCTTCTCACAGCTAACTCTTTCAGCCTATTCATGCAGAGTAGGCTGAATAACGTATCTGTACTGGCCCAGCACTCTACAAATACATTTCCACATCTAGAAAACTATAAATTTCAGAAAAAAAAATAATATTTTTTTATTAAACAGCTTCCAATGACTGCAATTTTTCAGACCTAAATCCTTCAGCAATATCTCTTCTATATTTTAAAACCCTCCTTAAATGAGATAAGAGATATAAGAAATCCTCACAAAGTTAAAAAATACAAAAGAGGAAGACAAACACAATTGGCACATTTTTTAATATAGATCTCCTTTAAATATTTTGTTATATTTAAAAATGTGTTAACTTCCATAAAAGGAAAAAAAAAAAAAAGCCTGAGAAATCTTAAGATTCAACTTATTAAAACTGTATTATCAGAAAGAGATACAGCAATGATGATTGCACCCATTTTCTGAGTACTCTATTCCTACAAAGCAGTGATACTTCTCCCATGCATCTCCATTGTAAGGCAGGTACTATCTTTCCTCTCTGTGCACCATTCTCTGCCTATAAAGTTGTCAGGTGCCCTTCAGCCAAGAACACATGAATAGAATCAGACTCTTCACCTGCATAGCAGCAGCTCCAGCTCTGACCTAATAACAATCAAGGACACTGTGTTCTCCTCTGTTGACCATTCCACTGCACTGACTAACTACACAGGGGAACCATGACACCAGATGCCACTCATCCTATGCCTAGCAATGTGGACTTGAGTCTTTGGCATATATAAATAGTAAATTTTCTGACAATTTTTGCATTTTCTTTTATGTAAGTGGTAGCTGCAGACTGCAGAGGGATGTGCTTCACTCTACAAAGCACCCTTGTGAAGGCTCTTATTACATGAGGAGAGAAGGGAACAAAAGCAAAAGAACATTTGCAAATATATGAGTGAGAGCTAATATACATAATGTGGATATTGCACTCTGAAATGGGAAAAGGCAAAGAAAATTTGTGGTAGGAGCTTAAATCTAGATTTTTGTGCTGCCAGATGCTGCCAAATAGCTAGATGGCATCTGCAATGAAGGTTTTTAAAGCAGAGGGGAATGGAGATACATTGATCTCCATAATCCTCTTGCAAGAGGCCAATGAAGTTGCTGTTTATTAGGCTGAAGCAAAGGACAGATCTACTGCATTCAGAGAAATTCCAGTTTGCTATTTTGCTTTCTTTCAGGGACAAAGATTTCAAACCTCAGTCTTACAGAACACAAAGGGAACAAATCTGATAATCTCCGCCAGATCCCAGAGAAATAAAATCTCATATTACAGTTGTGTAGTACAAGACTAAACCCACTAATTTAGAGTACTCTTCAAATTAAACCATCCATAGTTCTCAATTACAATGTTGGAGCTTTTCGTCTCATACTCTCCTGTAGTACAGCATCTGTAGCTGACCTACATAATCTGAGTACAGTGCAGCCATGCAGCCAGAGAGGAATAAAACAAACCTTAAGCTCTGTGGTACGGGATGGCTGTTGTATTCCCATAGTGGCAGTAGAGAATAAAATTTCATCTATACATGAAATTAAATAATAATAATTAAAAAAAAAAAAAACAAAACAAAAACCAAAACCCCTCAAGATGTCATTCTGCAGTCTCCATAGAAAGATGCTTAAATTCAGTAACCACAGTTTGACAAACACGGAAAATATTTAATCAAACAGAAAAGTGCTGAATCATTTCTAAAAGAATTATTGAGCTTAGTGGCCAGGAGTGAACAGAAGCAGGAAATGAACCTCTGAGGAGCCTTAGGAAAGAAAGAAGAGGTTAGAAATCCCAACCTCATCTCCTCTTCTGCATGAAATTTATCTTTCATTATATTGGCATCTCAGTTTCAACAGCACGGCTATTTGCTCCAGATAAAAGTTCACCAAGAGAAGCACAAATTCCTTTTATGTAAGCTGCCACCAACTACTTGAGAAAAGCCTTACAATTGCGCGTACTTTTGTCACAATGGGCAGACCTAGAATAATTCATCTGGAGTTGGAAGAATTACTGAGGCATGAGAGCACTCTGATGAGAGGAAGCCTTTGTGTTAGACAGCTTTTCCCGTGCTCAATGCAGTCACCTTTTGCCACTGCAATTAAATGCATCTGAAAGTTAATAACTGGAGCAAAATAGAGTGGAGGGCAAAGGTACAGTTTCTGAGTGCAGTAGGAGAATGGAGTCAGCTCTTGTCCAGACAATCTCAGCAGAGCACCAGAAAGGCAGCTGGTTGCACTGGTTGCTGACATGAAGCTGAACCACAGGCTCATTACAGCTGCTGGTAATTTTGTATTGGAAGGGAAATAGAAAAAAAAAAACACAGAAAATAAAGAATCAGGCAGGCCTTTCAAAGGTAAGGAATCTATTTCTTTTGTTACCACCTTCTCATTTACTTCATGACAAATCATTACTGTAGGTATTACTGGAGACTATTTTAAGTGTATCACCACTGAAGTTCTGTAGTAGAAATGCTAAGACACAGCCTAAAGTGATGATTGAGCAGCTGGTGGAAAGCAGGGCCAACCCAGGGGAGCTCAGGCACATACAATGTACCTGAGTGACCAGGAGGGTTGATGCCAGGATCCACCCATTCCCAGACCTCATTTAAGGGTTGGCAGTGGAAGTGAGGATTTCTTGCTAGAGATCCCAGCATACATGAGGACTTCTGAAGGTAAGTAGTTTCTTTTCCTTTATTTCCGTGCCTACAGCTGTTGCATTTGAACAAATCTTCGCTTGCTGCAGCCTGGAATCTTGCCGCTCTGCTGTTATTGTTGCACTTTCCATTGCACTAAGGGTCAATTGCAGAAATACTATGAAACCATTTCAGGTTCCTCAAATACTTAGACCTGTGGAAGCTAAGTGGCAGCCTCATTAATGGGGCAAACTTCCTAAAGTGACTTCTCGTTTCTGATATATTTGTATTTTTTGGGGCAGCTAATACACAATGAAAGAACACTTATCTGTGTACGCTCCCACATTTTAATCCTCTTCCTTTAGGTGAGAAAGTAAAATTCTGTGGATTAGAGTACTAGGAAAAATATAGGCATAGATGAGTTTAGAGGAGCAGCATCCCTCTTCAAATTAAGTCAGTCCAGTACAATACTCGCTTTTGTCCCACACTTGGTTCTGCTATGCATTAGAAAGGAAGCAGAATCCATATAACTGCAGTTCTTTGTCATTATTTCTTATTCAAAGAAATACTTATTCAATGCCAACTACAAAGTAAAAGGAAAAAAAAAAAAACAACATACACAGAAGTCAAGAAATTACTCATCAACACCATTCTTATCTGAAAAAGTACTTTAAAGCATGATAAAATTCTTTGCAAAGCCACCTATATTACTGAAAAATCCTGCAGTGAATGCTTACTTGAAGAAAAAAGTTTCATTTTAGAAACTTATTTTAAAGAATCTGACTTTACCTTTAGGTTTTTGCATTACTTTTTATAAGAGCTCTCCCATATTCAGAGTGGTACTAAGATTTAAGACAGCCCATGAGTCACACAAGGTAATTTTCTACCTATCTTGTTTTCTAAACCATCTTACCCTTCACTTTTTGATGAGAATCTCCTGCCTAAATTTGGATGAAGCCATTTTAGCACTGCAAATCTAAACACAATATTTTGAAGCTCCAAAATAATCTCCAGCCCTACCTCCCTCTTTTTTTCCTCCCTTTTCAAATAACATTGCAAAGCAATTTAGCAAGTTTCCCTTTATTTTAGTAGGAACAAGCTTGGATCACAGAGCTCAATATTCTGTGTTAGCATATTTGCATATGAACTTTGGTGGACCTGAAAATCTCTATGAAGGGGTCATTTCTCCCCAATGACTCTTCTTGTTAAGCGTAGTGGTTCAAGTGGCAGTACAGCTTCAAAGAAGCAGCCTGTAATTTCCCATTCCTGTAGAACTATCAGATGTTGACATGTGTCCCGGGCCCTCAGTGTTTCTGCTTTCTGACAACACCTGGTATCTTTGTTGTCCTGAGAGTTCAATAAGGGCTACCACTGGTACGTCTTTAAGTACTTCTTTCAACTGGCTGTAACCTCAGGTTCCTGTAAAGACCAATGTCATGGATGGTTTCCAGCAAAACACCCCTTAAAGTCCCACAGATTATTTTTTGCCACATGGTATTTCCAGCTAAGCAGCCATTTAAAATCTTGTCAGGTCTCCCACAGGTGGGTCTGTCCCTTATAACCATGTGGCCCAGACAACAGATACTGCACAAGTAAACATTCCCTTGTCCCCAAGTCACTGTGCTGTTGCTCCTCTGATGTTTGGTTTCCTGATGCCAGCCCACTATGCCAACACCAGCTTGTCAGCTCTTTAGAGAATCCCTCCTGAGTGCATTTTAGTCTTCAGAAGAGATACTCTGAACCCACAAGAGAGAAAACTAGACAAATCTAAGCTAATGTTTTCATTTTCTTTTGCATACCAGGACCTACAGACTACAGTAGGAATTGCAGGAGAAGGATAAGCAGTGAGACTTGATCTCAAACTGACTTATTTTCCTCGCAATGGACTAACATTTTAAAAGGAAAAAACACTTTGATCAAAACTTTTAAGTTCAGTAAGAAAATGTCTTACAAGGGGATGCTGGCAATGCTAGAGCTTCTGGAAGCAGGAATAATGATGTTTTGTAAGAAGCATCTTTCATAGACAGTTTCAGTTACTTTAATATTCCAATGCAAAAAAAAAACAAAAATGACAGCTCTAGTTCACTCGATCTATGTTTGCAAGCACCTTTAAAAAAATAAATCTAAGCATATAAATCAGTAACAATTGCATTTCCTGATTCACTCTAGATTTTACATAGGAAGATATAAGTTGCCATGATGACCAGAGCTTACATTGTGCCTGAATCCTGAAAATTCAAAAGCAGACACAATCTGCTCTGAAATCTTACCAAATCACAAATAAGAGGAATTACATTAAATGTAATGCAATTAGTCAACCCGTCTTACTTGTTTTATTCATTTGAGTTTGATATGTGTACTGTGTGCTGCTGATATACAGTACCACTGGGTTAAATCCAAATAGTTGTTCCTAATGCAGTAAAAAAACAAACAAAAAATCTTAAATCAATTAAAAAAAAAAAAAAGTGGATTGAAAACATTAAAAGGAGTGGAAAAAAGTGATGTTACAGGAATACTCAATTTGAATTGCCATGATACAATGTGATGAGGTGATCTACCTTCTAAGAATGAAATAGCAATCTGCCTAGAATTAAGAACATCAGCTGAGATTTCTTTGGTACACGCAGGCTGAACGTTCTATATATGTAGCATGAACAGCAAAGTGCCCAGCTAATCTTAATCAGTGGCATGCCTCTTTCTTCAGTGCGTTAAATAGTTTCTTGCCCAGGTCTATTGCATTGGCTTACTCTTATTTCCTTTGGTAGTAATTTCTAAATGGAAAGCAAGAATGTCATCACTTTCTGAGTGAAATACTAGAGGGTGGTACACAGCTTCTCACAAATTGGTACTGAATTCCTGTCCAGATTTTCATGAGAGGCAGCTGTATGTGCCTGCATCTATGTGCAGAGCCACAGTGTATGGGAGAACGGCAGGGTCTGCACACACACCCAGACAAACAGCTGTGCAGTATTTGTGCACAGATTTATCTCCTTTCTCCGTTCAGTTACATCAACATCATATGCAGCGCAATTGCACACATATGGGTTGTTCTGAAAATATGATCCCTTCAGACACAAATGGAAGGCATATTTCCTACTGATGGACTTCTACATCAAATCCAGTGTAGCATTTGGTTGCTGTCTCATTCACATTATGTTTCAAAGAAATTCAATTCACAAGATGGATACAAAAAAGCAGAGGGAATACAGAGCTATGGAAACACATCTTACCATCTTATGGATGATGCATCTAGGACGAGAGTATTTTAGGGTACCTGAAGATGATGAAAACAATATTTTCTGTTGTCTATTTTGACTTTTAAGTTATGGTTAGTCGTTTTCCAAAATACTCAGAGATCAAACATGCAGGTTCAATGGAAATCTAAGACCCAGAACAGGCAGCTATGTTCAGCAGCTACTGAAAGAGTAGCTCAGTCGACTTCGTATCTACATGGGCTACACAATCAGACTGGAACACACCTAAAGATATTCCAGCTGAATGAACTGAGAGACAAAACAGACCTGTAAAGACATAAAATACAGCAAGAGCATAATAAAAATAAATTAAAAAAAACCAAAACCCTAAAGAATGAATATCATCTGACACAGATTAAATCAGAACCACAGCCACATAATGTACATAAAACTTGTCACAGGGTGTTAGAAACACCTCACAGCTTACAAATTTTATTGAGTAATAATAATTAAATGCTGAAAGTGTTGTTGAGTGTCTGCAGAATAAATTATGAAAGGATAAAGTAGAATTTGATACAGTATCTATCAAAAAAAGAAGGTAAAACTCTACAAGACATAGAAAACTCCACTGAGCCTAGGCCTATTTTTAGAATAAAGCTCAACATTTTCTGTGTTTTTTTAGATGTAATTTTTCTCCGTTCAGCTAGAAATGGATCTGGATATCCCAAGATAATAAAATATCTCCTGCTCTTACAAGCTTTCCCCTTCATGTTATTCAGTTCACTAAGACTGGAATAGTCAAATCAACTTCCAAATTGGTAGATGCAAATACAGAGCACTGGTTTACTACTGAGTCTACTTCTTTCATTCAAAGATTATTTTTCTTTTGCAAAAATGCAATGCAATCCCATCTGATAAAGCAGGTATACTCCCTGCACCAAAGAATGAGGGCACATTCAGATGTACAGTACTCTAAATCAAGATTGTTATTGGAATCTCTGGAGAGAAAAGTAATGCCTTGAGTATTTTCCTCAAATTCTGTCATTCCCAAACACGTTATATATTTTAGCCAGAATTTCAGTACGAGCTCTTTAGAATTAATTTCATGTCTACTTCGATTCTCTTCCATAATCTCATTGCATATTCCATTTTTTGGTTTTCCTGCTCTGTTTTCCATCTGCCGCTCACTTCATTACATCCAAAAGCATTTAATATTCAAGCTAATCAAGAATAAGATACTGTTTAAAGAAAGCCATCTCCTTCATTTAGCTTTTAGCACAACTATAGCATAAGCCCAGACACTCAGTTTAATAATAGCATCATCTGAAGGACTAAAAGCACTTTTCTAGACATTCATTTACTTACACTCACATTTCCTTGTGTCAGAAATCATTCCTGCCTTTATTGTTTCTACTTGCTTAACGTGCTCCAACATTATTTTTCCAGACCATGCTATGAACTGCAACATTTAGACATTTTCCTTAGCAACATCTGGGTCTCCAAGAGAGATTCATATAATAATTTGCATGTGAAGGCAACACTTGGACAAAATTTTTAACACCTGAAGCCAAAATTTTGATTGTTAAAATACGGCGGTTCATAAGCATCTTTCCTCCCCCTCCAGCCCCCCCATGTCAAACACTGCTTTTTGAACAAGCACTAGCTGTGTGTCTCTCCTCTACTGAAGATGAACAGACTGTTCTTTCATACGAAGGTTTAGTGAAGCACCCTGCACGTGGTGGTGGGGCACCAGTGCCTATTGAGAAGCATCAATTGGCCCATCCTTCCAGGCCACTCCCAGCCCCATCCACAGCTGTGGTGCTCACACAGAGTCCCAGTTTTCTTCAGAATATTTTCAGAGCTCCTCCACAGACATTAGGAAGAAAACTGCATGAAACTTTTGGCTCTGCTGGATACTATTTGAAACTCCCTGAAATATTTACTGGAGCTGAAGCAGCGTGTTTGCATTTCACATCACTCTAGAGGAGGCATATGGAATAAGCCTGGAGAGCAACAAAACCCACAGGAGCCACTACTTGTGTCCCAGCTCAGAGCTCAATGCAGCCTGACAGCCTTGCCACTGCAGACTGCATACTCCTACAGTTGTCCTTTAGAGTAACAACCCCCTGCCACCCAAACACCAAATGTTATCTTCACAAGTATGATTTAAACCCACAGAAGTTAATCATATGGTTGACCATCTACTCTGTAGGGCACTGTGCAATGTTCACTCAGTCTGAACCCCTAAATCTGGAATGTCTTTTCTCCACACTCCCCACTTAAGCTCAAAACAAACTTTTACTTTCCTCACAGGAAACTGATATATTCCTACAAGACAAAGCCTTACTAGAAACTTTCCAGCTCTCTCTAATTTGATGATTTAGGACACTGTTAGAGAGTAGCCAGAAGCAGAGTTTACATAGCTTTCATACTCTCCCAGATGAGATGTTTTAAAGTTGGTTCTTAGAGATCACTCTGGCTCTACAACCTGTAATTATGCTTAAATGCACACAGGTATTTAGGAACACAGACCTGGAGTTTGTAAGCATAAGAAAAATTTGGGAGAATACTCAAAATGTTGAACTTCTGTTTTATATTTGAAAATTTAAGACTTCTCTAAGCTTTATTTCACTAGATGGCATCTTAAACGACGCTGGACTACTTGCTCTTGTTTTGAGATTAGGGCAATCTGATTTATTTAAAACCTCTGATAGTTAAATGCTTGATTCTTACATATGTTAGAGACTGTAGTCATAGAATGGCTTGGGTTAGAAGGGACCTTTAAGATCATCTAGTTCCAAACCCCCTGCAGGGATAGCTCTCATAGGCCAGGTTGCTCGGAGCCCCATCCAGCCTGGCCTTGAACACTTCCAGGGAGGGTGCATCTACAACATTTCTGGGTAACCTGTTCCAGTGTCACAACACCACCCTCACAGTAAAGAATCTCTTCTAAATGTCTAGTCTAAATCTAAAATAATTTCCCCTCAACCTGCCTCTACCCACCTTTCTAAGAAGTCCCTCCCCAGCTTTCCTGTAGGCTCCCTTCAGCTACTGAAAGGCTGCAATAAGGCCCTCACAGAGCCACCTCCAAGCTGAAGAGCCCCAGCTCTCTCAGCCTGTCTTCCTAGGGAAGGTGCTCCTAGGAAAGGTTGATTTTGCTATGTATGCCTTTCAGTTTAATTTTCCTGCTATTTTCCTTACTATTTCACTAGCATTTCATTGCTTACAAACTTGCTTATTAATGTATTGACTTATCTGAGGGTGTTAATCTAAAAAACTGGTATCAGAGGAGCTGCAGAAACTCCTTGAGCATTCTTCTTTTGCTTTTCTATTATAGCTGTAAGACTATTAGAATTGAAAAATTCTGATTGATTTCACAAGGGGCTATTAAATGTCTCAGGAAATTTTCTCTAGATGTACTTTCTGCAATTTGCTGATCTCTGGAATAGAATTCTTTGTTTGCTTTTGTTTGGTAACAAGTTATTTAACAGAAATGATATAAATCTGCTAGGTCAAGCTCTTTTATAAGCAATTACTATAACAGCTCTACAAATATCAACCAAGATCTCCCTGCTATCTCTTAGACTTCTCTCACCATTTCTGCTTTGCAGCTCCATTGTCTAAAACATGTTTTAGAGCTGAAATACATGGCACTTTATATATATATATATATATATCCCATTCTCACTGCTTCTATTCATAGCTTTTTCCCTGCTGCACATACCCTTTAAACAACCTTACATTCAAACCCATCATTTGCATTTGCTAATGCATCAAAATGTATTTGGGTTTTATTAAAATATGTTAATACATAGAAATGATAGCTGGAAACATTTAAGTAAGAAAGTGAATATATTACCAAGTTCGGTGCCTGAAGCAAGTGTGCTCTCCTGTCTCCATCTATTGATCATTAGTCAGAGCCTGCATTTCCCCTGATCTGAGCATGATATGTCCCTAGTGTAACCCACCATACTGTGAGCCTGAAGCTGGCTTCAAAGTGACAGCCAGAGTTTTGTAAAGCTTTGTTGGATGGTGAACTGAGTCTCAAAAGTCATCGCAGAGATAAACAGCAAGAGGGGATGGAGATAGCAAAGGAGATGTGTGACTGCATACAGATAGGTGAAGTGGGGAAAGAAGAAAAGCTCTGAGAGCTGGGAAAAAGTTGGAAAAGCTGGAATCCAAACAGAAGGAATAGGGAGTCAAAAAGCAGGAAAAAAAAATAAATGAAAAGCAAGAGGAAGGGAACAAAGTAAAAAGAATTCAGAAGGAAATGAATAAGTTGAGGGTGTTGGAGACTATGTAGTTCCCCACACACCCTCAGGATGGTAGTACTATTCATCTCCACAAACCTGGAAATACTACAGAACCTCTGTAGGAGAAGCACTACGTTAACTGAGATAAAAATGCAGAAACAAGAGCTCACAGGAGCAGAATAAGAGGCACCTAAAACCTTTTATGTCTCCTGTAGCTACATGAGAGCCCTCCAGACACTCAACTACATTTCTCTGCCAGGCACTTTATAGGATTTTTCTCTCTTAGGGTAACAAGATTCCAAAAGAATGGATAAGGGCACAGCTACACCTCTCTACTATGGAAAGGGAGGCAAGATTCAGAGACAGTGCAGCAAAGAGCGTCAGCTCTTGGTTTGCATGAGTGAGGAAGGGAGGTGCTAGCAAGGAAAGAGATACAATCCATATTTCCCTTTCTTCTGGAAGCAGCAGTTTTTAATGGATATCTTCCACTGATTATTTTAAAAAAGGGCTATAGAACCAAGTCCGGAAACAAAAGAAAGCATGTAGCTGCTTAAATTCCCCAAGTGCAAATATTTTTGTCACCTTCCCACAGGAAAAATGTCTACAAGAAGTGACCTGGGTTAAGCAACAGAAAACTCTTCAAGAATTATATTTTACTCAGCCTAAATGTTACATCCTCAAAGGTTGCACAGAAACAGCACAAATTTGAGAGGCAAGACTGGGAAAGCGTATTCTTAGAGCGTGTAACTTCCATCAGGAGTCTCTCTTGCTTAATAAAAAGCAATCTCATAGACCTAAAGGATTACAGGACTTGTAATGTCACATTCAGCCCAATTCCCACTAGATCAAAATAAATGACCGCTTGCCAAAGAGGAATGACATGCAAGCAGCACATTCCGTTTCTGAAGACAATAGATGCTAATGCAGCAGAGCCACGAGAGCTTAGCTCAAAGTCACTCTCCAGTAATACAACCTGAGATAACATACTGCTACTCAAAAATCCCACCACAAGCTGCAGACACATGAGGTGAGGTTCACTGCACTAATAGCATCCCAGCACAGTTTGCTTATCCCTCCACAGCTTTTGGTCATTTAAAGCTGTCGGGCACAGTTTTCTTTTTTTAGAAAGACAATGTCATAGATGGGAGACTCTGAGAAAATACTGTGTATGGTTTTAGTAATAGCATGAGAAGTACATTTGTGTGTTATGTGTACATTTGCATAGAAGTTTATAACCTAGGAGAAAATCACCCTCCATTGTATTTATGCTTCACTGTCAGATGCTACGTCAGGATCAAAGTCACTCCAACAACACCAAAATGATACCCTAACAAAACAGCCTTCAGAACATTTCTACCCCAAATGGTTTCTCTCTCAAATCTTTCTCAAGCTTTGAAGCTGATAAACAGTAAGAAGAACATCATCTTGTTTTGCTTTTAATTGAAAGAGTAACAAATATATCTACAAATATATCTTCTGTTCTGCTCACTTCAATGAAGCCTGTATTTCACTCATGAGATGGTTTGTAACAGCACCCATGAGAGTTGTTTCTCTTTTAGACCACTCCTCTGCTACTATGTAATAAATACACTCATCACATAAGGAACACTCAGATAACTTCCTTTTACAGAGTATTGCAGCAGTATTGCTCTGTTAGATCCAAATACAGTAACTTTCTTAGGGGTAGCTAAAGTAGGGATATTTTCATCATCCACCTCTATTTAAGTCACTCTTTCTCCCAAGCACCTCCATAAAACACAGCATAGCCACCTGAGAAAACTTTAGCAGAAAAAAAATGTTAGAAATAAAATTCCATTAACCAAACATACATTCAGCTTTCAAAACCACAGACTGCAAATTAACTCTATTTTAAAATTATTTCCTAGTTGTCAGACTTCTTAGCCCTCTTTCCCTTCCAAGATTTCCCACTCTCTAAGAATCCCTGCTTCAGGACAGGGCTTGGCATTTCTGCCATTAATTACTTGCCAGCACAGATGCAATCAACCACATGTTGCTTAGTCAGAAATTTGAAGTCTCTCATACATGGTGGTGTAGCAATTGGACAGATCAATATGATGGGAAAAGCACTGCAACAAAGGTGTGACAACAGAAGGATCCGCACAGTAGAAAGGTGCTATAAAGGAAGGGAAGAAGATTGCTCACCTGAATCAGAAGACTCTTGTTTTGTAGTGGAAAAGCTTCCCCAAGGAGGGATCTCCAGTCAGAAACCTTTTCCCCATGGCAGTCAGCTCTTAAATGAGGTCTATGGGAGGTGCAGCCAGGCTCCACCTCTTCCAGTCACAGAGCTGAATTGCCTTCACCTGTGTTCCCATGGCTGACTGGGTCTTTTCCACAGGTGTTCACTCAATCAGTGTTTCAGGCCATGACTCAGCAGTTCCCATACAGGTAGTCAGGATTACAGTGCTTAGATGGAACACAGAAACATTTCTACAGAGATGATCTACCATCAGGACAGGGACGCACACAAGGATTAACTTTCTTAGCATCATCCTAGTTAGTCCACTTTTAATCAAAAGAAACCTCAATTGAGATATCCACCAACAAACCTTTGTCAGTGGAGATGAAGGTTCCCTCTGGGTCTGTCACGTGGAAAGATTAATAGGGTTAGAAATGGCCTAAGGTGAGATGAACTTGATGTCTGACCATTAGCATGAAGCGTGGAAATCCATCTCATTTCACACTCGGCCCTCAGAGGGCTGTCAGCTATTCTGTTTACAGCGAAAAAAGTCTGATCTCAGTTCTCTGCAGAATGGTAGTCTACAGAAGTCAAGCAAAATTAGTTCCATGGGGTATATTTTGCCATTTCTTATTTTCTTTTTCTTTATTTTTTTTTCTGTTTTTATTGCCTTTTCTAGTTGCGAATCATGATCTTATTGTGATAGGTACTGTACAAAACAGGTCACCAAGGAAAATAGCTTCCCAGCTTAGACACTCCCAGCCATTCTCTAGAGAAGTAAATTGCCTGTCTACAATAGTTAGGAATGAAAGCTGGGCACTTAAATTAGGCCCCCAAAGTTACACACAGTGGGAACATTGTTGTAGCCATGACAGTTTGATGATCTTAGTGAAGCAGTTTTAAGTGAAAAGTAAGGAGAAGAAGGGATATAACAGGGTGCAGTGCCTAAATAACCTGGCTTTCAAAGCCTTGTCTGAGAGCAAGAAAAAACTTCAAGAATATTAAAATGTCTCTGAGATGCAATTACGATTGTAAGCGAGATAATGCAGGAGAAAAATGTAGCTGGCAACAAGGAAGTTGTAGAAATGAGAGAAAATAAGGACTGTTCACCCAGTCAATACATTTTTCCTCCCCCTCCCTTTCTTATTATTTTCCTGACTGTTAGAAACTGTAGCTCCTGTGCTCATCTTCTGAAGTTAGGCTATACCTTTTCTTTGAATCTCCTTCTCAGGAGATGTTCAGAACCCGTCTGGATGCCTATCTATGCAACATGGTCTAGGAAGCCTGCTTTGGAAGGGAGTTTGGACTAGATGATCTCTAGAGGTCACTTCCAGGCCCTACAATTCTGTGATTATTTGATAAAGGTGCAAAAGTCTGACAAAGATTGTTTTCTGAGAAATACCCTTCCTCTGGTAATGGATGTGGTTCATGAAATTGGTTTACTGTGGGTTATAATAGTTTTTCAGTACATCAAAGTTATATTTATGATGGTATTTAGATCACTATAGCATTAATTACCTCCCTTCTTATTTGGCAGTTATAAAGTAAGCCAAATTAAGGGAAAGAGCAAAGAGCAACAACAAAACAGAGTGGCTCAGTGGATAGGCTGTGATCGTAGAACACCAGAGACCTACTACACCTAGGCTTTTCTTAGTGCAATAATAAAGGAGAACATGAAGGCATCTGGAGAAGATGACTGTCTGGAAGGAAAACTTCATACCTTGGAGAACGCAGAAATATGCTTTAAAGAGAAAGAAGTTGCTCCCTTGCACTGGAAACTCACACCAATGATTTTTCAATTCAGAAATAAGAAAACTATAGGTTGAGTGCCAACAGACCATGAGGGGCCTTGAAAGCCAATACAGACCCTCTCTTTATTTTATTTATTTATTTATTTTTAGATGGAGGCTGGGGAGCATGGGTACAAGAGCACTATCAGTAGAACCAAATGCAGGAGAAGTGTTTTGTAAAGTTCAAAGAAACCTGCTAAAAAACTGCTGTATTCAAGAACTGGAGGTTGTATAGCTAAATCACAGACATGTTATGAAGGGTAAAGTGGCGAAATTTATACACATTTGGATACAAATTTAACAGATAGTGACTGACATCAGAATATAAACTAGGGCAAGAAAAACCCACTGAAAGAAAATGGAAAGTAAAACCAGATGGAAGAAGTAAAGCTAGATACTATAGGATTTATGTTGAACTAAAACAAGACACCCATGAAAGACATTACAGCAAAACATGTATGCTTAATTGCAGATACAAAGAGCTCATTTTCAAGTGGGAGAAGCAGAACTGCAAGGTTTAGAGTCACTAGCTGAATTTCTTTGACTTGAGAATCCCCAGGGACGAGCAACAGATAGAAAGTATTATGGTCTCAGAAATAGCATGGCCCATAGAAACTAAACAGACCTGAAAAATTCTCCAAAATAACAGAGGACTAAGAGGGGGAACAAGCAAAAACAGTCATGTATGGAAGAATGGTCTGTCACCACAGCAGGATGTCACTTAGTGACATCTGAGACTGCTAAAAGGACTGGCAGGGATTTGCAGATTGAACAGAAGTCATTATTAGCTCGGATGGCATTGTGGTGAGAGCACAAGGTGGAAGGTACATTTGGGAGCTTGTAGGGTAAAACAGAAGGTGAACTGAGTTTTCAGGAAATTTTGGATAGAAAAGGAATAGAGCATTCACTGGCTTCGTTGTTGAATGAATACATGTGTGCAGATCTATTTTTTGATATGCTGATAATACTGATTAAAATTTTGACTTAAATTGTGAATGGAATACAGCCAAATTGCACTAAATAAGAACTTCTACAGGTATTCTACTCCAGATAAAAATTTCTCTAGAAATTCCTAATTGGATCAAATTTGGAATAAATTTTGGAATATTCATGAGGTAGAGGAAGCCTTTTGCTGATCTCACCTTCAATACCGAGAAAATGAGAAAACAAGAATAAAAGTTTTACATTTTACTTTTGAAACTATGGCCATCTTCCTCATGTCCTGTTAACCATCACAGCTCAGTCATTAAACATCCCAAACACCCCGATCCCCAGGCTAATTCAGATAACTAACGGCCTTTTGATAACGCCTGAAGGTAAGATTGTACCACATTTCCAGTGCTTTCAGGACAGATATTTAGTAATCTGCATTTTTTTCCTGTTGTAAGTTTGCTTAAATCCTAGATATAGGAGCAAAGATACACAGAATTGCAGAAGGAAACCTTTCTCCAGGCTGGTTATTCTTTAGGTTCAAGCAAGCTGGAGCAAAGTTGTGATAAGGCTGTTAGAAACATGCTTTGCAAGAAAATATAATCCACTCCCACCTTAAACTGACACGTTGACAAACTTTGGTACTTTGAACATTACAGTGCCAGAGGATCCCACATTCGTCCTGTCATTATTAACAGCACACTGATGGTAAACTGGGCTCAGACTTGGAGTTGGGACTTGCTCCCCAGGAAAAGGCTGCCATACCACAAATAAGACAGAGACAGACCATCTGGTGAGTTGGTACCCCTAAGCACCTGTCAGCTCCAAACCATGGACCATAAAGGAAAAGGTAATTGCAAAATAAATAAATTGCACCCTCAGCTGTAGGGCTGAACATGTCGATGTCTTAAGGGTACTCCTGAACGTTATTACTGGTGGAGAAGCAACAGAATATCTCATCTGCCCAAGAAGCATCACTTCCAGAGGCAGAGAGAAACCAGTGTAAGGGTTGATAATTAGTTTCCTAATCAAAAACTTCGCAATGCAGCTGATCCCTTTGGAGAGAAGACATACAGAAGATTGGAGTGCAGTTCCAGCATTTTTACATGCTCTTGCCTTTTTCATTTCCTATTCCTTCCACTACAGAACAACAGTACAGGTTCAATATCTAAGAAGTCTGCTTGATTATCTCCTGTTTTTCCTGTTTTTCGACTGACTAGCTGTGTTGTCAGAGATGTCCATAACAAAGACTGAAAACATCAACTAGGTCTTTCTGTAGTTTGATGAGTGTATCTGCTACCAGAATGACAATTTCAATGGCAAGTTGGTAAATAGATTAATTACCTAGTTTAGGAGTTTTCTGCCCCATCAACAGATGCCATTACTGCTGCAAATGAAGAATAACTACGTCCAGTCATTGATAATTTCTCCTAGCACAGATATGCAAATCATTATTACTCATTTCTTCCCCAGAAAAATCATCAAAGCAAAAAAATCAGCAAAGCTTTGTTATGGGCTTTTCATAGGTAGTTTAAACAATAATATTATTCCTGTTAAGAATATTCTCAGGAATGTAAAACTATCATCCATAGTCATCTGAGGAAAATGAAAAGCCTCAGCAATTGTTAGTGTGTTTCCAATACAGGCAAAATGACAAGAAAATGAAAATGTCAAGACCAGATTTCTTTTGATATTGTGATGGGTTTTAGGGAGGAAATATGAATACACTGGAATTGAGAGAGTAAAATGAGTTTTTTGTATTTCACCATCCAAAAAGCATTAATTCTCCTGGCAGTCATCCTCATGTTTCCTACAAGCTAAATATTTTACACACAGAGTTAAACAGACGGAGGTTACAAATGCATTTTGATTCTGCCTATGCAGCCTGGGAAAGGAATTTTCCACTTTGTACTGCTGAGAAAAATGGAGATGCTGTAGGCTACAGAGTCTTGTTCAGAGGAATGAGGTGGGTAGGATAGGGCATTAGGCACTATTATACTCTAGGGAAGAAAGAGCAGACAGGGGCACAATGGAAGCACTTCATTATATTTTAAATGGGAATAGTTCCAAGGATAGGAAAGCCTGTGGTGCTTGTAAAGGATTAAGCAGGGTAATGTGCTTTTTAAGAAGACATAAAGATGTATGTAATGTGATATGTTTAAGCCTAAATGATTTTCTTGGAGTCCTCAATGAATGTTTAAGCAGGCATGACTTAGGCCTTGGTAAATCCCCTCTCTGAATAAATAACTTCCCTGAAAATACAGACTCCTTTGACGGAATGGGATGAATATTTCATAACCTATGGAAAAAAAAAAAAAAAAAAGAAAAAAGAAAAAAAAAAGGAAAATCAATTTGAAATACATGAAATACACAAAATTCTAAGGAATAATAAAGGAAAAAAAAAAAAAGAGACAAAAGTGACTATTCTCTGGAATAATCAAAGCATATAAAGGAATACAGATAACTCCCCAACTGTTTTGATTTGACAAAGCAGGAGGACAAACATCTGAATGCTTTCCTTGCTCTGATATAGATTCTAAACTGCTTTTTGTTGTCCTTTGAGAAAGGCAGAGACAATAATCTTTAGAAATCAGAAAAGTGCCTGCACTCTTCAGGCTTTCTCCTGTTTGAGGTATTTAAGAGTGCTGTCCTTTCAAGGTAAATCCAACCAGCTCCTGTCTAACAGGACCTGATGTACACACGTAAACTGCTGTTCACGTGGATGCTCAGCGATATGTGTGCATCTGATTTATGAGAAGAACAGAAGCAATATATATCAAAGATCAGAAACTTAAAATAGCACAATTTTACATCTTTTTTTTTCTTCCCTGCCTTATTCTCCCACCAGGAAATAGAAGTCAGTGCTGCAGACATTCTGTTGCAAAATGGGATCGCTGTCATTTGGCTACAACTTTCTCTCACTTGTACAGGTGTGATTCCCCATGAGGTCTCTGGTCTAGCAAATGCACCATCCTGCTGAGCAAGGGATAAGAAGCTGAATACATCAGCATTTGATCCACCTCCCCCTCCTCTGTTTAAAGATACATTCTACTGCTACTTTCCTCCAAATATTTGAAGAACAGAAGTGAGACAAAACAGTGGGATTTTAAGATATAATAAAAATGCTTGGTTAAGCCTTTTCAATATCCTGATGTCTACCTGTCTGTCTAACCCTGTAATCTTGTGACAGCTACTTGCAAACCCAGTTCACCTCAGAGAGAGTGCAGCAGGGCATGGACATCCCACTGTTACGTGATGCATTCGCATTGGTTAACAAAGAACAGAGGGACGCCTGGTGGTTCATTCTGTCCAGAACTATAATCTGGTTGTGTTAGTGGCCCTAGTGCAGCCTGTTAAATTCATTCAAGGCTCCGAAGAGCATTACAAAGTATATACATATATATATATATATATATATATAGGCAGAGGGGACCCACAAATTCTTTCCTGTAAAATGTTGTTTTTCAAGCTATTCTACAGATCATAGTCCCTGCCTTGTATCAATTATCTTTTTTAAAGGACACCACCCATAAGGGTGGTCAAGCACTGGAACAGGCTTCCTAGAGAGATGGTTGATGCCCCCTGCCTGGCAGCATTCAAGAGTCATTTGTATAATGCCTTCAATAACACACTTTAACTGTTGGTTAGCCCTGAAGAGGCTCGGTAGTTGCACTAGGTAATCTTTCAAAGTCCCTTCCAGTGGAACTATTTTATTCTACTCTACCCTAATTTTCCATGCCTAAGAGCAGCTTTTATCATCACATTCATCTTCCAGCTGAGGGAGAAGTATCTCAAATGACTCTTGAAAGGGACAGCTTCAGTGGTATTTCTTGTGTTTGCCTGTAAATCAATAGAACTTTCTTCCTAAGCAATCCAAATATGATCTCCCAAAAGCTTTCATGCGAACAGCAGTTGGTAGATAACCTTTTTCTGTGTTCTTCCTGTAAGGGAAAAGGAGGAGAGAAACTGCACACATATAGGTGGGTATGTATATTCTTTGGAATCAAGCCCTTAGGTATTTTAAAATTGGAGTGCCTGGCTTGCTCACATACTGCAGCTTGGCTGTTTGACGTCACTTGCAAGTGCTTATTCCTGGGAAGCAGAAACAAGGGAACCTGACAAGACCCAGATAGTTTTGATGGTATAGGTTTTAAGACAGCAACTGTCATGTTTCCGGGAATTAGAAATCAAAGATTATAATCCAGAATTACTTGCCAGTATGACACATCTGTTCTTTTCCCAGGTAAAAGCAATTTGTCAACATACTGCTGGCTGTATTGAGTGCTATGCTTACTGTGCTCTGATTTTTGATTCTCCTGAACCCCTCAGTATAATCTGGGAAGGAAGGAAAACAGAAGGAAGTTTTTATAATACAAAAGGCAAACCCTAGCTTTATCAGTTCTTTGCAAACTGAGCTAAAATGTGTATTCTCAAAAAAAAAAAAGCAAAAAAAAAAAAAAAAAAAAGCAATTTTCTCCAGCCAACAAATCTTTAGATTTTTTTTTTTTTTTTTAAATCTTGCTTTCTCATCTTATGCCTTTTCCTAAAGGAGTTTCAAAAGCAGAGCTCCCCATTCAGTCATGCCATTTTGTCCGTCACAACAGAAAATATGATACCAGTTATACAGACTGAACTAGTCATTATTAAAATGCTGAACCACCTTTGTAACTCTGTGGTTCTTATATTATCAAGAGATAAATAGTGTCTTAGTCATTCTTTCGAACATTGCTTTTTCTTTTGCGTGTTTGTGTTGGGTGTCAAAACACAGAAATTACATGTTGCAAATGGATTTCACTGAAAACGAAACAGGGTTTGCTCCTGTTTTTAGAGGTCTTTAGACCAAACTTTAGATAAAGCCCTACTTTATGGATATTTGCCCTGATTAATCATCACATTTCCAAATTTAAAATGAAATCTGCAAAACACAGTATTTGACAAGTTTGATTTTAAAACTCAATGAGAAAACATAATAGCAGGGATAAAGTTTATATTTAGTCTCCCATTAACCATTATTCACTCGCACTGACCTGCTTCATGGAGTACTGTTCTTGTAAATGCTGTAACTGTTAATCGAAAGCAAGGGAGGGAAATGTTACATTCACCTGCAAAAATTGACTCAAATTATGCTCTCTCAGTTAAAAGCACTATAAAAGTTGGTTGATCATTTTGTTCTCCCTGCCTCTCTTGAAATATATGTGATTCAGACTTCACAGAAAGTCAGAGCTGGGAGCCTACAGAAGTAAGTTAATCAATATCTTGTACTGAAAAGTGCTTTGAACTTTGTACAGTACATTGCCATACATCTTCTGGCATGAGCAGTCCAGTGATCCTATACTCATTTTGCATCCTGACAAATGCTTTCATCTCTCATACCTATAAATCCTTTTCAGAGTGAACACTCTAGGTACTTACATTTTAAAATATAGTTGAAAACAAGTTACCTCACCGAGAAGTCCCAATCCTCTATGCTGATACAACAGGCTTGCAAAAATTGGTACAAGGCATGATCATTATCTGGGTACCGATACATCCCTGACAGTTAAAAGCAACAGCTAAGCAAATCTGGTATTTACAACAGTGAGTCTCCAAAGGAAAGGAGAAAACAAGTCACAATACCTTTTGAATGCCTGCGGTTGACTCCAAGACGTTGTTCTCTGAACCATTACTTCTGTTAATCATCCGCCACATTTGGGAATACATGCTGTCCCTCTCAAAAGGATTCATCCCTTTCACTCGAACGTGTTCATACACTGCAGAGTCCAAGACAGTGCCATAAGGAATATCCGTCTGCCTTGAGAGATCCTGGAGAGACCTTAATTGTTGGTGAAGAAAAGAGACATAGGAGACTTAAAGCTGTATTTTGAAGAGGAAGATGCTGCAGGAAAGAAGAAGGCAATGTATAGAAAGATGGCTGTCAAGCCACTTTCTTTTCATATATATATTTTTAATAACTTAATTGATTTATTATTATTTTTTTTTTTTTTCAAAGACAACCTGAGTCTGAAAATTGTTGTGGTTTAAGACACAAGGAGGAATATGAAATGAAAGGAAGGGCTGGAAATAATGAAAATGAGTGAAAAGATAACAACAGAAGGAGCAAGAGGATCCTGTCAAATGCTGGTAGCTCCTCTGTGCAAGGGCAAACTTGTCAAAACCAGCTTTCTGAGCGACCAGATTATGTGACAAAGAAGAGCTTTTTGGTGCAATCCCTTCACTGAACAACGCACCCACCACACAGAGCAGATTGCATCCTATATGATCTTCAGCAATGGGATGTTTTCTCATATGGTTTCATGAAATGCCTCTGTATTATGGTTCACATTACTCTGATAGATTTGCTCTACTTCACATATTATGAAGTCTTATTTATTTTCTACAAACAGAAAAATATTAACCACTTTAGAAGTTTCTAAAGAACTTAAATACAACTTTGTCAGCCCTGCTTTGGCCTTAAAATACATATATATCTTTATAGTCTTTTAAGTCTCCTTACCTCCTGGCCTCTATTTTTCTGTCCTACAGAATTACTCTCCCATACCTTTGTTTCTTTAATGGCATTCATTAAAGTTTCAAAATAACTACTGCAATACATCTAGTGCCTAAAATCCATTACAGCTTTCCTGGTACAAATTAACTTTGTATAAACTACACAAATCTAATGGATGACACCTAAGGACAAATCAAGGATCTGAGTGCTGTCTTAAAGCAGGTTATAGCAAATTGTAAAAGGTCTCTGCAGCTGCAGAAAATGCAAACACAATGGTAGGAAATTCATCAAATTCCAAGATGCATTTTTGAAACAAGTAAATTTAGAGGCTAGAAAAAGAATATTGTATAGGGGAAAAAAAAAAAAAAAAAAAAGGAAAAAAAAATAAAATTCTTAAATGTCCTAGAGATGACACCAAAGACAACGCGCCTTGAAGGATACAGAGGGCAAGAAAAGAAGGAAGAAATCAATAGAGCCCAATGGCAAGGTTTTACAGGTTCACTGAGTCAAAGAGAAATCCTTTGAAATTCAGACACATAGGCAAAGAAAAACATTGAGCAAGAGCTAAATTCTAAATAGATAACATATAGCAAATATTAGAGAGGGATAAATTAAAAAAAAATAATAAAAATCCATTAAAAATCCCAAATCCTCTTATCTGTTTCCAACAAGATGGTATTCCTCTTCAAGAACAGAAGCAACAAGGAAACTGTAAAGAATCAGTACACATACAGCACTGTCAAATGTGATCAAGGGAGCTGTGAGATGAAGCTTTTACTGAACCTGAGAATATTGGTCTCTTACAACGTAACTGAGATTTGCCCTTTTCTGGGAAGAAAAATGTGAGACTACAGTAGACTAAGGTGTCAGGAGACTCCTTCTTTATTTGCTAGCAGGTGAATTTACCCATAAAGAAAATACCAGACAAACACAAAACCAAAAACCCCAGATCTGTGTATCAGTCCAGTGCTTCATTCAGTATAATTCCCCAAAGTTCCTAACACTGTAACTGTGCACCACTATATACCTTGTAGAATACGAAAGTCAAGAAGAGGCTGATGGAAATGAATTCCCTTATTTGATAAATTTCAGAATGTTGATGTAAGATTACATTCTCAAATATTTTAGACTTCTCTGTTCTCAGCAGTTCTCTTAGCCAAATGGACAAATACAGAGGACAATGAGTTGAGTTCTTGAATTCTGTGCTTAAACTATGCCTACGCAAGCTCTTTTGCCAACCACTTGGATGCTTGGATTCAAGAAGAGCATTTCATTCAACAGTGTAAAAACAGTTACTGAATGTAAACTGCAGTGTAACCAAAGTAACAGTGGGATTTCTGTATAAGCACACGTACAAACAGGGTTTAATGTGAAAAGGGAAAAGTGGAAGGAGAAAAACACAAACTTACTTAAGCTTTAGAGTGTCCTTCTTTGTTGAAACTCTTCTACTTGTAAATGTATTTTTGACTACTTTGCAATTGAAAAACTAAAAATAAAATCAAGTCTAGACAGACATATATATGAGTTCTGAATGATTAATTATTAATATTAGAAAAATATGAAACTCCATAACAGGCAGCATGTGAAAGGAAAGCAATAAATATTTATAAAAACACTAGTGGTGATCAGAGGAATTACAAAAGTAAGTTCCTTGGGTATGATGTTAAATTTAGGTCTAATAAACTGAAATAAGGCTTGATAACATTTAAAGATAGCCATAAGGTTGATTTCTTCAGGGAAAACAACATTCACCCTAGAAATTACTAGAAAGAAAGAAAAAAAACACAAAACAAGATTTTAAAAGTTCCTCATCAGATGGTATGAAGAACAGGGAAGTATGGAAAGGTAAGAAAGAAGGAATTCAGGTAGGGACTGCTTGAGAGCATGTGACATAGAAGCCCATGGGACCTGAAAGACTTCATGAAGTGCACTGAGAAAGCAGACCATATTTCTTGAAAGACTGTTCACTGCCACCTTCAAAAGTGAGACTGAAGGAATCCACCTCTCCATCTCCCTCATCTTGGAGAAAGGACACGATCAGACTATCTTCAAGTGATCACAAGCGTGAAAGTATGATTTAGGGAACTAGGGCTGCTCAGCCTTGATTCAGTTTCTGAACAATAACAAGGAGTGAGCTCTCTTGAAGCACGTTTCTGAGCATATGAAGGAGAAAAAGCTGATAGAACAGACAGCACATAATTACCAAGGCTGTTCAGGTTTGACCAAGGCCTTCTCTTTTAATAAAATGCCTGAGTTTATGGACAAGACCAGCACAATGGATGCAATTTACCTTAAGTTTAGCAAGTTTTCAGTAATGTCTCCCACAATATTCTTATATATAAATTAGGTTATTAGGCCTGGCTATGTGGAAAACCAAATGGCAAAGGCACAATGCCAGGAGGAGTGACTGACACACCAAAAGACTGTGCTTCCATTCAGTGAGACCTGGACAGGAAGGGTGGAGAGGAACCTTAGGAGGTTCTGCAAGGGCAAATGCAGAGTCTCACAGCCAGAGAGGAATGACTGCACGCATCAGTACAGGTCAGGGGCTGAGTTGTTTGAAAGGAGATCTGCAGAGAAGGATCTAATTGTCCTAGTGGCAAACAGGTTGTCCATGAGCCAGTAGTGTGCCCTTGTGGCCAAAGACAATCAATACTATTCTGGGATTCACTAAAAGGAGCATGGTCAGCAACAGGATGAGGGAGGCTATTCTTCCTCTCTACTCTTCTCTGGTGAGGCCACATCTGAAATAACCATGTCAAATACCAGGCTCCTCAGTTCGAGAAATACAAGCACTTTCTAAGAGAGAGTCCAGTGCAGAGTGACAAAGATGACAAGAGGCCTGGATCATCTCCCTTAAGAGGAATCTGGAACCATTCAGCCTGGAGAAGATGGGATCTTATCTCTGCTTATAAATATCTAAAGGATGGGTGTCATGTGGATGGGGCCAGGCTCTATAGTGGTATCCAGTGACAAGACAAGGGAACACAGGAAGTTCATATGAGCATGAGGAAAAACACATTTATTTTGAGGGTGACAGAGCACTGGATTAGGCTGCCCAGAGAGGCTATGGAATCTCCTTCTCTGGAGATACTCAAGACCCAACTGGATGCTTTCCTGTGCAACCTACTTTAGTAGGGAATCTGCATTAGGAGGGGTATTGAGGCCCTTCAAAGCCCTGTGACTACTCAAAAAGTAGTGGTTAGTGGGTTGTATCACACCTGAAATCCAGTTGCAAGTATCACAAGGGATAAATCTCTTTCAGTATCCTGGAAGAGGTGAGGAAGCACCCTGTTATCAGATTTGTGGACAGCACAACACAGGCACCTCAAGAACAAAACCACCGTTCAGATGAACCTCAAAAAGCTGGAGGAAGAGGCCAACAGAAACATTGTGAAATTCAACAAGAAATGAAAAACCTTGAGCTGCAGTAGGAATAATGTTCTTCAACAACCCACACTGGGAATTCTGGGCAGCAGATCTGCAAATAGGCATTCCAGTAGACAACAGCAAGCCTTGATGAGAAATACTTTGTTTCACCATTACACGGAGTGCTGTGTAGAAGCAGGTGCATTACACTTGCATTTATAGGCTACATATCTGTCAAAAGCGTCACTGACAAAAGGTGCTAGACTAATGCAAGACACTATATTCACCCATTCTGTGTCAGTGCCTCTGCTGCCAATATGCTTCAGTATCTCCTGGCAGTGCTCAGAAGTGCTACAATCTGTCATGGGATACATATTGTAATGTCCAGTAATTGTTTTGTTATTTGTCATACATATTGTTAGAAAAGAACAGAAGAAAATATTTATTGAGTCCCCAGTTTCTAACGACACCACCTAGCAAAACTGCAATCATAACCAGACTCTGTATAGCCATATAATTTCTAATGTAACAAGCAACAAAGTGTTTTTCTGAAATATAATTGCTAACTGGTATATAAATGATACATATAGCTGCTGCCACAAACAGCACAAAAGGATAAACAGCTCCTCTCTAAATCTTGCAGCTGTAAAATCAACCTCACTATTTTCAGGTGGGAAAAAATGCTAGACATAAGCAGCTCATCCAGAAGGGTACTACAGAGAGGTATGGAGGAGATCTCATTTCATCAGGGAGAAGGAAGTGAGAGTGTCATCATACCCAAATGGATCACCAGAAGAGAAATGACAAGGATGATTAAGTTGATGCCTTCAGGAAGGTGCATTCTAGCTGTCTATTCTGGCATTAACTACAATCTGCAGCTCTTCACTATTTGATGTCCTACCCTAAAACACAAGATGCCTCTCAACTTCCCTGTTCCTCACCTTTGCACATCATAGGTACTGCTCTGTGCTGAGAAAATAACAGCAGGTAGATGACAGTAAGATGGGCTTAAACTCTGCAAATGAGAAAAACCCCAGGGCCAGCCAAAAACTCCATCATAGACTCACTCAACCCTATGCTGAGGAGTGAAAAAGGTTTGCAGACTCTGAAATGCACATGTCCTCACTGCTGTGCAGACAAGCTGCAGACAAGGAAAAGACTTACCACACCACTGACTACATCCCCTCACACATGCCCAGTGGGATCATAATATGTATGTCCTATTTCAGAAACTGAGTTTTAATAACCCACATCTCTGCAGACTTCTGGAATTACATTCATAACCTAGCAGCCAAGTTACTGCAAAACAAAGAAAAGCAGCAAACCTTGACAGAACTAGTAAAATTATTAAACCATATGGGTTCCTTTCCAGAAATAAAAAAAAAAAGAAGAATTTTTTTTCTTTTGCCTCCAGCCTGGTTTGCAGGTTACACATTGCTTGATGTACCCTTATTCCTGGATTAAACAACTCGTTCTCTGTTCAGACAACTAGACTTAGGGGAGACAAATGCTCAGTCTCAGCGTGTCACAAAGCCTCAACACACAGTTGCCAGATGAGACCTCAGAATAAGGAAAAAAAACCTAGTTAAGTTGGTGTATTTGCACTGATTATTCTCTGATGCCCAAATTCTGGCAGCATTATCCACTTTGGATGAGGATTTAACTTTGCAGTAGTTTTACTGATCTCAGTTCAAACATCTGCAAAGCAAAGATGCATAGGGGGTATTATAATCCCACATTTTAAGAAATAATCTCATTGGATTTCTTATCTCAAAGCAGTATGATGTATGGAAACTGTCAGGTCGTGACCTAACACAGGGGCATGACCAGCCCTGGGAGCACAGGTGCAAGCAATTCACCTGGACAATGGGAAGGGGTGGACTCAGGATCCATTCTTCCCTAACCTTATTTAAGGTCTGGCAACAAAAGAAGCAGCATATCTACTTGGACACCACCTCCTTTCAGAATTTCCAGTGAGCCACAATCTTCAGTAAGGGTAAGCTATTCCTTCTTTATCACTGAGTTGTGACCACCACCTTTCCTGAGTGATCTGAAACTACTTAAAGATAACTCTATCACCTGCTACTTATCTATACATACAGTAAAAGAAGCATTTAAAATCCAGTAAAAAGAAGTTGAAAAATTGGTAAGGAGCTAAGCACCTGTACCTAAGCTTGCATTTATACAGCTCCTACTTGGAAGGAAATGACCACTCAGTGCAATACACAAGCTACAGTTGAGTTTAATTTTTATTATCAGTCACGAAGCATTGTGGGGGGGGAAAAATATATGTGGCCTTTGTTGTAGCTTTTCTAGTTGCAATTACTCAGCCAATACAAACATTATCCTACACCAATTAACAATGCAAAGCTATTCTGAGGATGAATTGAGCCATTTGAGGACAAATTAACAGCAGTTACATGTATTTTACAGCGTTTGTTGAGTTTGCTTATTCTACACCTTAATCAAGCAGTAGAAATCAATTCACTGCAGATTAATTACTTCTTAACCAAAACAAACCAACAAAACAAAACAAACCTGCCTCTGCTTTAAACTCAAAGAAAAATATCTTCACATTGAGTTTTACGTGTTTGTTTTCCCAAGGCATACCCTCTTCCATAAACTCATATGCTAAACAGAGAATTGATAACGTTGTTATGTGTGTCAGCTAAAGGTGTTTGTAAAACAAACAAGCAAACAAAAAAACCAAACCTGAAAATACAGCAAAACGAAAAGTCATTTTCACAGAGGGGGGTAACTAAATTCCTTCTTAGATGATTACATTTTATTGAGGTCAGAGGGTTAGGCGTGAAAATATCTTTGTAGACCTGCGTTATAGATTGTTTTAGGCAGGCTATTATTAGAGCTGACTACTTCACAGCACTCTACAAGGAACAAGTCATTAAATTTTAGGTCATTTTTGACTTTTTCATTGCTTAGGCTCAAGTGCTCATTTGCAACAAATTCTGATAAAGCATGCATTTTTCTTCTCCTTTTCCTATTACATTCAGGATTCATTCAGAGGTGAGCTTAGGAAAAAGGGTACAGAAAGCCAAGAGGTTTTTAACTGTTGGCAGTGACAGCTGTGTCAGAAACTAAAATTGTTGCTTGCTAGGCAGTTTAGATATCTGGGTGAACCATGCAGAAGGAGAGGTTAAAGAACATTCTGTTTTTCTGAGTAAGGAAATGCCTACTTCAATTACAGCATTCTTGTGTAACACCCTTTTCTGAAAATATGTAGGCAGTCATATGGAGCTATTTGAGCCTTGGAGACAGCTTAGTATTTTGTGGTTTAGGAAAGATGTTGTGAGAATGACTAGGCAAAATAAGCATCACTGAAGGCAAGCTTTACTGCCATGCTTCTATGTAGAGGTGGTCTCACTTATCAAACAGGATGTACAACCTGTGTCTTTGAGAACATAACATGAACTTCCTATTTTACAGAAGACACAGACTCTTCTCTGTACCATGTGCAGTCACATCTCTTAGACAAACTTCATCATCTTTAGCTGTGGACTAGATTTAAACCTGAACCTAATCCCACCCTTTCTTATGACAAATCCTTTGGCTTCTTCTCTGAGTTCCAATTTCTCTTCACAATTTCAATGCCTCTGAGATAGTGGCGACAGCTTACTTTACCAATGGAAGTACTACAGTATGAGCACAGCCAGTTTCTCTGCCAGTGGACTCTTATTTGTATTGTAACTGAGTAATAAAAACACCCTAACAGAAATCATGGCTCAGTGATAAAAATTCACAGCATCTTCGTCTAGAAGAAATAGCTTGAGTCCTTCAGGCTTATTTGGCATTTGCTGATCCAATGCCATTCATTCATGTTGCATTTCAGACAGTGATCTAAGGAATATCAAAGTTACACTCTTCTTTGCTGTCACAGTGTTACCAAACAATGACTGTCTTGATTTCAATAAGATCTGAAATGTGGGTCAAGTGTGAATAAAAGATGCACTAGGAAGTACTTCATGACTTGCATGCCTATATTCCTGATCCTGCCCACTGGTATTATTGTTAATGCTGCCAAAGTTATTAGGAGTCAACATTCACTTGGAAACACAGTCAATTTACAAACTGGAAGAGTTCTGAACAAAAACTAGCTAAGTATCCAAAAGCTGAAATACTGTAATACAGTAACTGCTGAAATGTTTCACGGAAATGAAGTTGCTGTGGGCCGCTCAAATCATAAAAGATATCAGAAGGACAACATGCTGTCATATCTGGTGCTAGCTAGAAATTTGAAATGAAAATCCATTAACTACTTGCTACATCTGTGCAAACCCACTGACTTCAATCTCTTTCATTTGTCTGCCTTTTTTTTTTCTTCCAGAAACTGACTGAATAGTACTATGAGCAAAATCTGGTTTATTTTCTTCAGATGTTTAAACTCATTCCCATTCTGGCCCTCTAAGCTCCCCAAGGTACAATTTGATCTGTTTAAAAAAAATAAATAAATAAAAATAGAGCGTCAGCTTTTTTCTCTGTTCCTTATTCATGTTTCCCACTTTGCAGTAATTCAGCATAGTAAACAAACATCTTCCCTGTTATGTGTTGGTTTGAGTTCCAATTTTGGCAGTTTTGTAAACTAAAGTTTTACACTCCCACCATAGTTAGGATAACTTCATTCCCTAATGGATACTTAACACATCTAATTACCCTATTTCTAAGCTACAAGCACTTTGATAAATGTTTCTGTTCTTCCACTTCAGAAGCTTTCCAGCTGCAACATTTTCTACTGAATAAAACATTATCAGTGACTTTGCCCATAAATAATACAGCACAAACACCGATGTAGTCCCAACTGTATATAATAATCTCAGAATTCCACTGGGGGCTTTCTAGTGACATCATAATAAACTACAAGAAAAAGCTAAAGATACATTAAATTATAGTTTGGGTATCTTTTATATATATTTTTACACATGATAAAAAAGCCTCAGATGCTCAATGCAGCAATTTAAGTTTTGTTTTTTTTTTTTTAAATTTTTTATTTATTCATTTTTTAACTACTTCTAAGCCACGGGAGACATAACTTCAAAGCAGGATGCAGAAGATTACATACTTGTAAGGAAAAACCAAATGCACCTTCATTTATTTTGCTTTCACAAATCTCATGTTGCAGCCCAGTCTATATCATTGTTTCACTGTATCGGAGCATTTCAAAGAGTCTGAAAACAGCTGAAGGATAGATAGCAAGACCTTAGGTGATGAGACACAGAGGTAAGGAGGTTGACTCAACAACTGCAGTGAGAAAACTGAGTTTTCCTTAACATCAGTATTGAGATGGAGAAAAAAATGCAGCATAAAATGTCTCTTTACTAAAGCCATTTGGTACTTTCCTGAAGAATTCATGGGAAAGGCTAAGTTTGCCACTCCTGCATATATTTGTGTATGCATAACCTCAAGATTGGTGTTCAAGAGTAGCGTTCTATTGAAAAATGACCAGATGGTCCTTGGACAGCTTGTCTTACTGGTGTTTCTCTGTATTTACTAGTCTCTAATTTAACCCAGGAGGAAGGATTTAGGTGGGTGGTGGAAGTTAGACCAACTCAGCACACTGCATGCTCATGGAGAGAAACTGGAGCACAAAAGGGGAGAGAAAGAGAGCAGGACACCTAGAAAGGTTTCTATGGTGTGGAGAGATGAGATGATTTGTGGGAAAAAAGAGATAGAAGAATACTATGAAAAGAAGATGAAGACATTTGTGTTTGGGAGGGATGAAGAAAAAGAATCAAAAGACAGGGTAAAATCAGGGTGAATCAGCTTCAAAAAAATCAGAGTACCATTACTGTATGCTGCATTTGAACAGAAAGCATAGCCAAAAACATATACCAGCAATTGGTATTTTTCCCACTTCAGATACTGATACTCTAATTATCACAAACTCAAACACTTCTTTCAAAACATAGTATGTGTATATACATATGTATGCCTATGTGCCACTGAATAGTATATGCCAGAAGCCAGCAATTCTGGCTTCTGTTAAAGAGTCTCCAGGGAGGAAGTACTATGGAATACAGGAAGTCCATGTTATATTGTTTCATTAGCTTCTGAACTACTACTTAGGAGACCTTAACATTACTCCCCTTTCTCACATTTAACTAGAGCATTCATACCCTTCCGTGTGTACATACATTTATGCATCCTTCTTTTCCCTCAGTTCATCAACTTACTGGATAGAGTTCTCAATGCGCGTGATGGTGAGAAAAGCAGCTAGGTTTGCTGTGTAGGAGGAGATGACAATCAAAGCAAAAAGCCACCAAGCCCCCATCATCAGTCGTGTTGCCAGGGTTGTATATGGAACTTCTCCTCCTGTGGGAAAGAAGGAAAAGCAAGAGTTGTAATTTGGCAGAAGGAAATCCAGATCTCCTTTACTCAGACTGTGTGCAGGAGACCTTGGGTCAGAAGGGTGCTTGCTTTCATAAAATTAGAAAAATTTTTGAGCCGTGCCTTCTATGCAGTGAAAGTAGTAAAGGAGACTCACGGTCAGCCATCATTATCATATTTAATCTGTTTTGCTACTATGTCTTTAATTCCAATTCATCTGCCTATCCTATTCAGTAATGGAAATAGACTTCAAGATCTCAGAACAAGGAGAGGAGTAAATTCTTAAAATGTTCTTTCCTTAGAGATCTTATGCACAGGCCTTAATTAAGCTTTTCTTGAGTTCTGGAGAATAAAAAGTTAAACCAAACACACCAAAACACAATTACTTCTCACAGTTCTGTGGGCAAGCAGATGCTCATAAGATCTGTACATATGTGTGCAACTTGCTTCATGTCCACCAGGACTTGAAAAAATAAACAATCACATGCTGAAAAAGAGTGCAAAACTACTTTGTGTTCCCATGGTTGCTTTTCCTCAGAATTTAAATGGCATGCAAACAAAACATTAACAGCAGTTAAATCTACCAGTGCTTTGGTGGCTCAGAAGAGCTGCTCACTACAGCTTGTGTGGACAGAGCCCTTTCAGCAAGCCATGAAAAACATGTGTTATACAAATAGCTGCCCACAAGATGGTAAATCTTTACAGAACTCTTTCAATTAAAAAAAAGCACAGATTTTTAGATGAAAGAAAATTAATTCTTTTAAAGATGTCTATTTTTGTCTGTAGTAAAAGTTTGTGTGCCTCCGCTGGCGCAGCGGTAGAATTCCCGTTTGCAACACCAGGGGGCCCGGGTTCGAGTCCCCTCCTGTGGAGCAGGGGGTAGAAGTGCCGCTCTGCTACACAGAGGGCTCGAATCCCGGGAGTTGGACTCGATGATCTCTAAGGTCCCTTCCAACTCACACAATACTATGATACTAAGAAAGACAGGTGAAAGCACTAAACATCCTCAGTAAACTGCTCAAGAGATTCACCCCTTCTGTCTCTCTCCATAATTAATGCTTTAGAAGGGAGTTTTCTCAGATGCAAAATCTTATGACCATGTAACAGAATGAGAACTTGAATTTTCATATGCAATGCAGCTTGTTACAGATTCCATCACCCATAAGTGTTTTGTACTTGATACTCACTTCTGTAAAAACTTTTTCTTCCTCAGAAAATAAGTTTATCATAATTTTTCTTCCCATTACTATTATCCTAAGTAGATGTAATTTTCAGTTACAAGCACAAATCATCTAGACATTTAATCAGCTCTTGAATATAAGGCACCACCTTGGGGACCCTGCATCACCAAACAAACGTGAAGCTTTTTTTCTACCTAGTAATGTGTGGTTCTGCCACATGCTAAATAGTAACTGATCTCAGTTATATTTACAGTATGTAAGTATTCAAATCTTTCCCTTTTAAGAATTCCAACATTGAAAGAAAAAAAAAATAAATCTATTATACTCCTGCAATCAGAACTCAATTTCCTTTTATCTCCCAGATGCCATGTAATTATCTAAAACAAGAATCTTCCAATCAGGTCAGGAGCTATTGTTTCAGTAAAAAGACTTCCAAAGATGAACAGTAGCTTCAACATCTAAAGATTGGTTTTTTTTTTTTTTTTTTTTTTTTTTTGTCTCCGTACATTTCAAGTGATTTTTAATATAATGTTTCCACTCTACAACACTTTTTTTTGTGTGTGTGTGATGTCTTTGGAATATTCCATTTAAGAATGTTTTTAATCAAATGAAAAGACATTTATATCAATTCATTGGAACAGACTGTTTGTCCTTTTAACTTTCATGTGCCAATCCCTGCAGATAATCTTTGTATTAAATTGAAACAGGTAGAATCATAGAGGAGAAGCCAGCGATCTCCTGGGCATCCTTGCATTTTCATTTTATAGCTTAATGAGTAAAAGTCTAAGTTCTCATGTTTTTTATTGAAGTAAAGCATCAGAAAAGAAAGGACTACTGAAAGTCACACACCTGCCTTCTGGGCACAGCTCAAGTTTTCAACTGATGATGCTGTTCAGTAAGCAACTGTAAAATCTATGACAGATCCCTCAGCAATAGAGCTTGCTTTTGTTCATACGATGAAATTTTCCCATACATGGGGAATGGTACCCACCATTGATTGTTACCTTTTCTTTATTAACATCCATGTTAACAATGGACTTTAAGTAACAGTCAGTGTTGCCACCCCTAAGTCGTTTAGTTCAACCTAATGTACTCTAATATCTTGCGTATGAGCATTCAATAAATGAAAATCGATGATGAAGCTTGCATACGATTACAAGAAGCACAGAAACTAATTCAGTGCTCAAAAAAACAACAACTTTGCTCTGATACTTCTTAAACCATTTCTAAAGTAGGCCTGATGCTGCAGCTGCAAGGGTACATGATCTCTAATCATTACAGGCAGCCTTCTCCTCCTCTCCTGGTGAAGGAAAGAAAAAAAACAAAAGAAATCTTTTAATAGAATCAAAGAATTGTTTGAGCTAGACTAGGTGACCTTCAAAAGTGCCTTCTAACTCCCCAGCAATGTACAGGGACACCTACAGCTAGGTCAGGTTGCTCAGAGCCTGGTCCAGCCTGGCCTTGAGTGTCTACAGACAGGCTGGGGCATTCACCATATCCCTAGGCAGCCTATTCCAGTGCTTCATTGCTCTTATGGTAAAAAACATTATTCCTTCTATTAAATCTCCCCTCCTACTGCGAAACCATTTTCCCTTGTCATATCACCATTGGCCCTGCTAAAGTGTTGGTCTCCTTTCTTATAACTATTCATTAGGTACTGAAAGGCTGCTCTCAGATCTCCCTAGAGCCTCCTCTTTTCCAGGCTGAACAGCCCCAACTCTCTCAGCCTGTTCTTGTAGGAGAGGTGTTCCACCCCTTAGGTCACTTTTGTGGCCCTCCTCAGGATGCATGTGCTCCAACAGACCCACAGCTCTCCTGTTCTGAAGACACCTCATCTGGATGTAGCACTCCAGGTGAGGTCCTCATCAGTGTGGGGTAGGATAACTCCCCTTGACCTACTGTTCATGTTCCTCCTGATGCAGCTCAGGATACATTTGACTTTCAGAGCTGCGAGGACACATCACTGGCTCATGTCCATCTTCCCATCCACGAGTACCCCCACGTCCTTGTGAGTAGGGCTGTGCTCTATCTTTACATCCCGAAGTTTGTATTGATAGCAGGGAGTTGTAATGACCTTGCACTTGGACTTTTTGAATGTCATGAAGTTTACCTGTGCTCACTGCTCAAACCTATCTAGGTCCCTCTGGATGACATCTCATCCGTTAGGCGTGTCAACTACAGCACACAGCTTGGTGTCATCTGCAAACTTGTTGAGGGTGCACTCAATCCCACGGACAGTGTCATTAATGAAGACATTAAGGAGCATGACTTGCCATCAGAATGACTGGCTATAGCTATTGCTTTACTGCTGCAGTATAATTTCTTTGACATCTAGTCAGAGAGCAAATGTCATACAGTCTTGTTCTATTGTAGTGTTTGCTGAAAGACTTATCTTACTATGACAGTTCACCTTAAGAAACATCTTTATCCTCATCCCCCAGTTTAGTTTCTAAGATAAAACTCCCTATAGCTTTTTTTTCCAGCATAAATCTGTATGTTTCTTCATGCTGAAAAGCACCAAGTCAGTAAAGAGAGCAGCAATCACTGGTTTTCCATTACAGTTCTGTGAAAAAGAGTCACAGATCCTACAGTTGCCATTCTTGACTGTGAAATAGCATGTATGTACACCTCCTAGGGCTCTGCTTGGTGAAAATATTCCCAGTATCTAGTATAGATTTCATGTACGCATATAATATCAAGAACCACAGCCTATACTTGGTAGGAGTGGCTACACATGACAGATAACATATGCACACAGAGTGCAAGGGAGGAGGCATCAAGAAAAGCATCCAATCTCTCTGCTGTTGTCTTTTATATTATACCAGCAAAGCTTCAAAACCCACAATGGCAAAGGAGTCTAGCTGCTGTCATGCCAATATGTTGATGACTAGTGTAAAACTTGTCCTACCATACCTTATTCCCTTAATAAAATTCATCCACAGAAGTTAAGACTCTGGCTGCAGTTACACCAAAAAGATGGCTATTGTAGTATTCTGAGTAACTCCTAAAACTGAGTTCCTTTCATGACACAAATGGAAATTAAAAACAACACTCAACAGTTCTGAAACTTGGTATAGCTAAGGGACAGGTCTCAAATGAACACAGAGGATGTACTATCCTTTAGAGTTGTCCCTTCCAATACCCCTGCAGTAAATAGAGGCATTTAACAGAACACAAAATGCCAATACCTGTAGTTTATGTGTGTGGAAGCTACAGCTTCCAGTATAATTCACTTGACACTTTTGTTGTCTACTGAGAATAATTTCAAAAAATAAAATGGCCTTTATAATTTGCAGACTGCATGTGCAGAAATAAAAAGATTTTCTAGACTAAGCTAAGCTAGCTTAGCAATCTCATTTGAAGCTTTTTAAAACAACTGATTTACCTTAGAAGTGACAGTGAAAGAAATTGCTTTTAGTCCTCCCACTCTCATCTAATGCAGCTCTTGTTCATTAATCCTAGGTTAACTTAATGCTGGCCTACTTCATACAACAGGCTTATACTACAACTTATGAAATTTGTTTATTTTCATTTCCTTCCAAGAGCTTCAAGCTAGCTATCAGCAGGCAAGAAAAATAATGCATTGTCTAGGCAACACAAACAATGTAATGTATAATTATGACAAACCTAAAAGGACAGACAATAAAAGCATGAGGTGACAAAACGTGAGTGTACACAATTCTGTACAGATTTCTAATTCCTATTAAATCATTCTTCCCCAATGAAGCTTAAAGTGAAAAAACTGTAATACGGTATTATGGATGGAATTTAATAAAATAATTATTTATTAAAATTGTTGTTTTTACTAAAACCAAAGCAAACGGAAGCATAGCAATCATAATACTGAGAGAACTTGCAACTGATCTGTAGTTAAATTAGCTTGCCTGTTTCAGCTCCAGTGCTAACTAACTCGTAGCTCTACACGATCTGCCATCATTGTTAACCATTTATCTTTTGTCAGTCATTTTCCCTTAGGTTTGAATGACTGCAACTTTTTAAAGGTACTTTTTAAAACAATGAAACACACAGAAAATCTATAAAACATCATTATTTTACATCCTGAATTTGAAGTTTGCTATATGACATATCTGAAGGCCATTCAGCGCCATACTGAGAACCTACCCACAGACACTCTACATATGAAAAGTAAGCTTCTGAGCTTCAGTAAGAAGGGTTAGGAAGGACAGTAGAAGAATTGTATGCTGTGATGTCTTTTTGTGAAAAAAAAAAAAAAAAATACAGGTGTGACAAATCACAGAGACTAGATTCTTCCAACAGACAAAATTCAGTTTGTCACCAATACCCACAATCAACAGCTCTAATTTTACCAACATATTTCAGTTGCCAATGACGCTGTCAAACCTTCCATCATTTAAGCTAATATAGTCTCTGCTAGAGGTCAGTAGTGCTCTCAATTGCTGCGTGCGGAGTTTCAGACATTTATTTCAATTTTGAGAACTGTGGAAAAAGATAATTGCGACTGTTTTGCTGAGAAACTCTATTACTACTGAACTAGAAAGCAGGGATTTTAATTGTGCTTGAAACAGAGAGGTGAAGAAATAATAGGACAGGTTATTTGGGGACAGATTTTGGCTCTGCTTTTACTTGTAAAAATTCTGCCCACATTTGGTGAATTATCGGCCTTTGGAAAAAAGCACAAAGGACTGGGAGTTGGCTTCAGTTTAGCCTTTAGCTTGTTAGAACAGTCACATCAATTATGCTATGCATCTGCAATTTCCATTTGCACAAATATAAAGTGTGGAGTTCTGCTGCAAACAGTTTAGATCAATGTATATCTTAGGCTTGCTTTGTGAAAGGGGCATTTAACAGAGAGTGGGTGTGAGGGACTAGTTTTTATCAACACAGACACAAAGGCATTTTGTACTTTTTGCTATTTTTGTCATGTGAAACAAAACTTAAAAGTTTGTCTAAGCTATTACAGTTTGCTGAACACAGCTTTTCAAAGGCATCATCTTTTGGGGCACTAGCTATCCCTATTGTTCTGTCAGAATCTTATTGATAATGTAAAATCTTTCCAGTCTTCAACTGAAAACGTTCAATTTAGTTGGGACAGAAAAAATAAAGTCAGTGAAGCCTGTGTCTATTTCTACTATCTATGAAATAAATTCATTCACTCTTCCCATCTTTTCATTTTGCACCCACACTTTTCCATTCTTCCTTGAATTGTGCAAAGTGCATTCATTTCTGTGAGATATAAGGTGGCATGTTGTAACCTGAGTTTGTAATTTTACATTGTGTGCCAAAGGTAATATCCATTGACAACAGCAGGCATTATATATATATATTCTTCAACAGGAGAATACAACTCCTTGAATTGGAAATGCTTTCCAAGCAAGCTTGTAAATCAGTAGCTGCAATCCCTAACCTTGCAAATACTGGCAGATTGTATAGTATTGCAAGCAGGGAAGGGAATAAGCATGAGGCAGGGCGGTGACCAGATTTCACAGCTTAGACAGGTTCAAGAGCTTGCTCCTGCTTTTATTCACCACATTTCTTTATTTCTTCGCTAATGTTTTGTTTTTAACCAGAGGGGTGCAATTTATTTTATTGTTATTATTTTAGTGAAAAAACACATTTCAGATATTTTGTTTCATACTTAAAACAAATCCTCAGATCTTACTCCCTAAACAGAAAGTGCTGGGCTCTGGTTCACCAGAAGCAGTAGGCTTTGTAGGGCAATAGCCTTTTTAAGGAAATAAGCAAACAAGATAACCACACTGCTAACACAACAACACCACCACAAATCCAAAACCCTACAGTGATTCTAGAAGCTTCTGTCAAATACAAAAGATTTGGGGGGCTCTCATTGTTAAGATATCCTGTTACAATTGGAATGATTAATGTGGTAGAAGGGTGACACAAGAGTGTAATAGCAGAGACCAGTGCAGATAGGATAGCATTTCAAAGGAAAAGTAAATGTGCTCACCCACCTCCAAAGATCATAGTTTGTAGGAAAGACTTCACAAGAGATCACCAACCAGAGATCCTTCCCTGGTGGCAGTCAGTCCTTAAATGGGATCTAGGAGAGGTGCATCCAGGCTCCACCCCTTCCAGTGAAACAGGTGAATCGCCTTCACCTGTGCTCCCAGGGCTGACTGGGTCTTATCCCCAGGCACTCAATCAGTGGTTCAGGCCATGGCTCAACAGTTATCATACATCCTCACATATCAGTTTTTTAGGAATAAACGTGAAACCCATTTCAATATTTAAAACCTGTGAAAAGTTAATTTTGAGATAACTAGAATAGTTGGTATTTTCTCCTGTCTAGCACCAAAATAGTTTAGTGGAGTCATTACTATTCATAATAATGCTGGTATTAATCTCCAAATTAGAAATATTAGAGACTTTTTTGATGTCTGTGCATTCATCTTCCCAGCATACAAGTCGACAGAGACATTTTTATATGCCTACTTGAACAGCATTACAGTTTGCTGAACACAAGTCCCTTAAATGTCATCAAACACCACTTAAGGGGCAAATATATCCTATCCTTGTCTGTACTGAAAGTCTCCTTTAGTGTCCTCTATTGTCAGATTCCAGCAATAAACCCTCCCTTGAGTGCCTTCTCTGTGTGTAGATAAGGTGTATCTCCCAGCAACACAGTTTTTCCATGTGCCATGGACATACTTTGGCTTCTTTTTTTTCCCCTCCTTCTCTTAATGCTTTTGAGGATAAGGAAAGTTTTAGCCATAAATAAACATAAATATAAATATATACATATACACATATGTATGCAAAGCAATACAGTGCTTTTTGTAGTGATCTTTTTGTAGTGATCTATTTTGGAACTTTGAGGTTTGTCTATATTCTTGAAGACTTTCAAATTATTTTATCTACATATTAAGATGGAAGAGACTTGATTTGAAGGTTATGATTTTTTTTGTTTGTTTGTTTTTTAAAGTGTTATGTAAGAATTTTTGTCAGCTTTCTAAAACATCAGGGCCTCAAAAAGTGGTACAGAGGCACCTCTGCAAGACGTTTTAATTGAGACATTTGTCCAGATTGGCTGATTAGTACCTGCCATTTAACATCTTTCTGAGTTGCTCTAAACATGGAATATTTAAATATCATTTGATACAAACCCAACATCTGCTTTTCTCAAAATACAGAATAGAAATGTTCATTGCCTCTTTTGTATAACTATTTTGAATGGCATCAATTTCACCCCATAATGCACCATCAACATTAAGGTTTCTTTAGCTCCTAAGAAAATTTTAAAGCACTACATCCTATTGTTCTGCTGTGTACACTTACTCCCTGAAATTTGTAGCTTCACTGCAACCAATGTTCCCCTTTTTCCCCATCTGTTCTTTATGTGCATTCAAGATGTTTCAGCATGGGTGGTGGAAGACTTAAAACATACTTCATTTAGATTGAATTCTCCTGTTGTAGCTCACATTTTCCCTTATACATTACAGGTATGCAGTAGAGAAGCCAATTATTTGTTTCCAGTCATTAGCATGTTTTCCCACAATAAATCAATTCCTTCCAAGTTCTGAAATCCTCCAAAATATCTAATTCAATATTGATATAGCATCTTCTTCCTATCCTTCTTCCACCTTTGCCCACCTCATCCATTTATCTTTCAGTACATGGGTTAGTACTCCAACCACATGAATCTTCCTATCAGATTTCAGTAACATCATAAAGAACAAATTTATATTCATGAGTTAATTCTACCGTTCTTGTTTACTACTCAGAATTCTGGTGCTGCTCTATAGGCAATGATGTAATGTGTTCACTCTGTCATTTGGTGCCCAGATTAATTTTTTTTTTTTTTTTTTTTTTTTTCTCCTTAATGTCTTAATTCTGAACTAAACAATCACTTACCCTCTTCCATGTATTATTGTTAGCGTAACGATCCCTTGACTAATCTCATTACGGTTGCTCCCTGGAAGACTGTTTCCTTTCAGCTGGGTGCAAAACACTGCCCTTGCTGCCCTCCCAGAAGGGAAGCAATGATCCACAAAAGAAAGATCTCCTCATTTATTCCTCCTCTTTATATGACAGGCAGAACATCTGAGACGATCCTTCTTCTCCTTTGGGCTTATTTCAAATCCTTCCAACTAATCGGAAATTTTTAAAGTGGTTTGAGAAGCTGCATCTTCTATGTACGTACAGACTCTTGTCAATAACTCCGGAAGCCTGCTCATGTTGTGGTATATGCATGACTCTGTATAGGTAGGTCTAGGCTCCCTCTGCCCTCATACAAATGAGGTTGGGCATGAACCAGCTCCAGTCAGAATGTTATCACCTACTTAAGACTGTCAAGCTAGGTTACTGCTGGCCAGTAGCCTTTTCCAAATTATATGTTGTATCTTCATTCAAAACAGCTCATCCTATTGTCTACTTCCTGTACAAGGATGATTGCCCATAATGTATGAATGTTGGGCTTTGCACAATGTCTTTCTGCATGTGTGCCTGTACAGAACTGTCTTAAGCTTGTACTATACATTTTTATTTTTATTTTCTAATTTTTGTTTTGATCAGAAGGATCCACATTTTTTTATTTTTTTATTTTTTTATTTTTTAAAGGGAAAATTTCTGTGCTGGGAACATAAAGCCTAACATTTATTTGTTATATTCTGGTTTGGGTACTCCCTTTAGAAGGTGGAAGACTGCCTATATACTGTGGTTACTGCAGTCAATTACTCTCTACTTCTGCACCTGATGTTTACATGCTGTCTGTACTTCCCTCTATTGTAAAAGAATCTCTGACCAAGACTTTCCTACTTTCCCTAATGAGGAATGGTGATGTTTATCATATTCTTGAAAAAGAACTCAGTTTCTTCAGTGTCTTTAGAAGCTTTCCTTTTACATACAAACTGTATTTCCCCCACTACTATGGCTAGAAAATTCATGTAGAAAAAGCCCTTTTGGTCTCTGGCAAGAATGAAAACTTGACTTGCTACTTCTATCACTATCAGTTTTCTATCCCTGATCAAATCATTGTGTTTAGACTTCTGTGAGAAAGAAAACTCCTAACTCCCTGTGAAAATCCTCCAATTGCTACTATTGTGCATCTATTCAGAAGTGCCTTTGGCATTTGACTTGTATACTAAGGCTCATTGCTCAGCTCTGTTTCCTCATTAATAGGAAAAGATTATCCATGCTGAGATTTCAAATGCTGGGGCTAACCAAGCATCAGTGGCACAGCCGCTCATCAAGTCACAGCCTGCTGTACCTCTCTGATAAATCTGTTCAGAAAGCTTTGACATACAAACAGAATATTCAAAGATTGTCCAAATGACTACTCACAAACTAATTAATTTGAAACACAGGATTCTCAGCTATGTTCTTTGAAACTCTTCTACCTGAAGCTAGAAAATGTTCTGCTACCCAGGAAAAGACTGATGTTAACTACTGCAAAGCACTTCAGCCCACTATAGTGTTGGTTTACTGCAGGAGGAGCAAACTACAAAGTAGTTAGGAGTTTGATTCTCTTTTGCTTTTGTTGTCAAGTTATTTATCTATCTTCAAATACCAGACTAGCCCAGCTTGCTGTTCCTACTACAATGGATACATTCTAGTGACAGAGGGATAATCGTTTGGCCACCCATCTCCCTTGCAAAAGTGCCAAGATGCATCAACAATTGTCATAGTCATCCCTAATTAAAAATTCATTTGAAAATCAATCTGAACAGGTCTATCAGACACAGCTATTTACTACATGCTTCCAATAGCATTTGTTTTCCCTCTTTTTCTTTTTAGATCTGTATTTCTACAGTATAATTGTTAGTGGCAGTATATAGCTGAGAAATTATTTGTGACAATAGCATAGCTAAGGACAAATTAAGAAGGGTAATCAGGTACAACATCCCTTTAGATAAATGGGAGTTGCACCTATATGGGTCAGCTTTAGCATAGTCCTAATCATCAGTTCCTGGACATAGCCTTTCTACAGTGCTCACCATTTGGAGAAGGAATGGGTAAGAGTCACTTTTAAATCACTCCTAAGATGTGACCTGAGCCTGTATCATTCAACTTCAGATTTAGACAGAAATGTTCTTTGTCCACTTCTACTTATAACACTGCTGCTTCTTTATAGCTGAAACAAAAATCCTGCTAATCCCAAATGCAATGATCATATCTGCAGTGAGGAAAGTGCAAAGTGACAATTGAGAAAATTTTTCATAGGGGAAATAACAGCAAGTCAGTATCACAATTCAATGGACTTTGTTTAAGGCTACATTAAAGAGAAATTTATGTCTCCGATTAAAAGTGAAAATGGTACAAAAATGAACATTTTCACTTATTTTTTTGAGTCAGTAATATTCAGATCAAGCCCAAGTATTTAAATATATACTTAAAGTATGAAAAAGCCTAGTAACTGCATTCCAGAAGAAAGGGATCTAATGTGATAATGGAAAATGTAACGTCTTTTCTGCTGAGCTGAGATTCCAATTTTCCGCATCACTAGCAATGATAATGTTACACAAACACTAGTCAATCATTAAATTAATTCCCATTAAATCAATGTCCTTAAAGGCCAAACAGTCTTTTAATAATTACCTGCTTAAAATGATCTTAGCATAACATATTAGTTATACTATATTTATAATTCCCTTTCAGACAATAAATCATTTCCATCCACCCATTTTACTAAAACTGTGACAATGAGGCAAAAGTTGGGAAGGGAAGCACATAATGACATAGAGAATGGCTGTGGGCTAGATTCTGCTGGTATCAGTGATGTTTCAGCCATGTGCATCTGTCACACATTTCTCTTACATAGTATTAAACTTTGAATTAGTTCCTTTAAAAGGCTTATAAGTATAAAGCAACAACAAAATATTTCACAGAATCACAGAATCACAGAATTTTTCAGGTTGGAAAAGACCTAGAAGATCATCTAGTCCAACCATTACCAATACTTCCCAGCTAAACCGTATTCCTCAACGCAACATCCAAACGTTTCTTGAACACTCCCATGGTTGGTGACTCTACCACCTCCCTGGGCAGTGCATTCCAATGCCTGACTACCCTTTCTGAGAAGAAATACTTCCTAATGTCCAGCCTGAACCTCCCCTGTCGCAGCTTGAAACCATTCCCTCTAGTTCTATCACTGTCTACATGAGAGAAAAGGCCAACGCCATTTTCCTTCAGATATTAGCGACTTCACAGTGATCACACTCAACCTTCCTGCAGAATCTTGAGAATGACATATTTTCAACTGCAAATCAGAGTTCATCATAGATTTAAAGTTTTTACAAACAACAGCTAGCATTAATTTAATGGCAATACACTGCAGTGCCTTTGTGCAACTTGTGCAACAGAGGCAAAGGATGGATAGACTTTACATTGCTCCTACACGTAATGAAATAATTACGTGATGAAGTACGGGAAAATGTATCATAAAAATATATTTCATTTTTCTATTTTTCTGTCATTACAGAAGAGGAATGACTGTCGCTGAAGTTTTAAAATTGAGGTGTCTACTAATATTTACTGCAGTTACTGGAAGCTTTTAGATGAAGCACTACTTACACTACATATATTCAGACGATGAAATACCATGCAAGGCTTGATATTTGAACGTAAATCTTTTGGTTGCTGTAAGTAAGTATGATCAAATTTGAACTGCCAAGCTTCCTGCATGGCTCTAATGAATAGGTTGGCCAAAACCTCATGTATTAATGCTGCTGAAGTGCAGAGTTTTATCAGAAAACTTAGCAAGGCAATTTTAGGGTTAAAATTAGCAATTTTGGGGTTAACAAATCTAGCACTCATTGAATTATATCGGATTATATCTCAAAAATAACTGTGCAACAGGCCAAGCAGTTTTATCAACAGTTCTTTACTCAGAAAGGGCTCTGACCAATCTTTTGTTGCCACTTTTACAACCTAGGACAATAATTTTGTATTATATGATTATAAACAGAGAAATACACAAAACCCAAATTTGACTGCAGGTCAATGTTTATGTGTAAAAAACACAAGGAGATTCTGGGGATCCTCTTTTGTAAGGCTGCAGTGTGTGCTTCTAAGCTTGCAAACGATTGCATGCCCCTGCAAAGTCACTATTTGCAGCCACTGTGAATGCATCAATGTTACCTATGTTAGCTACTGTGTCAGAGAATAGTGGCACCAATCTTAACAAATAACCTTATACACTGGCCACTTTCTGTTTGGATTTAAAGAGATGCTGAACCCTAATCACTCTGTTGCTAATGTCCGAATACCAATGCTCTGAAGATTTGAAGAACCACAATTAACATCTCTGGTATGTATCCATAAGTGACCAAGAAGCAAAGTGTCACATGCAGTTTACATTGCATTGGCCTTTCCATAGACTGCTGACAATGTTATATGCAGTACCTTCCGGGATGGCAAAAGGGATTGTGCACAATGGACTGAAAATAGGCCATCTGCACATACAATCAACATCAAATTGAACAATGTCATTAATGAGGTATTAAAGTGCTGCTTTATCTTACAGCCTGTCAGGGAGGACATTATGAACATGAGGGAGACAAAGTCCCCTTTGGCTGAAACTGAACAGCTACAAATGAAACAAAATGTGACTCAGTGAGGGCATAAGGACAAATAATAGTTCCAGTAATGCCTGTGTGCAGAGTAATTGCCAGGTCATGGCCTGAAGCAGTAGTGAGTAGCAGGTGAGAATGCATGACTAACACAGGGAGCTCAGATGCAAGCAATGCACTTGTGTGACTGGAAGGTTTGGACTCTCAGTCCATCCCTCCTCATCCTCATTTAAGGGTTAGCAGCATCTCCCTGGATAGAGGTCATAATTTTCATGAGCCATCACTGGTCATCAGAAGGGGTGAGCTAATTTCTCTTCTTTGTCATCATCTATTGTCCCATAGTGCTTGTACCCCAGTAGAAGGCACTGTCATTGCCTTCTTTTGCTGCACAGCTGCACGTTCCTTGGTTGGGTTTTAAAACCTGCTCTTGCAAGATGTCTAAGCATCCATCATCACAGAGTGGTGTCTGACTCATTCAGAGGTGAGGTGAATCGCATACGTTAGTTCAGTTTTTGTGCCACTAATTCTATTCATCCTTTAACTTTCAGATCACTTCTCTGCACTGAAATTCTAACTTTTCAGAATTTAACCACAACTAATATAGAAGCTCTAATTATGTTTCTAAATAGGACATTTTTGAACTGTAGCCTAAAATTCCATCTTAGGTACATCCTGTAATGTTGTTATCAAAGCAATCTCTAAAGGTCAACTTGATCTACTGTAATATTACAGAAGTTCATAGCATAAAAAGGAAAGAAAAAACCCTCCTCCTTTTAAGTTTTGGTAAGAATAATGTTATAAAGCCATTTATTCATTAAAGCCACTAATATGAATGCTCATGTTTGCATGTTTAATAACTTTATTATTATTATTATTATTACTTTTCCAAATCATCTAGTTTTTTGCTTATAGATAATGATTCACAGAAAAGCGAGAAATGACTTCAAGGATGTCTTCACCAGACAGTGAGTGTTTTCTGCTTTGGGGACAGAGAAATGCAAGAAGCTATTGTAAGAATGAAATATGTGCTTATACCTAAAAATGTGCTACTAGCAAGTATGTCTAGGCAAGCACAGCTAACATTCTCGCTTGACTGCACTTCACTGTAACAGCTTCTTCGCAGAAGATTTTCTTTCTTTCCCATTTACTGTTATCTGTCCCAGTGTGGGGGAAACAAACTCTTCGGTCAGAACTACACTTTATCTCAGCTTTTGTCTGGCAAATGAGGTATTGCACATTTTTTACCCAACACCATCTCTTACTAACTGCAAAAGCACTGGAAAGTTGATGTCCTGTTTTGCAATCTCTCCTCCACTGCTGAGGGTGGAATAATAAGAATGAGGCAGCAGCTGGCTCCCAATTTACGATGCTGCCACAGTGAAGACAATATCCTTGAGTTGTATTCTGGGAAGCTGACAAAATAAAAATTTGAAAGATTCATTTTCTATCATTATTTGTTTCTTTTCATTATTAATTTTAAATACAAAGTATTATTAAAATATTTAAATATAATATAATAAATACATTTTTAATAATAAAAATTTTAAATAATAAATTCAATTTCTACATGTTTTAGTAGTAGAAGAGATTTGAGGAAAAAATTCTCAACATTTGAAGAAGGGAGACAATTTTGCTGGGACCTAAAAAATCCCTCTGCTGTTCCTGCTTTTACATGTTGCAGATGATTTTCCTGGCACATCCCCCCTAACTGGTGCCATGAAGAAGAGTCCTGTGGGCGGATAAAGCTGTGGCACAGCTGTTGCAGAGGAGGGACTCCCCACCGACCAAAAAAAAAAAAAACAACAACCAAAAACTATCACGGGTTCCCCTCTAAGCTCGTGTTCATCTGGTGCCTCAGATAATCCCCACTGAAAAAGTCTCATCAGCCTGTAGATGAAATTGCTCTCATCCAAGCAGAAGGGAGCATTTTTAATAAAGCCATAACTCATATCCTACTTCCTCCCTACCTTGAACACCCTACGTTGCCAATTTAAGTACAAGCTTCTGGGCAGGAAAATCAATTATCAGGACAAGTAAAGCTTGCTTCTTCAGCTTCTAAACAACTTGGAAGATGACAGCATGGGTTACGTTCCTTCTTAAGGCAAGAATAATTCAGTTCCTGACTAAACTGTTCTTCATTTCCTTCATTAAATACATAATATACGCAGATGAACTTCAAAAAGTCAAAACTGATTACTTAATCTGCATCTAACATCCATTCTTTATTAATATAGAGAACGTTATCACATTAGAAATAATATCAATTACAGAAATTATTCTGAGTAAATATGATTCTAAAAGGATGGAAGGAGCTGAAGACATCCAATTCTATAGTTTTCCTTCTGACTCATTTGGTTTGATCAACATTTATACCCTAGTCAGACATACATTCCTTTCTCACAGTCAATTAATCAGGCTTGGAACAAGTCATATGGGAAGGAGGGTGTCTTTTGGGCTTTCACAGTGCTGTTCACTCTCTCAGGAAGTGCACTGGACACACCATCTCTAAATATACAGCTTTACACACACAGTGCTATCACTCAAGAAAGCAGGTGCACATAAGATATAGAAATCCATTATTTTAGATGTCTCTGAGGTCTGCCTGAGTCCAAACTTCAATTTAGGGAAAAATCCAAGCATATCTCCTGGCAGTTTAATGTTAGTGTTATCACACTGCTGCAAACAAATGTCCATACTACTGAATGTTTAACTTAATGTGTGGTTATTCCTTGGAATTACATTTTAAAAAAGAGACAGTCAAACATGCCTCTGAAAGTGGCACGAACATAAAGCCACAGACGATGTTTGCAAATGTGTACTGTATATATGACAATAATTTTCAGAACATTCTGTCAGTTCCATTGATTGCTCGTAGTTTCCGCAGTTGACACATATAACAAAACTGCCAAAATGTAGTTGTTTTTCGATACTGTCAAAGGGGCTGGCCAAACAATTAAGTCATGGAAAGGAAGTACGAGTACTACAAGGCTGCAGTACCTGTTTTAAAGAGATAAGATTCATGAAAGTACACACTAGTACATATGCCTAGATATATTATAATAAAATGTGAATTTGGAAGTTTCACTTTTTAAAGTAAAGTAGAACAAGTATACTTGCTGGTGTATGTGCTAAAAAATCACAGAAAGTTGCTCTTACCCTAGGAAGTTTGGTATCCGCCTTTCACTTTCCCAGCTCAGTACTTAATTAGTAAGTGCAGTTTAGGCTCAGACAATCTATTCTCCTTCTTATGGCAATATGTCAAGACCTGGCATAAGTTCAAGGAGTAATTATAACTAATATTAATTAATGAGTCTGGCATTTAAGTTCTGCTTTCTATCAGAAGACATAAAGCATGTTTGTACAAAGGAAGGTAGGTATCACCTCTATTTTGTAATTGAGAAGTGAGGCACAAGACATTAAATGAAGTTTCTGTGGTTAGCCAGGAAGCTTGGAAGCAGAGACTAAAATGGGCACTGTTAGTCCTAAAGCTTATATGCTGGATCATTCTAGAAAATAAAGATTTTTCACCACTAAATATCACATAAGAGGACATAATAGAAAGAGAACACATCTATTCAAAAGGTTTTTAGAGGTTTCCTCTGCATATTAAATACACAGAGGCTGGTGTACAGTTAATTAAGAGGAAATGTCACCAGGAATGTATGTTGTTACAGGATAATGGTTTCCTGCTGATTGGGATGTGCCATGAGTAAGATAAGTGAGACAGAGTAATTTACTAAGCAACAGCAGCACATTTCAGGAGGCGTATATCATGCCTTGGGTGGTAATACAAGGAACAAGACTGAGAAGTCTGAGCAGCTTTAACCATCCACAAAGTGTAATAATGACTTAGAAGAGCCAAGGCTTCAAGTCTCTCTTACTGCTTTTATGAAATATAATTTAAACAAGGCAAACAGTAAGATTTGCTCATTTACTGGGCATTACGAATGTAATTGACCATTACTGGCACTGCTGATGACCAATCAAAATCCCCAGTTGTGATCAGCATTTTAAACTAATCAAAATGTAAAGGGCTAAAGATGGCCCTTCAGAGATGCTTTCACACCATTTATTCAAAGCCTTGCTAGTTTAAAAGAATATTAAGATCTCTGAACAGAAGACTGCTTTAACCTTAAACACCCATGGTCAAACCCTAGATACAAAACAGTAGTGAATACTGGATTTGCTGGAATCACTGCAAAATTTCAAATGATTCATCATTTTAAAGATGTTTCCTGTTATAGCAAAAAAACAAAAACAAAAGACAAAAAAAGCAATACCCAAGCTACTTAGAAAAGAAGAAAAAGGAACAAACAAGACCTCTATCTGCCTATTCTCTTTCATAAGGATGTTTCCAAGTGAAACACAGCTCTGCATCTTTATTTTGCCAGTCATCCTAAGTTTTACTATATGTCATAACAGACTTTAAAGATAATTTTGCTTCTGAGTGTCACAGTAACTTATAGACCTACCCTAGAAACTACCAGGCTGGCTGTGCTGACTCAAGTGTCCAGGCAATGCTACAGTACTTTTCTGATATATAAAAAATTGTGACAGTTAGAACTTGTTAAAAGAATTCAATTGAAGCAACAGCCAGGCTGACTGAAATACAACCTGATGCAGATACCAAACAGCAGAATAGTATTTCAGAACAAGCGAAAGAAACAACTCTTTCTGACTCAATCAAAACATGTCACATAGTTCCTTAAAGAAGGATTTGATTTTTATATCAAAAGACTCTTTCCTCTTTAAACCTGCGACAAGTCTGGAATCAGGCTCCCTGCTTGCAAATCTTTCACCTAGCTAGAGGAAAGAAAAAACAGACAATGCCAGAATGTGCTGGCTTGCCCCAAAAAAGAATGTGACACTATCAAAGCACTAGCAATCCTCAGTTCACGTTCCCTTATTGTTCTTAGCGTAAGATATAAGAGCATCTTTGGCTGCATGTTTTGATGGCAGAAATGAGTACCTTGTCATGTTTTAAATCCACAGCTGAAAGACTTCTTAAGTGAACGTGACAGCATTTGAAATGCCCCATGCTGTTGCACTTAAAAAGTATGCCAGTCACAATTAATAGCAACAGATTGGCTATTCCAAAACAAATAAAACCTGCAGATTTTTCTGCTGAATGAAGAGCTGATGAGTGAAAACAGAAGCAAAATTACTACAATAGCCAGTCAGCCTGTCAGTGGAAATTACTTTCATTTGTCTGTATTCACAAGGGTTAGTAAACAATAATGCTTCAGCTAATATAGTTTTGTGCTATATTCAAATTGAATGTGAAATACAGGCTGACATTATAAATGGATCTATTACTCTTTCACAATGCATTTCTGAGGTCTTCTGAGTCTTTATATTTAAATTGGTCTGTAAGGTTGTTGTATTTTAGTACCAACTCTATTAAATTTGTGTCTTTCTGTCTAGCAAATTAAAGACTGTCCTTCTGTGTTTCCTTTGAAGGAGAGGTGTATTTGTATAGAAACCCCTCACTATGCAGAAATAAAATGCACATTTTAAATTGGACTGTAAGTTCTGCTGGAAATCTACTTGGTAGGGGGGTAAGATCTCTAAGACTCTCTAAATAAATCTCTCTCTAAAGAAATGCAACACACCTTTTAAGTTCTGTGAATTACTTTCTTTGTTTTTTAATGAAGCCTCACAATGATTTTAGTGCTTTGAGCTGCCATGTCCCAGCAGCTATTACTAACCACAATTTGATAATGAGTAAAAGCCAGTGGCTTTCAGTAATCACACAGACAGAAAAACAGCCAGAATGGTTCAGATTGAAAGGCACTTCTTGAGACAATCTAGTCCAGTCCCAAGCAGGGACATCCAGTGTGTGTGCACAGTGTGTGCACTGGACCATCTCCATGTGGGTTTTGAAGATCTCCAGGGAAGAAGACTCCACAGCCTATCCAGGCAGCCTGTGTCAGCACTCTGTCACGCTCACAGTAAAGAACCTTCACATTAAGACGGAAATTCCTAGGTACCAGTTTGTGCCCTTTGCCTCTAATACTGTTGCTGGGTTCCACTGAGAAGAGTTGAGCCATTCTCTTTATACCTTCCCTTAAGATATACTGATCAGATCTCCTCCCAGTGTTCTCTGGGATAAACAGGTCTAACTCTCTCAGCTTTTCCTCACATAAGTGATACCCCAGTCCCTTCATGATTTTAGTAGCCTTGTTCTGGACTTGCTCCAACAGCACCATGTCTCTTTCTGGGGAACCCAGCACTGTACACAGCATTTCAAGCCTAGGCCTCACTGGAGCAGAATAGAAAGGATGTATCCCCTCCATCAACCTGCTGATGACAGTGCTCCTGATGCACTCTGCAAAACTATTTGCCTTCTTGTCCAGAAGGGCACAGCAGTGCCTCACAGTCAACTGGTGTCCTCAAGGACCAGCAGGTCCTGTTCCACAAAGCTGCCTTCCAGCAGGTCAGCCCCAAGACCGTGCTGGTGCATGATGGTATTCCTCCTGCACTTGCCTTTGTTGAATCTCATGAGGTTTTTGCCCATCTCTCCATCCTGTCCATATATTTTTGAATGGTAGCACAGCACTCATGGCTATCAGCCACTCATCCCAGCAAACTTCTGAGGAGGCACTCTGTTCCTTCATCCAGATAATTGTCAAAGATTTTAAACAAGACCTGACTCAATACTGAACGCTGGCACACCCTGCTAGCTACAGGTCTCCTACTATTCTGTACTCCTGAGTAATAAGCCTCTGAGATCTCCCATTCAGCTACTTCTCAGTCCACATTTATCCAAACCCTTCTTGAGTCTGTCTATGAAAATGTCACAGGAGACAGTGTTGAAAGCCTTGCCACAATCAAAGGAGACAACACCCGCTCTTCTCCCCTCACCTATCCAGATGGTCATTCCAGTTTAGAAGGCTATCAGATTGGCTAAGCATGATTTTCCCTTAGCAAATCCATGCTGACCATTCCTGATCACCTTCTTTTCCTGTCATCTTGCTTAAAGATGACACTGGGTATGATGTGCTCCATCATCTTTTCAGAGATGTTAGTGAGGCTGATTGGCCTGATTCAAATCCAAATCTCATGATCCTTACTATAGAGAACAGACAAAGATCTACTTGAGGAAATTCTTTTTCTCTACACTCATTTTACTGGTGGTTCCAAAAGCCCTTTTCTATATATGCTGAGCATCTGTCAAAGCCCTGAAAGCTAACACCCTGTAACCATGACTTGGGAAACTTTGGGGCACTGGACAATACATATTGACTTGCTTAGAACTAAGGCAAGCAATTCAAGGTGTATAATTAAACTAGCTTTGCCTCCATTCAAAACACAGCTGAGCAGTTTCCTAGGAAACTTTTAGGGAACAATGATGTTGGGAGCACAGCAGAAGTGCTAAGGCTAATGCCAAACAATACATGTATGTAAAATCACATTCATGCAGTAAAGAAACTAATTCACAGGTTTTAACCTAAAAGGCAGACAGATATAATGAGTCTAGTTCTTTAACAGACCAACTGATCTCTCACAGTTGGATTCCCTAACCAGCTACACTGGGAATATTTTGGACAGAAAGAAAACTTTAAAATCCACCCACATACATTCAAAAAATTATTGTAGCACTAAACTGGCTCTGAAGTCACCACACCAAACAAACATGAAACAATATCTGCAGCTTTGCTTGGTTGGCCATCACTGCTAACTGCAAATGGTAATTTCAAAATTATTCTCTCTAGGTTGATGTGTTTAAAAACATACATCTAGGGAGCATTCACAAATGCAGCTTTTATTCTTTTCTAGGTGATGGCGTTGCTTGTTGATTTCCCCCTAACAGAAGTTTCAGACAACATTCACGTACATCTTCAATTGTCATGAATTTCATCTGATTTTTCTAATAGGTAATAAAGTAATTTGTAATTACCTTATTGAATAAATACTTTTACCTATTGTGTTGCATCTGAAATCTGTGAGCTTTGAGGTGGTAGTGGCCATGGTTCTTTGCAGATTAGGTGCCCCATAAAATTACAAGGAGATGTACCTGTAGTGCTGGTACAGACTGACAGATAATTATGAGCATAATTACCAGGAGGCATTTGTTTTATTTTGTTGTCAGGTGTTATTACCTAAGCCATCTTACATGAAGCAGTATATTCTTATTCTACTTTGCATTATCACTCTGATTTGTAGATAAGAATTTTAAGAAGTATATACCAAGCCAAGGTCTGCCATCCTTGATGTTTTTGGGATACATGATTAAATCTCTGCAGAAGAGATGGACTGTGAAAGTCTTGGTAATATAAACCAGACTGGGCCACACTAGATGCTGCAGGAAAGGAAGGAAGAATCCAGGAAGACCAGAGTATCTTGGCTGAGTCTAAGAGTTATATGGGGAAAACTGAGGTAAAGCAGGATAGTATTAGACACAGTAAGATCACTTAGCACTGGTGACTGGTATAAAGTTAGTTCAAAAGCCAAACCCTGACATTTTCAGACTTCTTTGGAACATAGCACTTACTTACACTAAGGATGAATAGCTTTTGAGTATGTGATGAGAAATACTCTTTTCAAGCTCTAGAAACCCTCCTTCTCTAACTAGACAACTACAAATAGAAAACAATCTAGCATGAAGCGCTTAAAAAACTTCTCATGGTTTGCACACTAGGCTGCTGCATGCTTTAGAAAACTCACAGCACATGGCTCACCAGTGCTCCTAGTCCCTCACAGAGGATGGCAACAGGAGACACACAGCAGTCATCTCAGTTTCCCTCTGTCTCTTACCTTGTTGCACAAAAGATCCATACACGAACCACATGGAGTTGTAGAGTGTTGTGGAGGTCATAGATCCCATCTGAAGGCGAGGAGGGTTGAGCCAATTCAAGAGGTAGACCAACAGCCCTACTAGCAGCACTGTACCAGCTATGCATGCCCACAGGGAGAGGTCAAATGGTGCCAAACAGGCAAACATGTCCACTGTCTTCTCTGCTTTCCGAAGTAGTACACCCACCGAGTAGTCCATATAACGTGTTGTGAAGTCCACCACATTTTCTCTGTCGGGGGTGATGGTTAAGGCAGAGATCCCTATGTCAGCTCTCTGAGGAAAGAAGAGAGAATACTATGCGTCAACGGGAGGTACAGAAAAGATCTTTGCTCCTCCTTGATCTGCAGCAGCTAAACTTAGTACAAAATAGCAGATGCTAATGTTTTAGGCTCAATATACATAAACTCAGAAATGTGAGTAAGAAATGTGAGCAGCAGAACAGCCATACAACCTCTGTTAGCTTCCATGAACAAACTTTGCTTGGTGGACTGAGACACCTTAGCTTTTCAAGTTATTATTTTCCAAGAAGTAAAAACACTTTCAATGTAGATAATAGCTCAAGGAAACCTACTTCTGGTCATTCTTCTTGGACTATTGATGCCATCATTGTTGCTGTGGCTTTATGCACAGCATTTATGATTAGAGGAAATGTGCTCCTGACAGAGCAGTATGATTTCCAACTCTTTGTTGATACGATGCTCATGATAAAGGGCTGCTGAGTGATGAAGGGATTCTTATCTTATATGACCTGGGGTGTTTGGGGTACTCGATATTCTGAACAATGTCAACCTCGGTGACAGCACACAAAGCGCAGAATGGCAGGTAGCACACACAGATCCTTCTCTGCTAGGTCCTCTGTATGCTACTGATTTGTGCCTTTTTTTTTTTTTCTTTTTTTTTTTTCTTTTTTCTTTTTCCCTCTTTTTGTAATTTAAAGAGCTCACTTCACTTGAGGAGGAGATGAATAATATGTTTTGATCCAATCAACTTATTCCACATCATGTCTGGGCATTAGGTCTCCAGAGGCAGCAGGCAAAACTACAGCAGCTGCTGTTTTCCTTTATATAGATACAATTTGAACTGCAGTGAAAGCAGACACGGTAACACCGTTTAAAAAAGCCCCCAAAGTGAAGAAAGACACTGTTAATTTTAGATATTTTCAGACAAAAAAAGAGTATTTAAAATACCTAGAGATGCTACCAGTTTGATTTAATTCATTTCTGATCTGCTTAAAGCAGTGTGTGGTCTTTTGGAAGGGGGTGAAGAGAGTACAAATGCATCAAAGTATCAGTACCGAGTAAATTTTATTAACCGTGTTGAATTTCTTTCTCCTTGTCCAAAGGCAGAGATTAGCAGCTCCTAAGAAATGTGAAACATTAAGTGACAAATTATGGAGCTGAAACTGATTAGAATCAAATTTGCAAATCATCTGCAAAATACCATCTGTGAGACACTCTGTTGCCCACGGTACAGACATACATTTAATCACAGTGCACTGAAGTCTTTGGTTTACACGATGTGCTTCATATTAATTTTCGTTGTCTTGAGAAACAGCACCAAGTAGCTGAGGGCCTGATGATTTAAGCAATAAAGCACTTGAAAATACTGGCCTGTTTATAAATCATGAACAAGATCCTCATCTTTAATTTGTAGTTTAGGTTTCATAGCATCTTAAATGAAGCTATGTTGATGTGCAAAGCTGAAAGTGTGGCTTTGTAAATTCACTTATAAAATTACAGAACTTTTAGCCAACAAAAGACTTGAGTGATTAATAGTATTTCCCAAGTGTTCTACCCCAGCTGCACTGAGCAACATGTAAAGCAGACATCATGCACAATGTTTTCCACAGTAGTGAACAGAACTGCACTTTCAAAATAATTTCTAAATCTGAAAGTCCAGAGCTCTGTACCAATTACTGTCATGCACAACAATAATCATATTTAGTGTATAAGGCTATTTTTTTTCCTGAATGTGTCTTAAAACATGAAGTGGATTATGGGATGACATACTGAACCACCAAGTGATGGATCTTGCTGTTTAACTTAATGTACCAATGAAATACTTCCATGCTGCGCTAGATCATTGCAAAGTTGTATTCAAGTTGTACATGGAAGATTTGTAAAGATCATTCAAAGAAAACCAATATAAAGACAAGGAAAAGAAAAGGAGCATATTTCTCCATGAAATACAATGAAGGGCACAGTGTGTGATATTTATGGAAACACTGCTTCTATTTCACATCCCTGAGGAGCAGTCTTTCACATTCCATAACATTACAGTTCTACTCTGGATATCAGCCAGCTACGAGAAAGGAGAAATACTGTCCTAATGAAAATGTTGCATTTTCTTTGTGATACGGCAGCAGCGATCATGTTTTAGTTATGTCTTGATCTAAAAAATTGCTAGCAATGTAGAAAATGAAAAGGAGAGGGAGAAGTCCAGACTTCCCAGTACTCCCCCCGTTTATCCATTTTTCCATAAAATAAAGGTCACTCTGAACTACGACAACTCATGTTCCTAACTTACAAAATCAAATCATGAGCACCAGATTAGTAGAAAACTGTACATTTAGCACAGAACTAGGCTTAAGCTTCACTCAGCAGCTGATCCACTGAAGGTGAGCATTCCTAATTATGTACAGAATCTGTCACCATGTATTAAATTGGAAGATGGAAAAAATTAAATGCTTGTCATTAACACGTCAAATTGGATCAGAGAAGACATCAGTTTGAAGGATTCAAGGTTCACTTAGCGCTTCTGAGAGAGAAAAGCAAACGCATATGATTATGTCAATATTTAGATATAAAGCTGCCAATCTGAATTATAAACATGTAAAATTCTCTACTCAGTTTTCGCAGTGCCAAAATCAACCATTGGCATCTTAGAAGTCTGTTTTAGCATATTTTGGATTAATGAAACTGTGAATCCTGAGATCAGTTCCCTGGAAAACAGTAGAGGGCATTATTTTTCTTTAGGTGACCATAACCAGGATCAGAAAATCCAAAATAAAGGAACAAATAAATAGGCCTGAAAGTTTTGCTACCTGTCACAAACTCAGCTCATCAGAAATGGTTTGAAATCCTTCTGTTCTATTGCTTAAAAATGTATGCCTTATATACATGTAAAGTGATCTTAAGATGATTTATGTGGTACATGACCAAGAACAGGGGGAATACACATATTCGTTTTAAATTCCTCCATGAGGATTTTTTTGTCCATCCATTTTTAACTTTGAACCAAGTTGCACTGAGTGTTGGAAGGAACAAGCCACAGCTCCATGTGCCACACAGTCCTTAACACAGACACATAAAAATTAATTGCAGATACAGCTTTACTCAAAGTAACAAACCTGCAAAAATAATTCTCTTTTTCCTCAACTGTTGTGTTATACGTTACCTTCTCATGTTGGCTTTCCTGTATGCTTTCTGCATTCCTACACTGTTCCTCTTAGGAAGATGCACTTGAGAAAAGAGCCTTATAGAGCATTCTATTGCTGGTAGTTTGTTTCAGAAGTGCCTGGGCATGTATTTAGCTTTCAATTTCTGACAGATCTAAGCAGAATTGTTTGTATGCCATTTGCTTCCTGATGGCTCATCAGAAAAAAAGTCATGGCATGGCACAATGTGGGAAACTGGCTTATAAATGTAAATATCACTCACATGTCCAGAACAACACTAGAAAGTCTACTGTCCTCTCCCAGAAGAGCCTTTTGCTGCCTCCTTTGCTTGTCATGCAGGCTTGTCTCTCTGGTAACTTGGCCTTAAGGATAACCCAAAGGAAGCACTGCAAAACTGTATCTCGTGGCAAAAGAAAGACGTGCAGTAAAGCATCACTTCCCCAAGATAGGCTTTAGCCTCTCTGATGAACACTGCCGCTCTCCTAAATAATCCTGTCTGTAAGCCGAAGCTCTGTGGGATACACTAACAGACCCAGTTTGCATCACATTACAGTCAGTTTATTTTGAAAGAAGGTGTTTGCAGGAAGGATATACCTAATGTGAACTGGGTGGAAATATGAAGAAGAGGAAGAGTGGGTTCCCTACTCAAATTAAAGTCTAGTTGCACCAAAATGCAGATTCCAGCTATTTCAGCAGCCACTGGGTACAGGAACATCTTGTCCTTGGAGCAGGAACAGTGAACTTGGCAGAAGCTAAGCTCCACAAGGCGCGAGGGCTTCGGGCACGTGTTTGCAGCTCAGGGCTTCCATCCCACATGGGTGTAAATGAGAGCAGCTCAAACCTGCTCTCACAGGTACTGGGATCTGTACAAGAGCCTGCTGCACGTTGATTCCAATTAACGCAGATCGCATCTGTTGATCCTTAACACAGAAATTATGCACTTGCTGCAGCAATTACCATTTTGTCTGACCCTTTTCCTGCAGAGGGCACAGATATCTTCTGAAGGCGATGCACTCACAAAGAGGAGACAACAATTTTCCACTGCGCTTGAGCAGGACTTGTCTTTTGTTAGAAATGCACTGTTTCCAACTCATTTCTGGCTTACCCATTACCAGGCAAAAAGCACTCCCCCTGTTTCTGGATTTCTTCCACACACTGGCAAGACTATCGTGTAATACTTGATTGGGAAAATAAGGAAAACACTGTGTTTTAAACAGGTTAGGTCTTTAATTTAAAACTATTCTTTGCTCCTTTGCTTCCCCTCGCAGAGTTGCCAGAAAGAGATGTGAGTTCTGGGAGAAGAACTCAGTTTGCAGTAAATAAAAAAGCAGCCTTCATGAACAGCTTGCACTTGGTAAGGGGTAGATACACACTGGCTGCTCGCCCAGAGGTTCTCTTGTGCCTCAAGAGGGACAGAAAAAGTGGAAAATAGAACCTTTTCTGTTAATTATATGAGGGGCAAGGAAGATGCTAAAAAAATGATATTGAGGAAAAATAAGCTTTACATTCCAAGCGCAGCTCTGTTAATACTTCCAGCGTTCTAATTGTACAGAAAGATTTCACAACCATTAATTATTTTCATTTAAAGCAAAATAACAGCAGACTGGCAAATCAATTCCACCTGTGATATGTATTTCCAGATCTAGCGGTTACTGCCTTGAGAGTGTTAGTTGGATTTATGTGAATCTGTGGCTAGTACAGGGAAAATAATGCCATAGATATTTTTTAGTAGAACAATCAGATCATCCTGCAGTGATGCTGCTGCTGGGCTTGTGGAAGTCTCCCTTGCAGAGCTGTAGTCCTGGCTGCTGAGGAGAGCCTAGCTCCTTTCTGGGCCTGACCAACTAGAAGGGTGGAGGAATTCCTCCCTGGATGGGCTTGGAGAAGAGAAAGCATACTTGGTTTGTGGAAGGTCTTGAGCTTCATCTCCTTCTTTAAGTACCTGCATAATTTGGTGATACCTTGATCTTAAGGCACTCAAAACTTGCAGGTTTCATCTCTGGTCTGGATGAAGCTATGTGATCTCTAGTAGCAGCTGCTTATGAGTGCTTCAGGTAAGGAGGCTGTCATGCAATAACTAGTACTGGGTGGAATCTCCCTTTTCTCCTTTGCTGCGACATGTCAAAGATGCCTGATCAGCAGGATGTTGATGCCCCCATGTGTTCAGAGAAGGGTGACAGAGGAAGGGTGTCTCTGGGCAGGCTCTAGTGCAGTTCAGCAGTCTCTCTTGTATTCCCATTGGTTGTCCTCTGCTGGAATGCATCTAAGAAAGCTTGAGGGTTTGGAATGCTGGCTAGACCTTGACCTCAAACTAGTAACAATTAATTATTTACAGGATTGAGAATACATTATTTTTGTTTCATATCTATATAAGATATGTTGCAAAGCTGTTTTGCATTTGTATTCAGTGGTTTTCTAAGTGCTAATTAATTGTGTAACGTATCACTAATTGCAATGTGAACTTCCTTTAGAACAACCTCTTCCACTTATTTGTGTCAGGTTTTGCCACAAAAATTAGGAAACTGTGCACCCCATTATTTGGCAGCATTCAGATTTCATACTGCTATACTTAAAAGAAAAAAAGATACTGCTGCCACCTAGGTAGGCTTTTCTTTATTGCCTGATGTACAGGGTGCGCTATCAGATGCTCTTTTCACATATAATGCAGATGTAACCAAGGATTCAGTAACCAAGGCTACCAGCTGATGAAAACATAATATAACATGTATTACTTAGATTTAAGAAACATTATTAAATAATGTATTAACAACCTTACCTTAAATACTAGTTCTCCTATCAGCCCATTCCATGACCCGTCGTCCTGAGGACTCCCGTACTTGTGATCTGGCGCAACATAAATCTCATACTTAAAGCCAAGGTAATTGGCCAAAGCTTCCAGGACATCTATTGAGAAGCCCTGATACTTCTTTGGTTTTCCCAGAACATTCTCAGACACCATGACAAAGGGCTCTTCCTGAACAGAAAATAAATGGAATGACTGTTAGTGAAGTAAGGGCTCATTCCACTGAGGTGCCTTTCTTTCTTAAAGGAGAAAGTAATCATTTAAACTATATACAACATTTTCCAATAAAAGAGTATCAGGGCCTCTTGCAAAATGATATTTTAGGTTTTTACTTCAATAAAACTACCTCAAACTCCAGGTAAGAAACTTATCTTTGATGCATTTTTAAAGTAAATTTCTTGTGACATGGTAACATGGATGCTTTTCAGCAATGCCTTCTGTCTGTACTTATGCTCAGCATGACAGACATACACTCATATGTCTGTCCATAAATATGAAGGATTCTGCCATACTGCTGCTTCACACCAACTGGGTAAACACTGTATCTGACAAATGTGACTATTAATTCATGCTGTAAGGAATAAAAACAGAGCAAAACATGCCAAGCTCCAGCAACAGACATTCTCTTTCCAGTATTTCTCTCGTCCTTCTACTATTTTGCAGATGTTGATATAAACTGGATGACTTGCTGCTTTTCAATTCCAGGCATCCATTTGTTTAGCTCAGGGAGAAACAGGAGAAGATTTGAGTTTCTCTAAGGATAATGGGTTAATAATCATCTAAATGACAAAAAAGAAAGTCTTTAACTTTATAAGAAGGTAGATTAGATTATCAGATTGCCTTTTCTCTAAGATCAACCATCTCTTCCTTATTAAAAAAGTAATCTTTCTGATACTGTTCCCAGAAAGAGATGGTTATGGCTAAGTTCTAATCCCTTCCCCAGCTCCTCACTCTTCTTTCTTACCCTTATTCTTCCATTACCCTTAGAATCTCACAAAAATAAAACATACACTTGCAGTAGTGGATGGGTCACACACGGCTTATTTTAATTATCTCTGTGACTATTCCCCATCATTCTCTCCCCCTCTTTGTTACTCATATGCATACAGGAGGAAAGGGTTGATATTATCCCCAGTGCTTGTGGCCTGAGCTCTAGCTAAATTTCAACAGGAGATTTTGTCACTTCTAACGATGTTCTTACTTTCTTATAATGTCACAACTATCAGAGAAGAAAGGTAGGATAGAGGTACTTGAAGTAAGAACAGGTTGTACTTAAATGCTCAAATTAATAGTCATGTGAATTGCCACACAGAGCAAATACTGTCACTAAAACCAGTGAGCAACTGGACTTCAGTGGCAGCATGCTCTCTGTGCTTTCAGGCAAAGCAAAAAAAAAAAAAACCAAATAAAAACAACAACAAAAGAACACACACACAAACACACACACAAAAAAACCAAAACAACAACAAACCAAAACCAAACAAACAAACAAAACATCCCATAAAGGCTAGAGGCAAGATTACAGCAATGCGACATAAAAGGGAGGCATGGGCAAAGGAAAAATGACACCAGATTTCAAGCAATCAAAAACTCTTCTGTCCATTAATCCATTAGGGCTATAAAATTTTTAAAGAAAGAAGCTATATCTCGTGACTCAGCGTAAGAGCATGAAACGCGTTACAACTGGTATCATTTAAGAACTAGCTCCCTTCTTGTGGGCTGAGCCATGATACACTGTTCTGTTATACTTGCTCACTTGTAGGAGTCTGATGCTTTTTCTGATGTTTAAAAAAAAAACAAAAAGCCAGTACATACTTTAAAAATGAAAAAGCTAAAGCAAAATAAACTGCTGGGGATTATTCTCCTGCTAGTCCAAATCCTCTTTTCTCCTTACTATGGTGAGAAAAACTTCCTAGCTGGGAAGCCATACATACAGAAATTATTAAGTTAGTGAATAAAAATCTACTTTCTACTCAGATCAGAGAAAATGGTCTCTGCTGGGATTTACTATGCATATCGGTGCTCAACTCAAAGCTCAGATAGATGGCCTCATGTGCTTCTACCATGTTTGGAAGCCAGTTTCAAAATTAGGTTATTATAGGGGTAGTTAGAACTCATAAAGCATATGAAAATGACCTCTGTGTCTACTCATAAGAAATTTGTGAATGCACTCTGATGTAATACTTTAATTCTGACAGTCTGTATTCATTAAATGGAACTCTATGTTCATTACTTCTTCCCTTCTCTAGCAAAAGTCAGAAGAGAAAGGGGGATAAAAAAAACAAACAAACAACAAAGCAAGAAATGAAGCCTGGTTGTGAGACTGTCCATCTGTTCTCAGCGCTGATTCTAGGAGCAACGAACATTAAATGACTCATGAAGCCCAAGCACAGCTCTGTAGTCACACGGAGTGAATAAGCTCTGTGAGACTCAAGAACTTCTATTGTGTGCAAATGCTAAGAAACCGCTCCCAAAAGTGAAATACAGCGTAATTATTGGATTTCTCAGTCTCTTTTCAGTGGCTACTGGATGACAAAGCAGAGTAGTCAGTCAGGTAGAACTTACAAGAAACAATACCAAGATTGACTAGACTTTGACTTAAAAACCATAACCAAAATATTTTTAGACACAGGATGGTTTTGTCTGGTCTTCTTATTCTTCACAATTACTTTTCCCTCAACTCATAAAAGAATAACTCCCCACTTTTAATTATTAGCTATTTGGCATTTCTTCCCCCAGAAGATTTCACTGAAATAATAAGCCCCAAATACTTAATTCCTTCAACAGCTTTACTGACCGCTGTTTTGGGGATTGTATTTGGCTAGGAACTGTGCAGCAGCTTGTTATTTTTAATTGAACAGCAATGTACATTACTTCACATTAGAATCAATGACCAAAATTTAATTGAAACATTTAATTCTCTCATTACAGAAATTCTCCCACTAGCAATGGTTATAAAAGTCGCTGAAAAACATAACACAATCCCCACCCCTTGATAGCATTAAAACAAGGTGAAAGTTTCAAGCCTCATGTAATGAAAGTATTATTTTCATTCAGTATCCCATTTTGCCAATGGGCTCTGTCACAATATTGGCAATAAATGCACCATTCTTGGATCCTTTGATTTTCCAAAACAAAACAAACAAAAAACCCTAGAAAAATCAATTGCGCTAAGAGACAAAGTCCCTTTGTCTACAACTGAAATCTAGTTTGCATCCTAGAAGCTGAAGAGGAAGACTGTTTAAATTTGGCCTTCACTTGTCCCTGTCTTCACCAACAGACTTCGCATCACGTCTTTTAATGACAGTTTTATTACGATCTTTGATGAGACATGAGTTAATTCAATCTAGTAAATAAACAGCACATTAAATGTTTGGGGTTTTTTTTTTCCTTTTTCTAAATTCAAACTGTGGATTCTGGATTTACCTCATTGTTGGGACTAGACAAATTTCAAAATGTTAGCCACCTCGCCCTCCCCCCAGTATCTCCTATTGCTTTGCAAAAGGACTAAGTTTTCTTTCAAAGCCATCTATAGCAATGGTCTGTCAGGATGCAGACAAGCTCTGTGTATTGATTTTAATTCAAAATAACTTAATGCACCTAATAGTTCTTTCTGAACCATTACAGTTATATGATACAAATATGGACTGAGGCTGGAATCGATTTGAGTGCTTTAGATTATGTCCAAACAGCACAATGCTAGCGTTAACACAACTAGCTCAGATACATGAATTAGCAAAAGTGTTGTATAGGTGTATTAACTGGCTGGGAGCTACATTAGTCACAGGGAGAAGTATATGTGAGAGCTTCTGTCTACAATACATTCCTGTAATAGTTCATGACATTACACTGTCATACAGTTCACCCCCTTTTCTGTCTCGCATAGATTGCCCAGATAATTGTAATCATCGCAAGAACCTCTTTATGCTTAAAAACCAAATTTCCTGGCATTCTGTTAACTATGAGAATTGCCCCAGACTGCAAATGTACCCAGTGGAACAGATGGAGTGAGGGTCAATGAAAAGGTAGGTAAGTGCTAAAGAGCCTTTGAGGTAGTCCAGGACATACAGATAAATTAGGCTGGCCCTACCATGTCACACACTGCTCCTACCTTGCTGTCAAACTGTCATCCAGCCAGGCCCCAGAGCATTTCATTTGCTTGATACATGCCTCATCTAGTGTACAACACCTGCTACTTCATAAAAATGAATTTCAAATATTAATTAAAGAATAAAAAGGGCTGGGCTCTCTAGCAATCTCTGAAATAAAAGTTTACAATACTGATGGAAAGCAGTAGGCACGTACAGCACGAATAACTGCACCATTTATGACCTACCTGTTTTAACAGAAGCTAGTTAGCTCTAAGAGATGCAAATCAGCTATTAAACATCACCTTTGCCTAGTCAGATACCAGGTTCAGTTTGGATCTTGCACAGGCGTGGTAGGAGGATGAGGAATGGACGGGTTCTGCTTTCATTAAGGGATACCAGTTTCTGTTGTTATATTTATTAATCATCATAACTATGAATATTTTCACAAAACCCCACTGGAGTACACTGCCATGTATAATGACAATGAAAAATTCAGAGTGATCAAGTCATTTTCAAACAGAAACCCAAAACCACGTGCAAAAGGTTGGAGATGGGAAAAAATCTAACAGAAGGATTTTTGGGACCAGTCTATACCGATTATAAATCTCTGGGAAAGCAAGTTATACCTAACCAAAGCAGACCGCCCTGATGATTGTTTGTATGCTGATCACAGTACTGAGTTATCAACACTGATCGATTAAAAGGGAGTGGCTGAAACAGCTCCTGTTCCCAATTTCTCTGTGGTAAAGAAACTCTAAACAGAGCTGGCAAGCCTCAGAAAAGAGATGGGCAGGGCAGATGTCTGAGGGCAGGAGGCAATTTAGGAATCTTATTTTCTTCTATCTCTGTGAGAAAGTAATGCACAAATGCCACTCCTTTTCTCTGCCTTGTTGCATTAATGGTGCTGCTTTCAATGCAATCCTATTAAAACACTCAGTGTTCTGATTTAGCACCAGATATATTAAATACACTGATCTGCCATGTAGAAAGGGCATGCTGTTTGCAGAGAGAAGTTGTGTTAAGCTGAAGTCCAGCCTTAGCTTTGCAAATTGGAAGCCTGCCCTGTGCAAAGACGTAGGAGAAAGTCAGTCTCATCAGTAAGTAATACGGAATGATTGCTTTTGAGTCAAAAAATTAAAAGTTACTATGAAAAATAGTAAATAATGTGCGTAATTATATCACGCGTCATCGCTCCTGATGTTTTCATTCATTTATCGATTAAATGAACACATCTACCACTGTTGCTATAATTAACTACCGTTTCACTGAATGTTTTTCATCGTGTCTTTGTCTATCAGAGAACCATTTTTTCCAGCTTTCTTCCACAGGTGGATACGGGTAACAAAGAGGAAAAGAAATCACAAGGCATGGGGAAGTGTTGCTGCCTAGAAAATCATGCATTTATTTTTTTTTAAAATTATCAATGACATAATCTAAAAGTAGGGATTTTGAAATATTTGAATTATAGCATGTAAGGTATATATCAAACATTACCAAAGTTACAACATCTAGAGATTTTCAAAAAGACTACAGAAACTACGTTATGTACTACTTTCCTGCCATTCAAACTCACAGGCATAAATGGCCAAAGAAGAATTTATCCCTTGTAAATTGAAAAGTAAAATATGTTTTTAGCTAAGAAAATACTACCACTGACAGATATGGTCAAGTAATATTTTTAATGTTCACTATAATGCATAGTCCTCCAATACATCAATAATGTTGATAATTTAGTAGAACGCATGCCTTAATTCACTTAAGAACAAAATTAACACAGTCTAACAGAATGAAGAAGGTTCATGGAAGAGCACAGGATTAATCTGTGAGAGAGATACACAAGAAATGTGTACAAAAATCGCTAACAAAAAATAGAGAGAAAATAGCATAAATGGCATTACTCTACTGTAAAATAAATACATATTTTCTGAGGTATCTCACATATAATCTTTGCTGCAGTTCATCTACAGTCATTCACTGATGCATTTGTCCTGCCATTTTTTAATCCTTCATTGCTTCTCATTTTTTGTTCCTCTGATTATGCATACTCTTTCTTATTTCATCTCTTTCATGCCTTTTTTATCCTCTTATCATTCTGAAAGCTACCCCGGCTTCCTTTAAAGAACTTTTGTCACTATATTCAAGGCGGAGTTGGAGGTCAATTCCCAAAGACAGCCTCAGCTTTTAGAACTAGGACTTAGCCCTATCTCTTTTCTCCGCCCAAGTCGGAAGTTCAGTAGACAAAAGGTTCTGAAGATGCAGACCTCCTGCCAGCTCATGTTCATAAAGATAATGTCCACTTCCCTGTTTGTTTCTTACATAATCACTTTAACAAACAGTCATGCACTTAATGCCAGTGTTTGAGAATTAACCTATTCCACATTTTCCCAGGTGTCGCTGATGCATTTTTATTATTTAATTTTCCTACGTTTGCCTACACCTCTACCAGCCTTCTCATTTCCCACAGTGCCTGACTGGAGCCAAGGATCACCAATATGTCTCTAGCCCATCTGACTCTCTGCAAGCAATAGCAAGCAAGAGATTCTAGGTGCAGAGATTATGACAAAGGATAATCAAGTGCTGCTTGTCATTATTCTTTCCCTCCTCCTGCCTGCATTTCAGATTAATCTGGATATGAAAATGAATACCTCTGTTTGGTTGCCATACCTTCCATTTAAAAAGTCTCAAATATAGTATTTCACACCTCTAGAAAGTTATGCCTCATGCATTCTCAGGAATAGCACCATAGCTCTATACTTTTCAGCAAATTGTTAACTCTTTAAAACACCAAATTTAAAACTTGCGCCTTTTCAAAGAACCAGACCTTGCTTTGGAAATGTGATTTTGTGAATATCTGTTGGCCTATTCATTGTCAAACAGGCCAAATCTCATTTTGTTGCCGATGGCTTAACATTCATATGAATAATTCATTCATTGCCACAGCGACTAAAATGATGTTAGGAGAATATCTGTTGTATTCTAGCCACCTTTCAATAAAGCTGAACACCTTAAAATGAGGAAGATAAACTGAAATTGCCAAAATGGATATCCAGTTAAATTTGTACTTGGATAATTGTTCATTCAAGATGCTTCCTACTTGGTAAGGGTTATTATTCTGACCTTTCACTGATCTCCACTTCTAAATCTCAGAATACTCTTCAGAAATTCAACAGCAAGTCACTTGAACTTAGAAGGAGCTTGTCAAGCACAAAGTTCAAACTTGGGTTGCACACGAGGAGCCAGTCCAAAACAAAGGAAAATGGTAATCAGACAAAATAAACCTATTCTACAAGTGTAAAAAGGTGCTAACCCAAGTCAAACATTATAAAAGATAGAATTGCGTATACACAGGCAGTATTACAGATCTCCTCAGAATAAAGCACAAAGAACTGTTTCATATTCCTGCTTACAGAAAGGTGAGAATTCATTAAGAAATCCTTTACTTTTAACAGAAACATATTGACTCAACTGAGGAACTCAGAAAAGAATGGAAAAGAAAGGAAGGAAAAACAAACTCACTGCTAAAATAAAGTTGGTAGGTGAAATCCCTCCTCTTCTACTCAGATCAGAGGGAAAACCTACACGTTTTATTTCACATTAAATAAAAAAAACTCAACTTCATTCCTTCAGGGCAGTTGTGAACCTGGAAGAAAACTATACTTTCATCTATTACTAGGGCTTTGATTTACGTCAAATATATACATTGCTCCAAAAGTAACGCATCCTATTTATCGCCATGGAAGCCACAACAGATACAAAGAGCACAATAACACTATTTTATAGAGCACATCCCTGGCTACAAACAACACTTTTTCAACACAATCACCATTAGCTGTGCACTTTTACCAGTGATAACAAGAGAAGGCATGCTCCATTCAGAAAAATCTGCACCAGCGTAGAGACCTCCTGTTTCTGTTGCCATTGCTGAAATGCACCACCTGCCATCTCACTGTGCTCAAATCCACTGTCCACAAATGTTCAGCAAGCATCAAAGAACATCAGCAGGTGCTATTTTTCATCAGGGAGCTATCTGTTGACACACCTTTGCTTCATACACACTTCTATGTCAGACACTTCAGACCAAACTACAATTTGAAAGATGTACTCTATTTCATAAGATAAACAGACTTAAAAGCGATTTTCCTTTGATAATTGCACTAAAATAAATAGGTATTAATGAAATTCCTGTTGATGTCTTTGGTGACCAGATTTTTCTAAGATCCAACGCAAAAACCAAGACAAAGAGAGGCTACAAGTCTAATTTTCAAAACAGAAAAAAACAACTATGAATACATTGCTTGTAGGACTTTGAATTTCCTCACTATCATGTCATCTCAACAAGGACTTCACTTAGTTCCAAATACTATACCAATTTATTAATTCTATTCCAGTAAAAGTAATGTAAATTGTTCCATTATGATAATCTGTGTGAATAAATATGGGAACCCAAAGCAGCATTTAAGTGTGAAGTAATGATATGCTAATGATGTGGGCATCTTAATTCTCAAATCAAAGCAAGATTTACGCACAAATCATCCCCATCTTTCTCCTATACTGCCTTAATTGCACACTCTACATAAAAGTCAGTTTGAAAAAAAATAACTTAGTGCATTTTAACACAGCAGAATTCAGAGTAATAGTGTTTTAAAGCACCACTAATGAAAACTGTCAACAAAACCAAAGCAGAAATGTGATCACATCACATGAGGAGAGGAGCCTGAACTAGTACAGCTCATACACACTGAACTTTGTACATCTGCCTTTTGTCTTTACTGTTCACTTAAAAGCAGTGCAACAATTTGTGTCAGACTGTACTCAGTTTGGCATGGCAATAGTAAGGCTACAAGCAGCTACCCATGAGTTAGGTAACTTTAGCTAACAGAGCATTTGACATTCCTTTATCAGTTCATATGGTTGCATTACCTACCTCAGAATGTGCCTGGGGAAGAAAAACAGGTTATAATGAATTTGGTTCATGCGCTGAGTTGAAATTTACTGATATTTTTTAAAAACTTGGATGAAAATTACTCCCTAGCTCTGGTATTGACCAGCAGAAATGAAGTGCTTGTTCACTGACTATGTTCTTGATAAAAATGGGTAAAATATTGTGACTAATAAAAATCCTTTCAAATTACCCTCTGATAAGAAGACAAGGCAAAAAATATATATTTCTTTTAGTGCAAAATGATGAAGACCTCTGCTTACCAACACGGTCACTACTCGCAGAACCACTCCTCGCATGTTATTCTCCAACTTCCTGTCTGTTAGGGACCCATTCAGACCAGTGATGGGATTCCAGCAGCCAAGCTGAAATAGAAAGTAGAGGTTGTTTCTGTTTTGCCCATGAAACTGCTCATTCCTCTTAGGCACCTTCAAGCAGGAGCACAGGAAATGCACAGAGTACCTACTAGAATCAATGGGACAGAAAGTCAGATAAAGGTTTCCGCATGGATTTAACTCTAAATTCCAAATGAAGCAATTAGGGATATCAGTTAGTGCCTTTAAATACCAGAGTGTAATGGATGACAGCACCCAGTATTTGGAGGAATATGTATTGCTTTTGAAGAACTCAGGGAGGGCTTCTGTATTAATAGAAAATATCTGAAATGTGGTAAGACCGTAAAAAGTACTTCCACCTGACATCCGCTGATACACTAATTAGAGAAATAACAGCAATGATAATTCCAATGTGCTGTCTGCTCCAGCCCATCATTCCTAGTGGAACTCTAACAAAAGCAATTAATCAGATTTTACTAAAACTTACACTACTCATTGGTAATGAAACAGCAATGATTTTTAGCCTGGATAAAGATTCTATTTAAAGATGACTAAGAAAGAGACACATAGGCACACCCAAATGCTGAGAAAGGACTGCAACAGGTAGTGGAGAGGAAGAAATGCAGCTATGAGATGTTTTGCCTCAGTGCTATCATATTTATTGGTTTTCAATGGACAGAAGCTCTCACTCAGGGATATCTCTAAGACCAATGTCATTTTAATCTGAATTTAGTAGATAATGAACTGCGATTTATTTTCTCTGAAAGCACAACTTTACTATATTCTTACATGAAGGTAAATGATTAGTTTGGGTACAGAGAAATTAACCAACTGGCCACTCATCCACTGGTCAGATGTACAAGCGTTACCAGTTCCATTTTTAAAACTCAATGCTAAAAATCATCTGGCCTCTAAAAATACCTACATTAAATTAAAAAATCAGCAGAAGAACAACAGACTTCAGTGGACCTTGGAGCCAGCTTTGCTTCTGCAGTACCTCCTTCACAACATTCCTAGCTATTAACAGTAGTACTGAGGGATCGCTGAATCTCCAGATCCTCAGCCCTCCTCTGCTAAAGGTGTCCAACAGCTTGAGACAGAAAACCTAACTGCTAAAGCATGTTACCAGTAATTGTGCACAGTGAACGTATGTTATGCATACACACAATATACTGTGTGGGATAAATCACTGCCATACTAACTATAAAGTAAAGCCTTCGACAGCCACCTTTTTTTTCTTTTTGTATTAGGAATTTTGACAACAACTTAAAGTTCAGAATAAAAGTACACTGAATTATTTCAGAGATTGTCATTCTTGGTCACATCAAGAGATTAATTAGAACTTGGTTCTAATTAGCATATTCCCAATGTGTTGAAAGTCTAATTACCATGGATACTGTACTGCTTTTGCCAGATTTAAAACTATGAAGTTTCTGAAGAGCCTTCATATCCTTTTGAGGTTAAAGTCCAATTTTAATTATATACATTGATGTGTGCATATTTATATAGAGAAGTTATAATCCTGGAGATTTCTACTTTAAGTTAAAAAACACAATGTAACTGATTGATACAATTTTAGCAGAACACTAAGAAGACACATTTTATTTTCAATTATTGTTCACTTAATTTCCAGTGCACTTGTTCCTTTATGTGGCAGTCATGATGGAGACAAATGCGCAGTACCTTGCCAGCAAAGTTGAAATTGATTTTGAGTGGGAGCTGCTTACTGTTATTAGGCAAATATGAATTGACGACAAGTTAAGCATGTCATTGCAGCTAAAGCAAATGTAAACTTCTGCTGAAACAGCAAGTGAGGGGGGCTGGGGGGAAAGAAGCTGGCGTGAGGCTTCCTCTACAGCTCTACCTTCTCTCTTTGCTGTTTCTGCAAAATTTCTGGTACTGCTTTAGTGTCCTCTTTTTGTTCTGTCTCTGATAGTTGAAATGTGAGACTAGATTCAGTACTAACAGAATCTCACACTAATTCAGGTTGATTTGTGTAGAAGAACGCAGACAACTACTGAGTACAGTACCTGTCTTCATTGTACCACATAAATTTAGCTATTTATACTGCTTTGTACTTCAGATGAAATTTCTATTGTTTTATTAAGTGTTTACTCTACTGCATTCTGAAGTAAAATGATAAAGATGGAAAAGCTGTCGATGTGCCACTACGTTTGCTTTCCAGTTTTCAACTCATCCCACTTCCCAGCTTGTTATCTCTGCTACCATCATTAGTGAGGACTTGCCTCTGCTTTTTTCACTGTCAGAGACAAAACTTTGACCTCCTTTAACAGAGGTGCATCATTATTAGAAATTTTTGCAACTATGAACTACATATATGGAAGGCCCACAATTTGTAATCAATATTAATTAGAATAGCCCAAATCCATATTATATATATTTCCAATTTCCAGGCACAGATTTATACAGAGCACTAAAATCTATAAGGACTCAAAGACAGAGCTCACAGGCAGGTTTTCTCCCCAGCTTCCATGTTCAAACATATAATTCATATATTCCATAAGAAATCTCTCACAAGCATCTTTGAGCTATCACCTTTTTCAGCAGTGTGGCACACAGCTTTAAACTTTGTCAATTAATTGAGAAAAATTCAGTGGACTGGTGTGATCACAGTTGAGAACTGACACATATAATAACTGAAATCAGTGCATGGGTATGAATGCATTACTTGTACACGGTGATGGTCATTGCTTGAGATCTTACGGAATTATTAGTTGAACTAACATAGAAAATATAGCTGAACCAGTTAATCCAGCACCACAGTGCAATCAGCTCTGAACTCAGACTGCATGTATGCAGCAACACTGCAATAGAGTAGAAAATAGACCAGAGAAGCTACAAAGGAAATACAAAACATAAAACATCATTACACATGCAACCAGAATAGATTAGGATGCCAAAACCAGTATCACTCCTTTTCCCTTGGCCTCCTTAAAAACAGGAAACCAAAAAGCTCACAAGATGCTAGTTTCACTAGAAGAAGTCACAGAATCACAGAATTGTAGGGGTTGGAAGGGACCTCTAGAGATCATCGAGTCCAACCCCCTGCCAAAGCAGGTTCCATTAGAGGCTCAAATCGGAGCTGGTAGCCTGTACAAACACCATCCTCCTTGCCTGCAGTACCAGTACACCCTTCAGAAATGGCCTTCTCAGTTTTCACCTAGGACCAACCTGCTGTAGGAAGAGATATTTTCTGAGTTAAAACTGCAGTAGAAGAAATAATTACTAAGAATACCGAGCTCTGTTCCAAAATACAGTAAATTCAAGCAAATAGAAGAGATACCATGCACCTCTTGTGAGACAACATTCAGCTGGGAGATTCTAAATCCCAGGTGTTATGGGAAGACTCAGAAATAGGAGACACAACAGAAATGTCAGAAATAAACCTTTTTATTTATTTATTTATTTATTTTTTTAACCATTGTGTGATGGGTGGATTCAGCATTTACAAAGCTTGCCAGAACACCAGTCTACGCAAAATTCATGTAAGAGAATATGAAGATAGTTTTGCATATAATATGCCTGATGACTCTTGTAATGCTGTACCATGATGGAAAGCACAGCAATAATAGCAGAATAGCACAATCCTAGGCTGCAGCATATGAGGACAAGCCCAAACATAGCAGCCGTGGCTATGGAAACAAAAGAAGGAAAACTACTCACTCTTGGAAGGCCTCAGACAGGAGTGATCTCCAACAAGAGGCCATTGCCTCCACTGCCAACCCTTAAATGAGGCTAGGGAAGGAGGCATGCCCCTTTCAGTTACTTAGGTACATTGCATGCACCTGTGTTCCCCTGGGTTGGCCCTGCCTTCCTATCAGGTGCTCAATCACTGGTTCAGGCTAGGACTTAGCATTTCCAGTACAACTCTGGTCTCAGTTGGGATTTAATATATCCAAGCAACTGTGAAATCAGAGACCAAATCGCAGAAGAAAAGCTGTAAAATACATGTTTTGTTTGTTGTTCAGATGCTGTTAGCAACAAAAAGTTGAGGGAGATGCTCCTTTACCTGTGCAAAGTCCTGCTAGCTTAGCTCCCCAGCAAGCATCCAATGCCTGGTCAACCACATCTGAAAAATGTCTGATGGTCATGGGTTAACCAATGTTCTAGTAATCCTGGGACTGATAAAAAAAACGGTTTTGCTCTCCACAATCATTTCCTAATAAGCCTGGTTAGCTGGAAGGCTGTGTTTAACTTCGCTATAGCTTAGGTAATAGTCAGCAAATAAGTTGTTAGAATCAATAGAAAATACTGTGTTTAACAAATTGTATAATGTATAGCAGCACTTGTAATACCTAAATTCTGTGTAAGGAAGCTATATAATTACTTTTTACTACATGTTTTATTACTTTGTCTTTGACTAGAAGGAATGACTCGCCCCTAGACTCACTCTACTGTTTTCAAGATATGTTAGGAGCATGAGAGCACACAAGTTCAGTTTTAAATTCAGAGCCTCAAGGAACATAACTGCAGCGCTCAAAGTGTTCAGTTTGTTTTATTAACCTATCATAGACAAGTGCAAATGACCTGAGTATGGATTTCTTTCCTCAAAGCCAAAGCACACAATCAAATAACACAGTTAATAAAATGCTTCACTTCAGAGCCTGCCCAAAATTCCTCAGCATTTTGAGTAAAGAAGCTAATGGAAATCTACCTGCTGGTAATGTGCTGTTTGTTTTCCTTCCAGCTTTTGACTTAGCATTTTCTCAAGGCTTCATGCACCCAGACTGGTGCCAGAATTTATAACCAGATGTTTTACAGCACTGACAAATATAGGGAGAAAAAGCATAGACTACATAACTGCTGTCACACTGTACACTCCACTCCTGAAGCACAGCTTAGTGCTTAGACCAAGTTTTCAGAGGAACTCTAATGGTCTGATTTTTGGAAAGCATTGTAAATCACCACATCTCAAAGATAATGAACCATTTCCTTGAGCTAGTGGTGTCATTGAAAGCTTCCTCCCTTTTTTACACCCTTCATCTCTTGCTTGTTTTCCCTATTACTACTTTTCCCTTCATTTGAAACTTGGTGGTTTTAATCCATCATTTCCCACTAGTAATTGTCTTCTTTTTTATTTTTGGAAAACACCTTTTTTCCTTCTCAGGTCCTCTGTGTGAATCCAGTACTCTCCCAGCAGCTCCCTAACCTGCGATTATCTTGCTCTTTCCTGTACTGCAATTACTCTCACAATTTCTCTGTATACTTCCAGCACGCTTTCTTCTTTGCTTTTCTTTCCCTTGATCTTCTCCTATGTTTTCTATGACCTTTTCGGATTGGTAGAGGGACCTAGGTTTTCTCTCGGGTTGATAAAGGGATCTAAGCTTTTTCTTTCTTTCACCTCATCCTGCTTTGACTTATCTTTCAATCACTTTCTGCCCCTTCTTTCTCTTTAGCCTCTGAGTCTCCTCTCCCAGGAAACTTTCCCTCACCTCCTGCTCCTCCACTTGTGTTATGAGGGACACAGGATTTAACTAAATACATTCAAATATGGCTCTGCACCTCTTGCCTTCACCTTTCAAATTATTATCACACCCTTTCCCTGAAATACTTATTTCACTTTTTCCTCAAAGACCCAAACAAGGATATTAAGGGATCAGATGGTGATCTCTTTCCCACTACTTCTGTATTTCAATGAAAGTCAAACACTCAAAAGAGACTCTTCTTTGACCTAGATATCATTCCTTTACTGTTTGGTGGATTGACCATGAATTGCCCAATAAAAGCTCTCCTGGAAAACCCAGTGGTGCCTAGGGATTGCTGTGACACCACACATTCATAGGGAGAGCATCAGTATTTGTTTAGTCTTATAGCACAGCCCATATTACAGAGAAAGCACACGCTTGCAAGCTACTAGCATGTTCGTATGTTTTTTGAATGTTAAAATGACCTTTATAAGGAGGTGGGTTTTGCTTTCTATTTGCTGAAAATTGAGGTAAGAATGCAATGGCTGGCACATTCTAATTTCTGACAGCTGGAATTTTCAGACAACAGCTGTAGCGACGCCAGTAACCACCCAGACATTATCATATAACCTGACTTGGCAGTATATTGCCCAGAAAACACAGTGCACAGGAGGAGATGGGAAGGATTAGAAAACCCAACTTCACTAAAGATAAGATACTAGTCATTAAATCTGACATCTACTTTAACACGTGTTTATTTTTTTTTTATTTATTTTTATTTTTTCCAGTTTTTTTTTTTTTTGCTGCCTGGAGATAATTTTACCACCTCATTATAGTTTATTAGGTGATATAAAGTAACTTAAAATGGCATTACCGCAACCTCCCTCCTCCAAATAAATAGAAAGCATTAATCTTCCTCCAACATATGTCTTCATGCTGCCAGAATAAAATTCATTAATATCACTGTCATAATACACAGAAAGTTTGCTCACTGATGTCTGGATTAATCCAGGGAAATTGAAAATGCCAAATAAGTTCAGCTTTGTGGGCAGTTTAAATACACTCAGTTTGATTTTTAATTGCAAATTACAAATTCTTTCTCATTAAGAATTTTAGAAGTTTGTATGGAAGTCTTTTATCTAAATCATGCAAGTCCTAAATAAAACAAAGAATAAGTAAATAGATTTATAATTGAAGTTTGTGCATTCAGTGCTGGTGCATCCTACATCATTATGAAATCAAAGAGGAAAATACTCAGTACCTTAGACCATGACACATAGGACTTTGTTTAAAAACATTTGATCAAACCTGATCAGCAGCAAACAATGAGAAATACTATTATTCACTGAACTGCATGAATCTCCCTCTCTACTGTAAACAGCAAGATGTGCAATGCACATTTCAGCTTCTCAGCTTTTACTTCAGCTCACTAAGATGCTTTTTGGGGATCTGATTTCTGAGCAAGGGTATGACAAAGTGGAATGTATTTGCACTTTTGCAGGACTCAAAAAATCTGGGGGCAGTGCTCTGTGAATGAATCAAAATTGCAATAGCATAGGACAAACCCAACACTATCTTACTTAGAGAAAAGTGGGTCTACGGAGCAGGATTGTGAATAAGCCTGGTCCAATAAACCACAGAAGGGAATCCTTCAGAGCAGAGCAAATTGGTCAGATATGAACACCTTGCTTCCATAACAGAATGCTGCTGACACTGAGTGACTTGGATATCTATCTCCGGTCTGCATTGCAGTCAGGCTGGTGAGCAGGCATGCTGAGAAGCACCTAGGATTTTTTTCTCTGACAATGAAATACTCCTTTTGAATGTAACTACAGAATTAGTGGTCTGGGAGTCAGTCTGAATAGTGCATCAGTTTTCATTGCTCTCCGAGCAAAAAGAAAGGCTCCATCCCAGGAGCTAAATAATCCTAGCAGTACAGACCTGTGTACTACAGAAATCTGTGCTTGTATTAAAGAAGGCTGACAAAGAGCGACATGTTTAAGTATACACAGGGCCCAGTGAGGTTACAGAACATCCAGACTGTTCTCAGTGGTACCCCCTTTAGCCCTGTTTTTGAAGTATAAAGGAGGTTATGATACCACTGCTTGCATGACGAACTCTACATTCGATTATCTTTTTATATGAAACAAAATGTTATTAATTGTAATTATTTTTTCCAGGTATAACAAATGGAAATCTTCCCTTTCCTTTGGATTTTTATTTTTTTTAATTTTTTTTTTTTTATTTAAAAGATTTTAAATTATGCAATACCTCATCTCTACTTATTCACAAACAGACATATTTGTATATCCAGCTAATCAATGCTCCCCAGGTAGTACTCCTGCATTGGATTCCATGATACACGAAAAACAAGAGTTGCCTTTGCAGGACTTCATAGAATCATAGAATCATAGAATTACTCAGGTTGGAAAAGACCTTGAAGATCATCAAGTCCAACCGCAACCGACTTAGTAAAGCATGGCAAATATTTCTAGAATACACATACCATGCAAATATATGATCTGAAAACCTTGAGGAGAGAACCACCTCATTTTTAAACTTACACTTATCATGTTTGATATTCTATGAAGTTCTTCAGAAGGAGATGTAGAATAAGACATACAAAAACAAAAAAAAATTATCCAAGACAATGATGTACTGGTATGAAAACACTTCTTCCAGCTGCCAAATATGATGCCTCAGAAAGGCTGAAGTTAAATTATACTACTCTTGTTCCAAAGAGTACATGCAACTCACCATCTTATTAGACATATTCACTTTTCATTACCAATGTGAAAGACAAAGGATTAAGTACAGAGGTAGTGTGAGAACATGCACCACTGTCTGCTACAGATGATATACCTATCTTAAAGCATATTTGTACTTGTCTAGAAGGTGTTCAGACTTATGCCTCTTTAAAGAAGTTTGCACTCTGTGCAGCATGGAGAAATTTGTCAGCTCCTCCTTAAATGTAGTACAAAGAAAGATGTGGTCTCCTATTGCTACATCTCCTACTCATACATGCCAGTATGATTCCTAGGGACACGAATGATAAAACTCCTGCTCACGAAGCATCAATGCTGACCAAAAAATAACATAAACACTCTCACACATATAGCTGATGCAGAATAAGGAATTCTTGGAGAACATGAATTCATGGAGAACACGAAACATTAGCCAACTTAACTCATTTCTACTTTTACACATGTGTATCAAAACACTCCTGAAAATGTCTAATGAATGAAGACCTTCGGTGAAAAAGGGAAACCAAAATAAGATGCTATTGGAAAATGGCCTTTGAGTTCCTCACTCTAGAGAAGAAACATGGCAGTGCAACAAGCATAGCACAAGACGGTAAACTGCCTTCCATTGATTCTCCAGGTTTCTGTGATGCTTAAATGAGAAATGCACAGATTAAAACAATCTTTGCTTACACACAGATCAGTACTCCATTCCTAAAATTCAGGATTAATTTTTCCTATTGGCAGAAAAAATAAAGAGGCTTACTAAGTTAGATATGTCACTGGCTTGCTAGCCTGATGCTGACTAGTAAATCAAAGAACATTTGATCACTGCTGTGTTAGAAGACAGTATTCCAGTATAACTCACACTCACAGGATGTGTGACTTATGTCATCAATTTGCAGTACATTATAAACAAAGTATTACAAGTGAAGTATTTGATCATATTTTTTAAAAAACTCGGTGGTAAAGCAGTTTGTGGAGTGGAATTTTCCCCCCACTCTTAATCCAAAGCAACTTTCTTAGTAATCAGAGCTGATGCTGAAGGACCAAAAAGCTTTGGCTCAGCACTGACCAAGCAGAGTATTCGTACCAAGCAACAGCCTGGACCATGTAAATGCACTGGGTGAATAAAGCCTACAGCTAATAGGCAGTCTCCTCTCTATTCTTTAAAGGAAGTATCATCTCCTTCTTCTAAATGGTGTTTTCACTCCACAGAATGGAAGGCTAGGTGTGAGTCTGAGGAGATGGTCATGGTCAACACATGAGTTGTAAAAGCATTTTTTTTTCCCATAAAACACAACTGCAGTGAAAACAGATGTGTAATAAACATCAGGCAAGTGCCAGGATATCTGAGCATAGGCAGACCTACAGTGTTAGGGTTTTGGCACTCATACCAGGGATCTGTTTCACCACAGGGTCCAGATAATCCTTTCCCATATCTTCTCTTCCAAATGATGTTAGCTCCAATTGCACAGGCCTTTTTACCATCAATAAGCCATTACTGAAATTATTTATGTACTTACTTCTTTGCTAAAGCCCCTGACAGAACTATTACACTGATAACCAAACATTAAACTGATAAGAATCAAAAGCAATTTCCTCCCTAACTAACAGCACTAACCTTCATCACAGAAAATACATTCTGCTTCTTTTCTTTCACATACTGCAGCACACACCTGCCTATAAGAGAGTCTGTCTCCAATTAAGACCTGTGTTCCTATGGCCTTCTGATAATGCCCTCAATGACCCCAGAGGCGTATAGCCACCAGGAAAAATGTATTTCTGATTGCACAGTCTTTTTTACCAGCAGTGTACAGCATTCACAGCTGAGAACTGAACTACACAGCAAACAAGCTATTGAAAAGATGACATTACACGTGTGTGCAATACACAATGCATTGGTTAAGGCAAGTTTGGAACTCACTGTATTTACTGCTAATCAGTGCTTTGCCAAAAAGTAGCCAGATCCTAGCTGGATCTACTAACAGCAAGTTCTGACACTATTTTGCAAAAATGCAAAATATTTCTACATGTTTATTAATTACTATTGAAAAAATAAAAACAAAACAATAAAATAACTCTGGGGAAGCAGACCTTTACTCAGATGCCTAAAAAAGATACTCTGGTAATTAGACAAAATCACTGAGAAGTGCTAAGAAAGACATTTCCTTTGCTTTATCCTTCAGCTGCACCAAACTGTTAGGTTAAGGATTTTGGGATACAAAAATCCTCAGATTTGGCTTCAAAGACAAAACATTTCTAAGAGATTCCTCTACAGAACTGATAGGATCATCTGAGTGTGACTTTACAAATGAATTGCTTCATACAATTTAAGCATTTGCTCTTATTACAATAAATAAGTTTTAATAAGAATTTAATAAGAATTTCAACTCTATTCACCACATCTGCCTGATAGTTACTGAGCTGTTTCCCCTGTATGACCACTTACTGAGCAATAGACAGCGTTTAAGAATACTCTAATTCTCTGCACAGTCCAACTGTTTGTCAGATCACAGCCTAGTTTGACCAAGTATGTTAAACTCCTTTCGAAAAGAGAAATTAGTTGAAAGGAGAAACTAATGGAAAAGTGAATTAAAAGTGATATTCTTTCTTCAAATGCTATATACAGCCAAGGAACAGAATACCAGAGGTCTGTTTTTCAGCATCCTGTGGGTACCGTTACGTTGCCCTCCAATGCACACTCCAAGATTTTCACTGAAGTTGCTGATAATCTTCAGTCTGTAGAATGTAGTGTTAACTGCCACACTAGAGAACATACAACTATTTTCAGGACTATATGGACTATGCTTGACTGAGTGTTCTCCTTGGTATAATTGTGATAGCAAATTTTACTGGTTTAGATAAACTCAGAAAGAAGAAAAAATTATTACGGTCACTTGAGACTATAACACAAACTTCTGTAACTTATTATTTTTTAAACATTATGGCATTTTAAAATTTCACTGGCACACTAAGCTTTATTTCTGCTACCCTTGGTAACATGCTGTAAGCCCACTACCTTCAGGCTGAAGAGAAAATAAGAAATCAAAAGAGCCTACCATTTGGTGTGATGTCTACCCATAGCGTAAAGCAGAGATAAAGGCAAATTATTAGCCAATCAGTATTAGTTCTGATTAAAACCCTTCAGACACTTTCACTGACTACACTGAAGGTATATCTATATCATTCATTTTACCTGCATTTCACTGTACTCCTAACATGCAATCATATTTTGCTATCGTGAACCTGAGCATAAGGCACTTTAGGCTAGATTCTTGGTTCAGGTAACTCAGAATGTTTAAATGAAAATAATCCCCATTAGTCTAGCTGAGGATCCTACCCTATCTCTACACCTGTGAATACAAACATATTTTTTCCTAGAATAGGCCCTGAATATGTCTCCATTTTTAGTACAACATCTGGGGTTTATGCTCAGCTTCCTTTCATTGCATAAAAACACTCATTCAAATGAGAATTTGTACCGCTAGAGGAAAAGTAAAATGCTTCTACCGAAGATGCAATAAAGCTAAGTGAATAATTCATCTATTTTTCATATACAAATTTATTCACAGCATAATATCCTCTAATAGCTGCTGTTATGGAGATTACAGGCAGTTTCTCCAGAGCATTCAATAAACAGAAAATTTCATTGATTTGTTTTTCAGGACACATTGCACTCACAGAACATTTTGGTCTCATGACTGGACTATCAGGTTTCTAGCATGAACATCTACAATTACTGACTCAATATTTCACATTTAGAATCAAAGAATATACAATCCACATGATTTCTAAAGAAAGTGCTAGTAGTAAATCAGAATAAGCATTACACAGAATGTGATAGTCCCACTCAAAGTAGATGTCATTGTGAGTTTGTAGCATATTTGAAGTTCTTGAACAACCAAAATTGAGAACGTCCTCAGGAAAAGCAGTGGTAAGTCCAAACCCCTTGCATTCAAACATACACAAACCAGTCCTTCTTGTATTTAAAATGATAATAAAACTACTAAAAGGATAAAAATATAGATTAGAAAGGTTGAGGAAGGTTATCCTTCCCATCTGCTCTTCACTGGTGAGGCTGCACCTGGAGTACTGTGTCCAGTTCTGGGCTCACCAGATCACCAAAGACAGGGAACTTTGAGAGTGAGTCTAGTGGAGAGCTGCAAAGGTGAAGAGGGCCCTGATGCATCTCCTGTGTGAAAAGCTGAGAGACTGGAATTGAGAAGAGAGCCTGGAGAAGAGAAGATTGAGGAGAGATCTTATCAATGCTTATAAATATGTAAAGGGTGGGTACCAAGAGCATGGGCCCAGACTCTTTCCAATGATGCCCAACAACAGGACAAGGGGCAATGGGCAGAAACTGAAACACGGAAATAACATTTGAACTTGAGAAACCTGGGGGTGATAGAGCACCAAAACAAGTTGTTCAGAGATGTTGTGAAGTCTCCTTTTCTGGAGATATACAAAACCTTCCTGGACACTTTTCTGTATAACCTGCACTAGGGAACCTGCTTTACTGAGGGTTTGGGAGCTGACTAGGTGATCTCCAGGGGTCCCTTCCAGCCCCTACAGTTCTGGGATTCTGAGTGAAGTCAGAGTACTACAAACAATGTGTTAAAATATCTTACTAATGTCCTCCTCTCACAGCTAATGGGAGTCACAGTTATCTCACTTTAGTAGCCAAGTAGCTCAATATTACTTCACAGTTACTTATTTCATGCTATTTCTCTGACAGTTAAAGCCACTTCACCCTGTATATTCCCACTTTGAATCCACTGGCATCTTCTATTCCCACCTCCAGATAGCCACCACTGATAGCGGTGCATCTCTTTTGAACAAATTCTCTCATCAAGCAAATCTTTTTCTGTGCTAATTATAGTTACGCTCAGACTAACTATATTGAACAGATATCTCTAACACATACACATTATCATCTGTCATGAAAGCTTCTTCTGCTTCCCTGCTCATATAGAAGTGTAGCTGTGCTGGTATAATTCTATAAACAAGCTAGGCTTGTAGAGAGAAGTAATAATGTTTTTTAGAAGAAGAGATATAGTCTGGGAAGAGAACAAGCTTTGGGCTCAGAAAACTAATGAAAGTCCTTTGAGACGAAAAGCTTTCTTGTTTTTCCTCCTACTGTATTATTTGGTCTCATAAAAGAAATAACCTTTTTGCTCTAGGCCTGACTGTCCTTTGTTATAATAGATTACTTATGATGGAGACGGGTCAAAAAGGAGTTGTAAAACAAAATGAAGTTAACCAAAAAGCCAAGGAGACAGGGAAGGTAAAAGCACTGCCTGGATAAATATCAGCTCCTTACACAGAACAGACTGACAGACACCAGAAGATGATCTCTTCAAGCTCAGCACCACGATAGCATTGCTTCCCAAGGCTGCTGACCCCTAGACCAAAACACAGTGACCAGTACTTTTGGAGAGAGCACTGTAGAACTGATAATTAGTACACTGACAGTTAACAACAGAAAGCAGACAGAAGTCAAATGGCACTCAGGTGAAATTATCTTCATTTAGGAGATTTAAGGATACAAAGGGATGCGGACTACTGGAAGTAGGGCTCTTCATGTACTGGGAAGGCTATGGAAAATACAACATTTGTTGCTCAATGGGCAGTTCTTTGCCTGAATCTTTACTAGCAAAGTCTCCTTCCAGGCCTTCCAGCTCCTGTAACCAGCAGCAGAGTCTGGGGAAATGAAGTGCTCTCCATGACACAGGAAAATCAATGAGGGGCTGCTTAAACAAGTAAAAGAGTACACAGGATTTATCTAGATGTCACTGCAAAGCTGTGTTCTCTGATCTTGAAAGATCAGAATGATTGGAAGAAGGTAAATATCACATCCATCCTCAAAAAAGCCTAAGAAAGAGGACTCAGCAAAGCAGACTGGTAGTCCTAGCCTTTGTTTCTTTGGGGAACCATCAAACAAATGATGAGAAGCATTTCAGAAGACTTGATGGATAGGATGGTGCTGAAGAAAAGCTGGCAGATTTGCTGGCCAAAACACACTTCATCTTCCTGATTGCTTTCTGAAGTGAGAAAGCCTGGATCAGCGGATGAGGAGGTGGCAGTTTGCTCAACTTTAGCCAGGCTTTTCTCACTGTCTGTAGCCAGGGCTGCATTAGTGGGAGTGTAGCTAGCAAAAGGCCAGATTTATTCACCCTAGAGAGGAGATGAAGGAGAATCTTAACTGCTAACTATAGCTGCAAATGGACAAAAATTACAGAGAAGATGGAACCAGACTGCTTGGTGATGGTGATGACCAATGAGACAATAAAAAGCAAGAGTCACAAGCTACAGCAAAAGCACTTCTCTGTGTTTAGAGTGGCCAAACACTGGGGACAGGAAAGAAAAGAGTATTTATCTATAAGAAATTGCTTTTGTGTCACCACGAACTACTACATTCCCGAGAAAGGAAAATCTTTGTAGATTTCATTACGCAAAAGTCAGCGTGGCTAATGAAACCAAGAATCAGGGGAAGACAGGAAGAACATGATCCAGGTGTCCAGTCAGTCAACACTGAGATGTCAGGCATAATCTAGATGAGAAGTGAAGGTTGACTCTTTCTCTTATATGGTTGTACTGCCTGAGCATCAAGGCAAAATATCCAGTCCAGGGGATTATCTGTGTGCTTCTTTCCCTTGAAGTGGGAAGCAAACTTCACAAAGTAGAGTGAAGAAAAATTTCATTTTTTAAAATGTCTCTTTCATCCAAACAATTCCTATCTGCTTTTTCCATCTTAGCAATTCTCTTTTTCTATAAGACTACGGTCCTTCGAATCCCATTTTACCAATTAATCCAGACTGCTTTACAGTGGACACCTCTTCTTTTAGTCATCTACCAGTTTTACCAATGACAGCTATTTCTTGAAGATGGTTGACAAAAATATTAGAAAGGAAAACAAGCCATTTTGCCTAAAGGTTAATAAAACTGCACTTCATAACTAATAGCAGCTAGAATACAGAATCATACCATAAATTGATGTATTAGCAGATAGGTAGAATAGAAGGAGACTTAATCAGTAGTTATTAAGGTCATCCTTTTTTTTTTTTTGGTACTAGCAATTTGAACTACAATTGCTGAAGCTTTCCATGCCAGATGTCTGTTCAGAATATAATAGACTCTTGTCGTAACTTCTACATATATCACATTTGAATGGTGATTGGAAGTTGGATTGAAGATTGGAATTGGGATTGAAGTTGGAATTCAAATAAATTGGACTATTTCAGATTTCCTAGTAGTACTGCATGTTGGAAATGTTACAAATATATATTTTTAAGTGATAATACATTAACTAATATTTTAGAACACCTTTCTCAATTAAGATCCTATCCTATTATTGTTCCACTTGTTTAACAACTTCTGCCTGGAAATGTTCTCAGACAGAGATTTAAATTAATTTGTTACTTTAGACTATGGCAACACTTTTCTAACTCTTTTCAAAAGGACAGCTGTAGAAAAGATTATTCTGAAACAACAACAACAACAACAAAAACATAAGAAAAAGGTGCCACTACCTACTTCAAATACTGTATGGAACAAGAAGCTCAATCCGGCAGAGGAACAAATAGTTTGTAAATAGCTTGTATATGCTAGCTGAAACATTTTCTAGACAGACAGACAACTCCATTTTCTATTTTCATATTATAACTGTTTTACCACTCATGTGATAAATCATGTTAGTAAAATCTGCATTATATGGAACTTAAAAATCCTGCTATTCTTCTATTTTTGACAGAATAGGACAGAACTCTTAAATTCATAGCTTAGAAGAGCCAAATTAGAATTTCAGGTTTTAACAGGCTTCTTGGACATTTTTTTCAATCAATACTGCAAGAAGTACTCCTCTAAGTAGATGTCATTAGCATCGAAAATCTGAAAATTTCCATAAAATTCATGAAGCTCTTACTGGCAGATTAGATAAGGGCTTGCTACTAATCAGGCCAAAAAACTGTTTTATGTTTTTTGTTTTTTGTTTTTTGTTTTTTTTTTTTTTTTTGATGAAACAATTCCTTGAACATCAGGTAAGGCTGCTTTTCCTTAAAACAAAAAGTTGGTTTTTTTCCTTGCTTGGTACAGCATAGAGTTCTCATACAAACTACCTAAGAAAATATGTTTCTCTCAGTGATATACAATTTCTCACATCTCAAATTTTTCCACTTTGAAATCAACCCTAGGTACTTAACATAATCTGAATTAACACCTTAAAAACAACACCACACCTTTCCTTCAGTGTAGAAAAACAAAAGATAGAGCAACTTCTTAAACCAAACAATCGCTTAAATAATAAATCTATTTTAAAATAATATCCCAAACAGCTAAACCTTTCACTCAGATCCTCAATCCCAGAAACACAAGAAACTGGATGAGAGTATAGTGACTGCAGTCAGCTTTGGATCAGACCCCTTAAGTATGAATGCTCAGCCCATTTTTATTTTTTATTACTCAAACTCTTAAGGAATCTAGTTGGAAAAAAAAAATCACTGTGAATAAATTATCTCATTGAACAAATTGCCATGCTTTCTGATAATTTACTTGTACCGTCTAGGTACAGGATTCAGCAAAACCAGAATATGGCAAATCCTCAGATCATCACATGAGGGTTCAACCTTTAGGATTCAATGCATGAAACACTCTATCAGATCACACATAGGAAAGGAATCTGTGGTACATCTTCAGCACATTTATTTAGCACAGAATATTTATATTCCAAGAAGGAAAGGTGAGCTATGATGGATGACTTTAAGAGTGTCACACAGACCTCCAGCCCTGGGCTGTGCCATGGGACTAGTAATCAGAAGTTCTGGCAGTACATACAGGCTACAAAACTGTGTGCAATCAAGTTAATACCTGCAAATATTACTTTTGGAGACATGTACTAGTTTTAATTTTAGCAAGTTAGTCCTGGCATTAAGACAAAGGACATAAGTAAAACCATAGAACTTAGGAAATGAAATCATAAGTAAAAAGAATGAAATTTCATAAGAAACAACTGGCATGCAGTAGGAAGACAAAGAATGGGAACAGCTCAAGTACAGAGAAGCTCTCTCCTGAACACTTTTCTTCTTAAAGCTTTTATAAAACCTTGAATTATTACAACAAAAGACTTGCAATTCTAAAATCTAGGGTTTAATATCAGGTTTCTCAGATTTCCTTTCAGTCTTATGCCAAGCAGATGCATTTGCTGTACTTTAGTTTCTGTGCAACAGTGCAAAACCATGAAAGAAAAAATATAATTTTTTATATTAGAAGAATATTATCTGAAGAAGACAGAAAATATACTGAATATCATTAGATATTAAAACTCATTGTATCTGCAGGAATCTGTATAGTCTGAGTTCATCTGCAAGCGTATCAAATGCAATGATAAAAAAACACAAAACCCTTTTGGCTCGGAGACATGTTGCACAATGTGTAAATCAGCTAGTACTCACATACCTGTTCCTAAAACTTACTGCTGACATATCAGCTACCTTCTTAAGATTTATGGCTAACAGATTTAAGTTTATATGGTTTACAGTTTATTCTTGCTCAATTCCAATTATGTTAATAAAGTGAAGCCCATAAGCCCAAGGAAACTGGGCACACAAAGTCGAAATTGACAGCGGATTGAGGATTTTTTCTGTAGTGAAGTCACCATCACATCTTTAATGAAGTACTAAGATGAATATCAGCCTCTTCTGTAGCACAGAAAAATCTTCTCTTGCTCTGTCTATAGTCCCCTATGGGATCCCTGTTAGCGAAATCTGCAGCGATGAAGAGCTTCCCACGGTCCCATATCAAGCACAAAAAACACTCAAGGCAGGACACAAAAGACAGACAAGGTCCTGGCCAAGCAGTTCTGGATCCAATTAGCTCAATGAAAGCTCAGTAACTTTTCATAAATCTTCATTATCCCCTTTGATCATAGTTTGCCTTTTTATAACCCATCCTTAACTTTGAAGAGTATGTTATCATCAGTGTCACATTAAAGAATCACCACTCCCTTTCCACTTCACACTCCTTCTTTTGAAACCGCAGGAATATAATGAACCTCTTAAAATATATATAGTCAAAGGTAAAATGTTGACAGCTGTGATGAGACGAATGAATTTCTCTTTATTGTGCTTTCTAAGCCTACTTACCTATGAGGAATACAAGTCCTTCACTTCTTCCTTGATGCACTTTTCACATATGAACAGCTATTCAATTGCCCACCATCAGTGCTGGTGAGAAGTTTATTACATTGTAGACTACGTATATAAATACACACATATAAACTTATAATAACTATTCTTTTTTTCTTCTTCTTTTGCTGTCTTAGTAAATAGTTTTTATCTCAGCCTATGATTTATACTTCTCCTTTTTTTTTCTTTTTTTTTTTTTTTTTTTTTTTTTTCCTCCTGTTTCCCACTATGAGTAGGAAAGGGAAAGCAAAAGGCTGTGTGATGTTTAGATGCTTTCCCAGTTAAACCACAATGGTAATGACAAGATTTAAACAAACAAAGGAAAAAGGAAAGAAAAAAAAATGAAAAGAAAATAAACTGTCCTATTACTTAAAATATTCTCTTAGTGCTGTACAACACACTGGAGTCTCATTGCCAAAGATAAACTGGTGGCCAATCCCTGTTGACTGTTTCCAACAATTATATCATTTTGCTCTGCATGGAAGGCATGTTAAGGCACTCCAACAATTTCAGTGGGCTTTAACTTAGTATGTGAAATCCCATTCTCTAAATTGGCATAGATTAGCTTCCTTGTCTCATTAGGATGCTAGTACTGTAATCTTATAAGCACCTATCACAATTTAAGGAGAGCAAAATTTTAGAAATAACCATAGTATCATATAATTACCCAGGTTGAAAAAGATCATCGAGTCCAACAGTGGTTTAACCATAGTACCCAAACTCTAACAACACTCTATAAATCATATCTCTGAGCACCACATCCAAATGGCTCTTAACAACATCCAAGGATGGTGACTCAAGCACCTCCCTGGGGAGCCTATTCCAGTGTTTAACTACCCTTTCTATAAAGAAGTGTTTCCTAAAATCTAACCCAAACTTACCTTGGTGCAACTTGAGACCATTTCACCTTGTCCTGTCGCCTGTCACCAGTGAGAAGAAACTTGCCCCGCTCTCACTGAAAGCACCCTTCAGATACTGGAAGAGAGCTATAAGGTCTCCCCTACCCTTTGTTTTCCCCAGACTAAACAGACCCAGCTCCCTCAGCCTCTCCTCATAGGGTTGGTTTTCCAAGCCCTTCACAAGCCTGTTGCCCTTCTCTGGACCTGCTCTAGTACCCCCATGTCTTTCTTGTACTGAGGTGCCCAAAACTGAACACAGTACTCGAGGTGAGGCCTCACCAATGCCGACTACAGGGGCAATAATACATAATGCAGTGACACAGGTATTTGATTAGACAATTGCAGGCCTAAGTTTCAAATGGAACAATTCAAGATTAGTATCCAGAGCTCTCATTGGAACCAGAATGTTCTCCCTTTTTAGCAGTTTGTGCCAAAAAATTTGGTCCTGAGCTGACCCCCTAAATTGTTTGAGCATTCCTGTGATATACTTCCTGTATACCTTGATAGCAGCGAGACTGACCTTGCTAACTTCCAGTACTAATTATCTCCCGTGTAGCTGATTTGAGTCACCATTTACGTAACTCCTACTAACATGCACTGCATATAGTGCTAACAAATATCCTCTCTCATGATATTTTGGTTTTAACCAAAACTGCATAGTTTATAACACTCTGACATGAAGTTGGTGCTATTGAAAAGATGAGTCAAATGGCAGATTACTTGTAAGAGAGACTGCAAGTTGGGAGATAACACAGATGGAATTCTATTAGCGCTAGGTGTGATCTGGTCTGCAGAGCTAATGCAGCAATATATTTAAGGGATAAATCAACCAGAAACTGTAAAAGAAATATTGCAGAAACCAAACTTAAATATGATGTAGATAAGTTTAACTTAAACATTCCTGTGTTACACAAGTTAATATCTCTTCTATCTGTACTTTCAAATCCATTTCATAAATTGCTATGGAGACCAAAAAAGATTTCGGAAAGTTTCCAGAGAGGTCAAACTTTGGCAAAAACTCTGATACCTTTCTTTGCAAGATTACGATCCATTATCTTATATGATGTCCCAGATGATATGCATTCGGAGAAATAATGAGCCAGTATTAAATATTTCATTTACATAATAAATTAGCTGGGAGAATTCTATGCGATCAAAGATTATTAATCTTATCAGGTTGATTAATTTTAATGTGAAATGACTTCAATCTTAAGGAATTTTGGGCAGCACTTTTAACAGAGTGATGTTGATTCAACTTTGCTCTCCAAATAACAATAACACCATACCCTACAAATAATCATACTGGTGGAAAAAAATTCAGAGATCAATATGTGTAAGACTGAAAAAAATCATTATCCAGCATAAAATGAGCACACATACAAGAATTCTGATATCGCAAGTAACAAGTTAATGAAACCCAATTAAAGCAGAACCCGACTTCACTTGCCTGCAAGGACAGTTTGCTTATGTTTTGTTACGAGGATGCTAAGTCATTCAAACAAGATCTCAAGCTTCATCTTAACTATTTTTAAGGCACAGCTGATGCGTGTGATTAGAGTTGAGAGTCTTGCTTCAAACATTGACATAAAAAGCCACTGAGATTCATTGCTTTTATTTCCCTTCCTGGAGCTTCTAGAAGTGCTGGAGAAGAGTATTATTAGCATAGATTTTTCTGAGCTACTCCTCAATTTCTCACGATTAGAGGTAATTGGTAATAGTACTTTTTATTTTATGTAAATTATTACCTTTCCTATTTGTTATGTGGTATCATTACTGTGATTATTGCTGTTGTGTTTAAATACCTAATCAGTACTAACATTACCATCATAATGGTGACTGGGAGAAGAACTAAAAGCTGCCATTTGGTGAATTAAAATAGAAGGAGGAGCAATCCCTGTTCCTCAGTTGTTTCAAGATGCCGCTGTCAATCAAGTGCTGCCTTACAGTTCAGCATCTGTTGGAATTATTTTCCCTTTCCACTGAAGCTCAGCTGCAGCTCAACTAGACCATATGTGAATTTTCAGACTTTCCTTGATAGTGTTGAAGAAATATTTCATTTATAAAATTAAAATGATTAAGATTCTTTCTTGTTTCACACAGGTTATTTAGGGATGACAGCCAGCCACTAGTGGCTTAGACTGGATTCAGATCAGTGACGTAAATAAGGGATGTTCTGTAATTTGTCATCTCTTCCAGAGCCAGGCACAATGGTGTTTTACATGTTCACATCAAGGGAAGGCATGTAATTTGATCAAGCTGCAAATGCAGTCTTCTTGGCAGAGCCTGAGGGAAAGCAATGGCAATAATATAACAGATAGACAGGTTGTCAAGAGAAGTGAGAGCACTTGAAACGGCACACTTTTAAAGAAAATCCTGCAGTGGAGGAGCTAAAAATGTTGTCTACAGTGGTGCCCCTGGCTACCTGGAGTTGAACCATTATTTTATGTGGGCATGTTGTTACTAAATGAACTTAGAAAAGAGTTAAGTCCATTTAATCATTTAACTCCATTGTTGGCAGTGGAGAAAATTCTCAGTGATGTAAATCACTGATACTGGATTTGGTACCGGAACTGTGACAATATCCAGCATGAGAGTACCTGACTTTTTAATTTTTTAAAATTTTTTATTATTTTTTTTTAATTCTATGAATTCTAGATTTTAGCTTGAAAAAGTAATGACAGTCTGTATACAAATTAGATGCAGTTTTCCAGCTCTATATAATTTGTCAATATGGATGTTAATTTTATGAAGACTGAAGAATCTTTGCTCTAACAATAATAGCACTCGATCCTACCAGACCTTAGTTGCAGCAGTGACCTTACAGCGGTGGGACCGCAGGCACTAAATAAAGGCCAGTGCTGTGAACATTTTTGGTGTAATGTACCTCATACAATACTTTTCTACAATCTCTTTGATATGTTTCCTGTTTTGACATAATGACTGATATTAAGTACGAGGGCACCTATTAGAATTCAGCTTTTCTGGATTTTCAGAGAACTGTTTTTTGCATTGGATTTGGATGCAGGTTAAAAATACAATTTTAGAGGGGATACCTGATATCAAAACTACTGCTACCTTCTCTTCATTACAAGAGGATTTATATCTGAATATAGAAAACATTAGGAGCTTAAGCCAGTCACATGAGTTGTTTCTTGGGAGAATTTCCCTCCTGGGAGTTTCAGGTATAAATTGAAATTCTCTGATACATTCTCAGTGTTGATAGCGCTAGCTTCAATCTTCAGACTCTGCTTTTAAGGATTTGAAAAGTGTCTTAAAGCATCTTTAAAAGTGGGAGTGCTAAATCCATTTCAAGGTGTGTCATAAGATCATAATCCAGGCTATAGGCATAATGTGTTTTTCAAAAAAGATATGTTTAAAGTGTTTTCTTAGACATAACACTGAATTAAATCACTTCACCTTAAAACTGCTAAGAGAAAAATAACAGGTGCAGAAAGTGAATAACTGTACTTCATTTCCATCTTCATCTTGCCTTCTCCTTAAAACACTTGAATTCATTTTATTTTCATTTTCTTCAAGCCTACTTAACACTGATTTTAGCATTCTGACTAACTGCAATCTGCCCTGGATATGTGTTGTGAAAATCTCCTGGTAACATTTTCTAATAACCTTTCTCCAAAACATTCAATTTGTAATTTCTCATAAAAACAAGACATACTTTTCTTACATGATTAATAAATTACAGACTGTGAAGGATGCTCCAAAAGTAATGCCTCCTATTTTATTATGTTGTCCCACGACATCGGAGGCAGATGTTAGTGTTATGGCAGTAGAGACTGAGCCTTCCTAACAACATTTCATTTCATTTTATTGCCGAGCAACACATGGCAGCAGAAAGGCAGTCTGACAGAATGCTGTCTTACATGGAACTGCATTTGAAGCAAAGGTGTGGAAATGAATTCCTCCATGTAGAAAAAATTGTACTCACTGATATTCACTGACACTTGCTGAGCATTCATGGAGACCAGACAGTGAACATGAGCACAGTGAAGTGGCAGGTGGTGTGTTTCAGGAGTGGTGATGGTGGGTCATCTCCACTGGTGCAGATTTTTACAAGAGGAGCATGCAGACTCCTGATAATTGCTGATGAAAATGTATAGTTAATTGTGGTAATTGTGTTGAAAAAAAGTGTCAGTTGTAGTGTCCATGGAAATAAATAGGAGGCATTACTTTCAGAGTGACCGAGGCTAAGTTTATATTCTTAAACTTCTCGAACTTAGGCAATTATTTTTCTAGAATTTGTCTTGATATAAAGCTTACAAATGTCAATTCTGTCTGAATAACTATTTCCCTATAGCCAGCATGTTTGTGGCTTTATGTGTGAATTACATAACTTAGGTAAACACACATTCTTACTTGTTCTTGCTTTGTTTGGTTTATTCCAAGTTCTTTTCTAACATGGCAGTATTATTTGTCCTCTTTGGATCTAAGACTCTATCCTTGATTCTTTATGTCCTCTTCTCATATTATTTTCTGCCGGTTAGACATAATCTCTCTACCCCTGCTGCAAGTAGTGATTATTATTTATCAGCATAATAATATAACAACCTTCTACCTGCAAAAACGCTATGCATGTTATTGGAGTTTCAGCCTATGCTTAAAAAAAGAAAATGCCAAAAGACCTGAGTACTTTTCGGACTGGGATGATTAGAAAATGGTAACCTGGGAATCAAAGCACTAATAAAATTTATCTGAACTCAAAAGTCAACTGCTGTAATCAAAAGTAAATATAAAGTACCTCACTAGTTAGCACCGTATTACAAGAGAGAGAGCTCAATTTGTATCATGATTGCAATGCTAAATTCAAAACAGACAAGTAGCATCTTCAGAAAACATTCTTCTTCATCTGACCATGTGTAAGGTCACTCATCAACACTACAAAAGTACCTGCCAGAAGTATATATTTGAAATATCTACAGAGCACAAAGCAGGAAGAGATATCATCTTTATTCTCACATTTTTTCCTAGCCCAGTCTAGCATCATTGTCAGGAATGAGCTGTTGGATCAGGTCGATATTACTTATACTGCAGTTCTTGTCCTATAAAATTGGCAGAGCTAAATATTGCACCAGTTCACAGACCACTGCCAAAAGAATGCCATCAATATTCAAACCTCATCCATCTGCCTTATTTAGTAAACTGTTTTTATGTGAGACAGTACATACCACATAAGTCTGCTTAGTCCTATTGGAGCTTGAACATGTTTTAAATAATACATACTTTGCTGCTCTGTAATTATTGTTAGAAAGGATGACATTTATCATAGCTTAGACTGTTTGCATGAATCTGACCCTGTATGTATTTCCTTCTAACACCTGTACTTGAAACATTCTCCATAAACAGCCCTATGACTTTAAAACCTGTCAGACATGAAGCACATAATCCAACGTAACTTGCTTATCCCTCTGGAACAAACAATGCTAAATTGAGCTCAAAAGCCCAAAGGCAGTTTAAAAAATAAATAAAAGCTTGGTTTCTATTAAAGGGGAAAAAAATCACTTGCCCAGTGAAAATCTCTTTCCCATTTTAACCCTCCCTCCCATTTCTGCTCTCCACTCCACAATTAGCACTTATTTTCTCCATATTGCTGCATATCTCTCCCAGTGTCTTATTTTACAAATGGAGTCAGAAGATTGCAGAATTTCAGACAAGGATTTTTAACATACAGACTCTTCATTTGGAAAAATGCTTATAGAATTTAAGCAAAAATAAACAAACAAGAGGAACAGAAACATCTAATCAAAGACAACGGAACTAGAACTTCCACGAGCTATGTCTATGCCAACATTAAATCAAAGTATGGAAATGCATTCTGGAAATCATTAAATATAGTTATTTCTTCTTGCTTTATTTTCACTAAGTGTTAAAGTGCTTATAGAAAATTTATGGTCTTTTCTCATATAGAATTAGGTCACAAGGCTATATGGCCACACAACCTATACTTTGCAGTCAAAATCTTTACTGTCAAATCTCTATATAATTATAAAAGAAGAAGTATATAATATATAATTATAATAAAATAACATATAATTATAATAAAAGAAAATTAAAAAAGCCTCTATTAAGAAGAGACGGAAAATAGCAAAAGCAATGTTCCCATTTTCCAAAGCAAGTTTGGTCAACATCCTTGATGACTGTGCAGTGCATATCTTCCCTTGATACTCGAGTTTCAGTACCACCTGACTGAGAATTAAAAAAAAAGAAAACCTGATTCTTCTAAAAAAAAGTATAAAAATATGTATTGGACAATAATATGATTTACAAAAGCTCTATATTACTAAATTTTCCAGTGAATGAAAAAAATTACATACCTTGCCTGCCCTGGCTCAGGTTATCAGGTAATTCAGTTATCTCTTTCTTCAATATGTATAAATTACTTAGAGGGAAGAAAAATAATAGAGTAAAAATTCCTTGATTCCATTACACACATTTCACCACCACAACATTATTTGATTATCATGTAGGAAAGAGAAGCATGAAATTGTGACACACACAAACAGATTAATATGACAGATAAAAAGGAAGAGAGACTTACTTAATGAATGGTGCTGAGGTTCCTACCCCTGTTAGGTATCTTCAGAAGAAATCAACTGATAGTCATTTTCAGTAGATGGCTATAGACTAAGTAGATGGCAAACAGACTCTCAGAGTTATTACTCTTAAAGGCACTTCTTCTCTCTCTCTCTTTTTTTATTTATTTTTATTTTTTTTTCCAAAAAGTAACATCAGGTTGGAATTGCAGACGGTGAAACTTAGTTCCATCTTCGATTTGATTTCTCAGAAGAAATCAAGTAGGAATCACCTACTCTACATATGATTGGGTGTCAGCATAGCAATACCCTTTTCTCTGCTCTCTCAAAGTCAGCTGACCTAAACTTTCCTTTTTTTTTTTTTTTTTTTTTTTTTTTTTGATTCTTTCTTCTTCTCCCAACTTTTCTCTTACAAGTTTTTTTTTTTTTTTTTTTTTTTTTTTTTTTTTTTTTGTTAGTTACTTTGTTTGTTTGTTGGTTTGTTTCTCCCAGATTACTCTGTCCTTGGAAACAAAACACCATAATTTTGTCCAGAATCAAATATCTTGGCTTTTCCAAAGTCCTAATCAGAATGACTTGTAACTGTATAACAGGTAACACAGTCATCATTCTAGCTGGTTGCATTTTGCATGCATTCTCCTGGCAAGCATTTCAATTCCAATGATAAGCTATGCAGCTTGCCCATCATAAATAATACAAGTCAGCTCTGGGCTCAGGTGGGGGACTTACACTAATAGTGCACTACTTACACTATTTTTTTTAGTGTCCTTTTATTTATTTATTTATTTATTTATCTATCTTATACTGTTGTTTGCATCTTACTTTTGAACACTGATTGCTTAAGCCTATCAATCCAGTATCTTTCTTTTTTGCAACTGTGAGGAGACTATGTTTCTAACAATATGAAGTATAATAACCTATGCACAGCAAGTAGGTTACATATGGAGTGAAATTCTCATCTCCAGAACTGAGATGGAGATGGGAAGAAGTTCCTCTCGCTGTGACTATGTGCATCAGTTCTCTTGAATGATGAAACAGCATTCGTGTCTAACCCTGACAATGGTTGCTCACAAAAAGATAGGATAATTATTTCTATAAAGATTTGTTCTGTTTTAAGAGGGTGGACAACATCAGCCACTTGGTTGCAGAAACTCAAAGAGTTGTACTTTCTGCTCTGGAGTCTGAAGCAGATTTTTACTTATTAGCTGAAAGAAACACTCACAACACCAATGTATTTAGGCATCCATCACTAATATAAAATTTCATTATACAAGGAAAATGTTGACATCTATTTCTTGGATTCAGCCTCTCTCATATTTAAACATCTACAGCTTTATGGAATCTCAGGTAGAAAATAGAAAGTACAGTAAAAGGACAAACTACATTTATAGAAGCAATGAATGCAAGAGAAGTTTACAGAATTGCAATTGTCTCACAGTGCAGCATTTTCGCCCAAAACTATTTAAGGAAAATATGCACCATTCTTCATCTACTCTCAGACAAATAAAAGTGCTTTTACAGTAAGCAGGCAATGTCGGATATTTAACAGCAACCCAAAAAAAGGATTATAAAACAACCGCTTTTTACTTTAATGGAGGAAGAAACACTGTGATTTCATGATTAGCCATAAATGCCATGCAATGTGCAGTTTCCTATACAGAAAGAGATGATTCGAAATGAAACACAGAATAAGTCAAACTACAGCTTAGATGGGGAAAGATGACATAAAAATGAAAATGGCAGAAGAATCGGACATACAGTAAGAACAAGAAAAAAAAAAACAAACAAAACACACAAAGCAGCCAAAACCAAAACCAACCAACCAACCAAACAAACAAAAAACCCCAACAACAAACAAACCAAATCAAGCCCTCTAACCAAAAAACATTTGGAAATGAAAATGTAGACAGCAGCTGGATCTCAAAACACTGAATTTAAGCACACAACACACTGAAGGACCTCCAGGCATGGATGACTCTCCAGCGAGCGCTGTAACAAGAGAGGCAGGCTGCTCCACCTCTACCACACTGGAGGCTGACAGCAACCATCAAAAACGCAGCAAAAAAGATGGGGCCACCCCTCTGCTTCAATCTTCAAAACAGCCTGGAGAGATAGCAGGCGGTAACCTTGGCTGCTACATTCTAAAGCTGAAACTGACACATTTCTCCCCCATTGAGGAATAACATTTCTCACCACGAAGCACCTTGCTTAATCCTGTTCTGGAACATCTGCCAGGCACTTGGCTTTTTTCCAGCTAACATGTTACCTATTTTTGGATGTCAGCTCAAGATTTTTGAACAAAGCTAGAGTGGCACCTGCAGCATTCCTCCCTCTCTTCCTCAGACTCTGCCAGCAACCTTTGCTTTTTGGAGGTAGCAGCAGCAGAGCATGCAGCTGATGGAGGCCAAGAGCACTGCTTGTCTAGCTGGTATTCTCTCCTCTCTCACCTTGACTTCCCTACACCTTTGTGATACACAAACTACACAAATCAGCACTGTATATAGATTATTTTCTGAATATTCTGCTAGTAAAAGCAATTGAACAACAGTTGTTTCTCCACATATCACAAGTGAGTAACAATGTTTGTGAGCTATTATTTATTAGAGGTAGGACAACGATTGCTCAGGGAAACAAAACTGACCATAAACAGGTGGACACAGCAAAGAAGAACGTTTACGAAGGTTGAGGGAAGAATAGGGGAGAATAAGTGAAGATAAGATAAAATGGCATATTAAGAAATCAGGCCTTATGGATTATCAGATTTTAGAAAAAAATAGAAAGACCTTTGAAAATGTTATAGGAGTATAGTTGATAGCTATACTCCATCTTACAGCACTATCAAGTTCCTAGGATTGAGATTTAAAGCACTTGATTTCAATGATTCAGAAATATGGTGCTAAATGCCTGTATCCAAATACCGCAATTATTTCCTATGCAAATGCTTTCACCGATTTCAACCACTGAAATAAATGAAGATAAACAAGAGAATGAGGATGCGTGAAACGGTTTACAACGCTACACACCTACTCCTGACACTGCAGCTCAGTCTTAATATTAAGAATTAGAAGCTAAAAAATAGGTGTTTCAAATACATTTTAATGGAGGTTTACAGGAACATGTGTCCATGCATACGCACATAAGGATACAGTAATACGCATTTGACAAACATGAGAAAGCCAAAGACCTGTGCTTAAAAATATGGCCACAGATTTAGAGTGCATAAATTTTCAGATACTAAAATTTCCATCATATAGGCCTGATTTATTTAGAAGTTCCATGTAAAGGCATTAAAAACTGCAATCAATGCCTCATTAGATCAGTCTTCACTGGGTAAAAAAATGCAATTATTTTACATCCAGAGGAAAAACATACCATTTTTCGACCTGTGAGAAAAATTCCAAAATCTCTAGCATGTCCATAGATTTGTACTTCTGACTTAGAGTACGCATGGAACAAGCAAGACACAGTGCATGGATCAAGTGAACTTGGCAATATGGAATCCACACACAGAGGTTTCTCCTACCTTTCTTCTACCCATGTCAAATAGTCGGAACTCACATCCAGGTAATAGGGAAAAGGAAGAGGCCAGGTTGTCAGTGACCAGAAGAAAAAGAAAGAGATAGAAATATTATTCCCTAGCTAAATACTGGGGAAGGTAAAGAAGAAATAATCGAAGAAGAAAGTGAAAGAGACCTTGCAAGGACATCTAACTCTGTCAGAGTTTATCAGGCAAAGGTAGTTGTACTACACACATTTTGATGAGAGATTTAGCTCATCTGAATGCATTAAGCAAATGTGCTAAGTAACCATAATTCAGTACCAGAGCACAACATGAAGCACTTAATTTTCTAATATTACTCTTTGTGACCTTAATGAAGGGGCTGCCTTCTGGCTGTTAAAGGTAGATACATCTACTTTGAACACAAGTCCAGGGAGTTTAGAGCACACTGCGACTATGCACTGAACAGTAAGCAATATATATATATTTATTTCTCTCTACATGACTGGTTTCCAGGGATTTTTCCCTGTATGCATCAAAGCTGAAATAACTATATTATTTTTCTCCTATGTACCGAGTTAATGTATTAGAAAAAAAGTTGTGATCAAAAACATATTCAGCATAGCACAATATTTAAGTCAGATGAATGGAGATGTTCAAATGAATCAGACGTCCAAATGACTCAGACTTGCTTATTAAAATACTTCATTCAGTTAACGTAAAGAGATTACTTGATTTATTATAGTCCCATGGCACTTCAGGAGCTTACAAGTGCTGTGTTACAATATTGAACAAAAGATACACTAGCTAAATGAAGTATTTGTGAATAATCAGTAATGATTTATCTGAAGTGTCTAAGTACAGGCATAGTTTTTTGCCTGATGATATATATATATTTTTTTCCTTTTGGTATAATATAAAAGTGCAAAATACACTTGAAAATCTTCAATTATGTTGCAAGTTGCAGAATTTGTCATTGGCATTATTAGCCTGACATTTATTCTTTTGTTCCAATAGCTCTGCTTAATAAAATGTCCATATCTTTTTTCCACTACATAACTTTCCTATACACTTGAGGCTTTAAATGCATGTTAAATATTAACAAAGTTTTCATTAAAATGCAGAGATGGGGTGGGGATGCTAATAGAAAAGGCTTTACTCTGTCTCCTTCGGTTTTATGTAGAAGTATTAATCAAAATGTGATTCTGTGATTCTGAAAACCTTCATTAATATTGCATGAATTCAAAGCCTTAGCACAACTGGAATGCACATTAGTTCTTATTTACACTACTTTTACTTTAGAGAACTCCATTTAACAAAAAAATTAGGAGTCTAGCTCTATAGAAGCACTTTTTTTTTTTTTTTTTTTTTTTTTTTTTCTATAGAAAAGTGCCATATGCAGGTAGACAAAATGTACATCCAATGAAAACTTACATTTATGAAAAGAAAAATTGAAATTTGGTAGGAATCTCAAGCAGCATTACAAAAGCATATGTGATTAAATTGATTACTTCAGCTCTGGGAGAGACTTACTATCCAGTGCTCACAATTTACAGTTAAGATTTCCTTATTTCCTTTCAAGAGATGGGAGTGAAATACTGTGCTATTCACAGATAGAAACATCCAGGGAAGAAGGGAGAAGGTAAACAGAATTAGCAATGGCATTGCTAAACACAGGACTATGGGGGTAAACAACACAGCTCTTGCACATTAATGGCATAAAGGACAGAAGCCATCATAACATGTAAGGGAAGGGCCTTTCCTGGATGTGTAATTGCAAAGGACAAAATGAAAAAAAGGAAGTGTCACAGGATATTCCAAATACCCTGGTATCTGCTGTGTGACATAAACATAAGTGATTTGGGCAGATCTCATGGTTAAATACTACCACTATATTTTTGCGGTAATATTATGCAATAAAACACTGAAACTATGCGCAAACACTCAAACTCTTCTTTCTCCCATTCTTTCTCCACAGCTCTACTCATTCATCTGTAGCCTTGCCCCCTCTTCTCCCCCTCTTGTGTATCCATGCAGAAATTTTACACAGTGATTACATTTTTTTAATAGACAGAACTAGGTCTACCAGATTGTCAAGCTCTGGATATGAAGGAAAAAATAAATCAAATGACTAATTTTGAAAGAAATATGGCCTGGAAAAACAGCCTTCTGAGGGAATTCTGCTGCTGACTTCACCAAGATCAAAATTTCACTACTGAATTCAAAAAATATAAGAATTTCCCTAAAAAACTTTATCTATCTATCATCTATATATCTGTTTATTTTTGTGCGTCACTGGAAGAAGTACCATGTACAAGAGATGACAATATCGAACCTCTTATTGAGGAAAAAAAAAAAAAAAATACACTGGCTAATTTCTGTAAGATAAGTAGAAGGCAGTAAAACTTCAACGATATTGCACAGATTTGCTTTTCAATCAGAAACATTTGTGTCTTTTTGGCTCTGATCTTTTTAATTTCAAACAGCAACAGAAAAATGAATAGAAAGATATGAAGCAACTAATCTGTGAGCTCCAGTCTATAGCATGACTGCACTGAGAACCAAATGATATAAGTAAGCATATTAAATTTATATTCATGGTTCACTTGTGTGATGTAGACTTAGCATTATGCACTATATGAATTTTCTAAACAGTATCTCCAGTTATCTGCCTCTGCTAGAAACCCACTTGAGCATTTTCATTATGCATATTACACCCAATGAAAGTACAGGATATATATACATTTTCATTTTATTCTAAGTAGCATCATACAAGAACAAAAAGCTTTTCATTTTCATAGTTTATATTTGCTTCTGGCAATCCTCTAAATATGTAAAGTACCAACCTGATTCACATTTACACTGGATGATGTAAGGCAGATGCTTAGCTCATGCTCTGAGATAAAGTATTTGCTTGCATTAGGCCTTTACCAGGACTTCCACTTAGAATCAAGTTAATTTAGATTGGGTTTGACTGTGTTAGTGGAGTACATAAATATTTTTCCATTCAGAACCATGACATATGTCTGTGAGGCTACAGTGTAAGCATAATGATAAAATAAAATGCAGCTTCCATCACAAAAAGTAAAAAGGAAACTTATTATTGTTTTGGTTTGAAAATGCTAAGCTATTACGTCAGCATGAACAAGGAAATTAAGGGAAAACTGGAATCTAACAAAACCTCTTAGATTCATATAATTTATCTTCTCTTTCAAAGGAAAAATGAAACTTTCCCACACAAAACCAGAACCACATTCCACAGCACTTGAAAAATGTTAAATCTGCTTTGTCATTTCTCTAGTGTGTCCATCTGTCTTCTAAGGCACGTGCCCAAGGCATTAAAGTTGCAGGCAACAGCTTTAAGTTTTAGTCTAGGAAAATATCCTAGTACTGTGTGTGTTGAAAATGAAATTGAAAATATCTTACAAAGCATGTTCTGCAGGGAAAATTAGCAGAATTTGTCATTTAAGATTGTTTTTGTAATCTCCAAATCAGAGGTTACACTAATTCAACAAATATCCAATTGCCAAATTTTGCGAGCAGAGGAGATAATATTTCAGTAAAGGAAAAGATCTTAAATTTATTCTAACAAACCTACACTTTGATTCTGTACAGGCAAAATCAAAAGGATCTTGAGGGGTTTTCCTGTCTGGAGAAACTACAAACCTTGTGAGGAATGGCCTATGCCATTCTCCAGTTCAAGTTCCTTACAGTATCCAACCCACTGAGAATTCATTTCCAGGTGTTTTTCTAATTAAATTTGAAGCCTCCGTGGTAGTATGTATACCACTGTTGTACTTAAAAGCACTTGGCCCTTCTGCATTTAGTGACAGTCAGAGAAATAAAGAAAAGAAAAAACATGAAGAGGACAGATGCAGTATTAGAACTTAGGGAAGATATATTATACCTAAAATGCTGGCTGGTTCTTTCTTCATCCAGAATATAAAAACATGAAAGTGTATTCATATGGTAAATAAACTACAAACACAATAAACAGTAAGATATATAAAGAGGAAAAGTTCTCACTGAGTCCTATCTATGTCCATATAAACACAGAAACTTGTAGATGCCAGTGAAGAGGCCATGATATAGATATCTGGTGCACAAATGTTCTTAACTGTACATTCCAGGATGCACTTTTTGAGTCAAAGTGCAGAAAGATAATGTCTGCACTCCAAGCTGGATTAATACATCAGCCCAGTGTTGATGATGTCACTCTTTGATCTCTCCTTACCTCTGATACCACCATGTAGTCACTAACATCATGCAGTAATTCTACATATTTTGTTTATGGTGTTCTCATAAAGCTGACCTTTATTTTGCCAGTCATCCTAAGTTTTACTATATGTCATAGCAGACTTTAAAGCTAATTATTATTCCAGGTAGTGCAGGCAATCAACTGTGTTCCTTAAAATATTAAGAAAGGAAGAAAACCCACAGTGTCTATTGAGGTGTTAAGATGCAAAGAAATTGTAGACAAGACAAGAATAGGATTGATTAGAAGCTTTGATATGTTCACGAATCCTGCTGGAAATCTCTGGTATGCACAATGCATCTTTAAAGCAAATCAACATAGCTAGTCTAACGATGGCCCTTGAGAAGGGAAGTGCAATCAAGCTGCTGCTCCGACAGACAGGGCTGGTGCAGCAGGTTCTCTGCTTTCAGCATCAACAGGAGTGAGGACTTTGATAATTATGGCCATTTGAATGATTTTCTCTCTGTTAAACAGACTGTGAAATTGAGGAAGATATTCTGGATTTTGCCTTATAATGATGCAATTACTCATCGGCAGAACACAGCAGCACCATTGTGGGGAGCTGCTAGGAAATATCAGCCTCACAAGCTGCAGGTGATGTATAGTTTGAACAGAAGTTATAAAGTTTTCCTCATATCACTCACATAAACACAAAGTCTTGCAGTAGCTTTTTTTAAAGACAGGAGCCACAGAATGAAGATACATAACTTCCATACCCCACATTATTTTCAGGTACTGAGCTGTACCTGTGTAGGCTTTGTACACCAAGGAACAGTAGGTGGAAAGTTTACAATATTTGCTCATTTATTTCTTAACACAAGGTCTAGAGTTACACTTTTTTCTTTGAAAAATGTACAGTCTTACTAAAGCTTCCCACAACATACACTCCTAACTCTATCCTTTTTGAAACAAAATAGTGTGGGGGGAAAGAACGTATATTCAGTGAATATTTGCAACGGGAAAAACTCCTTTGCTGAAAAAGTCAGTAAACTTCTGAAATGTACACAGGTCACTCTGAAAGTAATGCTTCCTAATTGTTTCCATGGAAACTACAACAGATGCAAAGAGTCCAATAGTGCTAATTGATAGAGCAAATTCTCAGCTACAAAACACCATTTTTCAACACAGTCACCACTATCAGCTACATATTTTCATCAGCGATGAACAAGAGCCTGCATGCAGTGCTGATAAAAATCTGCATGGCCATCCAGAATGTGGCTTGTCTTTCATGTTGCTGTCACTCACTGCTGCTGAAATGCACTACCTACTGCCTCATTGTGCTCACATCCATTCTTTTGTCTCTATCAACACTCAGCAAGCATCAATGAATGTCAGTGGGTACAATTTTTTCCACATGGAGGAATTTAATGACACACCTTTGCTTCACATATTTCCACATCAGGCACCATTTTGTCAGGCTGCCCCTCTGTTGCCATTTTTCACATAGCAACAAAACGTAATGGGATTCTGGTAGGAAGATCAACCTCTACTGACATATCACCAACTTCCACCTCTGATGCCATAAGCCAGAGTAATAACATAGGAGGCCTTACTTTTGGAGCACCCCTCATGGTTTACAATCCGCATAATACAAGGCCTCAAGTTAAATGCAGATTTTAAAAACAAACGGAACTAATTTCCTCTATCCTCTGATCTCTGTAAACTCAAATGTAATTGAACTTGCAGCAATTAAAATTGAAGGAAGAAAAAAAGCACACTGCTACACTAATAACCACATTTCTGCCTCACAACATTGATTTTAAAGATATTTTACTGGCATTTTAAATGCAGCTAATTATATATAGACAACTGTTGGCAGCAAGTTCTGTTCCTGCAGACCAAATGCATAAGGAGATGAGAATGCTTTCATCAGCCTTCACAAGAGATGGTCATGGCAACTGGCTGACCACACCCTTTTGTCCCCAGCTTGAATGAGTCTCGTGGGGACAGAAATCAGGAGGGATACCTATGAGATCACTTCAGATACATTCAACAATAGTTCAAATGAACTGCTAGCACCCTGCCTCTTTAACCATGAAAAGCCACAAGAAAAGAGGCATAATCCCTGCCGGAGCCAAAAGCTTTCCAGAACTACACTGTGCATGATTTCTGCACATCATGCACCTTCAGCTGAAAATCTGCATTTACAGAGCAAAGCCATCTATTACCCCAAAGAGTAAAACTCATTCCTGCCTTCTTCAAAGCTAGGAGCAACAACTTTGATTTTGTATTTCTGAGACACCTGCCCTCGTCTGTAGTTGAAGATGTTCAGTGACAGTGAGATAGATATAGGAAACAGCTTATCTACTTTTTTAAAGCAGGTATTTCTATGGTGAAAAATACCCAGAAAACTAATGAAGAAATCACAAATTAATATGCTTAAAATTTTCATGGATAAATCATCCTTGACCATCTGTGACCATAATGTTCTGAATCTTCCTGTTGAATGGATTAAATACCTGCAATGTTGGAAAATACCCTAGATGTTACTTATTCTGCACCTAAATATAGGATCTTAAATCTTTAATTGTCCATGCTGTTTTCGTCTTCAAAGATGGTTAAGACTTTTAGCTCCAATTAGCTCTGTAAATTTAGATTCCTAACCCATACTGTGCAAAAAAAAGCCTCTCTCTATGCTTCCTTTTTCATCAAGAATACTTTTAGTGTGGGATAAAATTTCGCATTCCAAGGAACAATTACGTAAATAAATACATACATGTTAATTTTATTTACATTAGTCACACTTAAAAAACAAAGCTAAAATTGCTTTTATTGAGAATATGACTGTTTATACCCACAGCCTTAAATGTCTTGGTTTAATTACTGATCTATAAATTACATAAATATCTTAGCTCAAAAAAATGGGAACTTTAGCTAATGTTGGTCTTTTTTTAAATTTAGTGTGTATTTTGTCACGCTATTTCTAATGCAGCCTTAAAGGTCACAGAGGAAAATTTACACCTAAAGGGAGAGTAATATATCTCAGGGTTTTGCAGAAGCTTTAGTGAATTTTCTGCAGCTAATTTCATCTTGTTGGAAGAAAGAAAATGAAATGAAGTGTTCCAGCAAAAAGTATATGTGTATTTGTATGTGAAGAAGAACTCTGTCTGGTCTAAAGGAAGATAAAAACAGCTTACAGCTAGGAGGATCTATGAAACAGAATAGCTCAAGCCAATAGAAAACCAATCCAATATTCCACAGATATTGTGCACTCAAGTCTAACAAATCTACTAATGCTCAAACATCAGGAACAGAATTTGAGGAGTAAACATTGAAAATACCATGTGGCTGAAAAAATGAATCCAAAAAAGAATGGAAATGACTCTACTAAGTGATATCCAATGGTTACCAGACAATACAATGTAATATAAGAACATAAGATAAAGCAATCTCCTTCTCATAAATCTGTTGTTAGAGCTCATGGTAGCTCTAACAAACTGCTCCATCTTAGCCTGAAACCAAAAATAAATGGTTAAGTGACTCTTTTCTAATAACCCATCTGAGACAGTTGGCTCATTGCACACTTACATTACAGTGATAAAAGTCAGGTAAGTGACTCATTCAGAAGAAAAATACATATATATAATTTTATAGCTTCCTTGTGTATATCTCTGAATGCATTAGGGAGGGACAAAAAGAAGGAAAAAACTGATGACACAATAGTATTGAGTCAGGAAGGTAAGGACAAATGTGTCAGAGGGCAAGAAGAAAAGAGAAAACAAGAAGTAAAATGGCTCCCTGTAAAGTTATTAATCAGAGAAGTTAAAACCCAGGCACAATTTCTTGTGACTTTCTCAGGCATAATCTATTCATTACTACTATAGAGAATAGTGTGATAGCACAGCTCTGAATACCTAGTTCTCCTGTATAACATGTGCACTCGGGAAGAGATGCGGTGACTTTCTACTCAAAGAGAGGTCAAGTGAAAGAATAAGAATAAAACAAAGAGAGACCAATAATACCTGCTGGTACCCACAAGAAAACTGTGCAGAGCTACAGCAAGCAATCTCCTAGCAAGTTAGGCCCCATCTGAATTAGAGATTTCCAAAAGATATGTGATCTCCAGTAGAGAAAAGCCTCAAGGCTTTAGAAAGATCTGGAGTTGAAAGTCCAATCTACCCTTGAGTATTCAGGATTTCTAAGCATCCTATGTTTGAGGCTGGACAATCTATTTGTGCACAGACAGCTCTACAGTCCTTGGCTATATAGAAAAACTGCAGGCTACCACTCTGTGTGCATGCACCCATACACATATATGAATGCATACATAGTGGTAAGCACCTGTATGAGCTTAAAATAAAACATTCTAACAAAAAAACTCAACTCAGATTAGTTTCTCAGGTTATTGGGAAGTCAGTACTAAAAGGTAAGTGGTGATCTTTTACCTGTGTACAGATATAACAGGGAGCCAAGGAGTTAACTGTATCCTGCTTTTGGCATTTCACACTAGGTGCACTTGGAACCTTGGATGGCAAAGACAAAACAAGTGAAACACAAGAAGCTGGTACAGGAAGCAGTCATGTTCTCTCTCTTCCCACACTTCTCCCCAAACAGCTTTTCTTCCTCCAAACTCTTCCCACATTCATGGGGGAACTTGAAAAAAAAAAGTCCTTCCTTTGGTTTCATCCAGTGATATCAGAAATTAAAACCAGAGAGGAGTGGAGAAGCCACAAATCCCCCTTAACACCCTGCATTCTTGCCCCATACTCATGTCACTGACGTGCATCAGCTGAGTCTAAAACTCACCTTCAGTTGGTGTTTGTTCAGACAAGTCAAATCCCTGACATAGGAAACACAGAAAAATGCATCAACCAGCCAGATTTATATTTCCAAGTTTAAACACTGGCCTTCCTATTACTACAGAAATAGTCAGTAGAGAACAGCTAGTCATGAATATGTCTCCTTCAAAAATGCATTAGGGGATGGGACATATCCTGTAATACTGACTTGAAATAACAGCTACATAAGAAAGGAAGCAGGGAACTGTGTGGCAGCCCTGAGGCATTTCACAACACCATGTACCAAGATTGCTGCATCAAATATATTACATTTTTAAAATGTGTCATGATTCCTCTTATTCTGCTGTGCTGAAAGAGATATGATTGTTTCCCCTTTCAGCAAAGACAGAAGAAAAAATTAATAACCATTTCTCAACCTGGATCTTGAATTGTTTTTGCTATTTCTAATTTCCTGCCGAAGCATGTAGTCAGTTTGCAAGGTGACATTTGCAGAAGCTCCTTACAGATTGATTGGCTCAACTGCTGGGGAGCTGAGAGAATTCTTATAAAGCACGACCTTAATTCATTACAAGTCAGACCTGCTGATACTGCCACATGCCAGGAAAGCCCACCCGCTCCCCACCAGGTGTTCAAAGAGAGCCACTGCTGGATCACAAGCATAACAGTGAACAATGAGCTTTATGATCTGCAGAGTTCCTAATAACCCTCTGGTGAAAAGTCAGGTCAGAGAGCTTTATACTCAACGCAAGACAGGATAGGAGAAAAGAAAGCCTTTCTTGAAGACATCCTGCTCAGTAACAAAATGTTGCTTGGAGGGCAGTAGTGTCTTTAAAGAGTAAACATGCAAATCCCAGTCTCCTTGCTTTTCCATCACATTTCACCTCCCATTCAGCCTTTCCCTTGGAATTTGTTTAACTCTTGGCTTAGCTCAAACTTTCTAATGCTGACATGTCTACTCCTCCATCCTCTCAAACCAAGCAGCTTGTGATGGGAAAATGCCAAATCCGCGCTTCTGCACAACAAGTCATTGATCTCAATAAAAACATCTTACATGGACAAATTATTTTGCTATGTTGTTACCAACACAGGTAAATTGTGTTAAAATACTTGTCAGTACAAAGCAGAATGTTTGACTCCAATCAACATATGTGGCCCTAGACATATGGTAAATTTTTGTTTTCTTTTACTTCTTTGGCTTGGAAAACCTCATCAAACATAATACGTATGTAGGCTTATTTTAATCCACTCATTTCCTCATAAACATTGCCATAATATAGACCTCCTGAAATAGATGGTAGAAAACAGCTTTAACTGAAAACGATGTTTTCAGGAATTGCAAGCCATACAAACAAAACCCACTGAATTTCTAGTTCGTAGTCTTTCCTGCTGTAAACACTCATACCCTTCCTTAACTAACCCCTCCTTAATGCTAACACTGAAAGATTTGCTTGATTAATCTGAAGTGAAACATAGAATTGACTGAAGTTTAATTACAATCCTTTATGTAATCTAGTCAGATTTAATCATTGTTCAGGAACTGAAGCTCATGTTTTTGTGATGTGCTCCACAACACCTTTCATTGTAGGGTGTGGTTAGGAAATCAGTCATGGGTTAAGGCTCCATGCATGATTTCTCAGTGCTCTCAAACATAACGCAGAAGCCGTGCTTCAGTGGTAACTCAGGGAGCTTGAAAAATTTGATCTTTTCAGATATTTGGAGGAGAAAAAATATTGATAGATTTTGGAAGTGAACTGTGAATTTAGCTGGCTAATATCTCCAGGTATTTTTCACAGTTATGAACTGTCTCCTAAGGCAGTTGCCCCCCCTGCATATTGTACAGGGAGATTACTGGTTTACAGATGCACCTGAGTCAGCTGTTTAGTTGATAGGTTTCAATAAAATAGCGAGGAAATCGTCATCCAGCAAGTGAGTAAAATGCTCATATGAGCTTTTTCAATGCTCAAAAGACGCAGACATTTTGCTGAATATATTTTTACATTTTTTCTACACATTTATGAAAAAGGATATATTATAGATAGAGATGTTTGCATAAGATTGAACCACATAAATGAATGAATGCAAAGATATTCCTATATGCAAGTGCCCACACATCACAGACCAAACCAGTGAGCTGACTGACAAGATTTAAGCTGAAGTAAATAGTACACCCATAAAAGGTTTATGGATAGCTATTAAACTACAATATCCCACTTGCAGTGATTTCCAATAAGTAACACCTGAATCAGGGAAAATCCTTTTTGTTCTCATGTCAAGGTTTAAGAAACTGGAGAGACCAATTTTAACTCTCACCAAGAGAGGGCAGTGAAATATCTCTGATTATTATAAGATCTCCCACAACAGCCACATACCTTAATAGCAAGCATGATAGCAAATAATCTCTGCAGACATTTAATTTCAAAATCTGTGGAGCATTTAACTGATGCTGTATTATTTTTAACTAACATCCTCCCACCCTTGAGTAAATGCACTGTTTTGTTTAGAACAGGAAAAAAAACGGAAAGAGATTATGACCAAAGCAAAGAATCCCTATGAAATTAGATTTCCCCCCCCCCACTTGTATAGGTGTTTTTTTTTTGTTTTTTTTTTTTTTTTCAGAGCAGAGTATTAAGAGCCACTTCCTTTCTGCAGTCAAATTAATAGCAACCTGTAAGTTTTATTTTCATATTTTTTGGTTACTTCTCCACAATATGGGGACTTGGCCTCAGCTTTGATCTTTAATTTCTTTTCTGTCAAAATCCAGAATAGAAAGGCATAGGATTGCTTCCTTTCCCAGCTGTTAATGATCTTGTTATAGCAGCTGTCCTATGCAGCTCAGGATGACTGCTTTATTTTATTTTATTTTATTTTATTTTATTTTATTTTATTTTATTTTATTTTATTTTATTTTATTTTATTTTATTTTATTTTATTTATTATTATTATTATTTGGAGAAGTCAATACACACTATTTTATTTTTGCCTGAGGTTATCAATGGACGTCTAGGTTGAGAAGCCTATCATGTACTCCACCAAAATCTTTCATTACAATATCTGTCATATAACTCTTGTGGCCTCACAGTTGTGGTATCACAGTTGTGGACTGTGATATCTTCAAGTAAATAGACTTACAATTTTGAGTCTTTTGTTACTCTCTTGGTTTGAAAAGTATGGCTGGCAAAAGCAGTTAGTTCAAACATTCACATCTTTCTTTTTCTTTAGACCAAGGATTTCTGCTTTAACAAATAACCTTTCAAGGGATAGATGTAATCTATCTTTAAACTTTATTGTATACAGAAAGTTGGGGTTTATATTCAACAGGATTTAAGAGAGATCACACTGATGACACAAACTGACCAATTTGGCTCATGATTATGTAATTGTACTTGGCCTCCAACCTTCGTAAATACGTGGTAAAAGATAAATGATAAAATATGAAAGCACCTTTAATTTCTCTTAGATATACATAGGTACATCTATGTTTAGACATACACATCTAACGTGAGCTTAACTAGATTGAACATTTCTATGTAGGTATTGCCTCTCTTTTAAAGGCAAGTGAAAAGAGTAACAAAATACAAAGTATAACAATGATGTGGAAAAATATTTCTTTAACAAGATGTCATAACATTTGACATTTTCTTTACTGATGTACTCATTTCTCCCCATAGAAATAATTTTCCTCAATATGCTAAAGTGGTACAACAAATAAGAAACAACTTCTAATAACTAATGGACCAATAATCTGGATATTACGCAGCAGTTAGAAAAGTGCCCAATAATGCTTAGAAGGCAGAAATACATGGAATAAAAGTGATGATTATTTATGAAACAAATTGAAGGAAATTATCTCTAAGGGTAGCTAGGATTTCATAAAACAAAAATCAGAACTTAGGTTTCCTACCATGTTTAACCTCATCTCTCCCAAATTAAAAAAGTAGCATGAAGACCTTTGCTATGAAACCACTCTGCATCTAGAGGAGCCTCAGTACAGGAGAAACAAAACCTGTTGGAGCATGTCCAGAGGAGGGACACAGAAGTGTTCCAAGGGATGGAACACTTCTCCAACAAGGACAAGCTGAGAACTGGGGTTGTTTTTCCTGGAGAAAAGAATGCTTCAGTGAGACCTGATAGCCGCTTTTCAGTATCTAAAGGGTCCTATAAGAAAGAAGGGGACAGATTCATTAGCAGGGTCTGCTGTGATAGGACAAGGGAAAATTATTTCACACTATAAGGGGGGAGATTTATATTGGACATAAGGAAGAAGTTTTTTACAATAAGGGTGGTGATGCACTAGAACAGGCTGTCCAGAGAGGTGGTGTATGTCCTGCTTTTAGAGACACTCACAGTCAGGCCACACAGGACTTTGAGCAACCTGACCTAGCTGTAGGTGTCCCTATTCATTGCAGAGGAGTTGGGCTTGATGACCTTTAAGGGTCCTTTCCAACTCAAATGATTCTATAATTCTATGTTTAATAAACATAGAGCTAAGAGTACTCAAATTTGAATTTAGAATATTAATGCCTATATTATTAAAGTGTTTTACTATTTTTTTCCATCAAAACTGATGCAAAACACCAGAAAAGAGGCTTTAAAATATATTGCCATTATTTTTAAAACAATCAAGTTTCAATTCAAAATCAGCAGATGTATGTACTGCAGACTTTTTTATAATATTCACATAAAATACTAATGCTCATTATTAACATACTCAATTAAAATCTATTCTTTTGACCAGATTGTTATGGATTATAATGTAAAGAAAATAATTATTGCAGAAGTCAAATTTTCAAAGCAAACAGAAACTCAATTCCCCACAGAATGAACTAATCCAGCATTACAGACTAAATTATTGACTAAGGTGAGGTGCAAAAGCAGCTTTGTTCAATGTGAATCATGGAAATGCAGTGAAGATGTGACTAGATTTGAGTTCCAAGAGACACATTAGGAATCAAAAATAAGGTGGAAGAAGGTATCACTCGTAAGAGATATCTTGAAGTTGTGCTTCAGAGGTTGGGACTCCTTAACAGCACTAGCCCAGCCACAGCAACCAGCTTTATTTCTTGCATTAGCCATACCTTGGCTCCTAATCTGTATTCACGGGGTGTTTGGACAATGCCCCCATTAATATGCTTCAACTTTTGGTTAGTCCCGAAGTGGTCAGGCAGTTGGACTAGGTGACTGTTGAAGTTAACTATTGTATCTTCATATCTTTAAGTTAGCTATTCTGTCTTTGGTTTTGCTTTGGCTCCTCGCTCCTTCTCTCCTAAGTGGAATTGATGGATAACTCCACTAAAATAAAAAAGGAGTTTCATTTCCATAATATTTTTAATGAAGGACGCTTTCTCATGTACTTTTCTCTTGAGATACGTTTCTGTTTTCTGCAGATAGTTTAAAGCTCTTCTTCAATATATTCCACTATTCTTTTCTGTATATGTAAGATGTAAATTCTCCCCACTGCCACACTTACAGTTTTACAGGTTTTGAGAAATTGAGAGAAGTAGGACTGGAAGTAAGCCTGAGATTATTTACTAACACATCTCCCACAGCTGCTAGATACACGCCTTAAAATACAATATTTCCTTCCTAAAAAAAACTTATTTTTTTTTTTTTTTTAGAAAAAGAGCTAATGTCAAGAAAAGACACTTCTTACTGGGATGAAAATGTGCAGTACTTGAGATAATATAGATAACTCTCTGTTACTTCTGCAGTACCTTTTTAAACATGAATACACCATGGCAAGACTATTTATTATTAATTTTTATTGTAACTTACCCTTTGATTAAAGCATTATATCATAACTGCAGAACAGGCAAAAACCTGAACATAAAAACCAACATTATGAAAGAGCTATAAATATTATGAAGTCATCAAAAATCTCAGCACCTTCATCTTGATCATCTGAAAAGAACTCAAAAGGTGCAAGGAGGTGGCCCTTTCTAGTTAAACAGAAGTAACTTTTATCTCTGGAAATAACTTCTATGATTCTTCTAATCATAGGGAAATTGGGAAACAGATCTCAGCATTATTATAAATGCAATGTTGAGACAAAACAAAATACTACTTCTAATTCTGGAATTGTTCTGATAGATAAGAAAAAGTAATTCAAAACTTCCTTACAAATGAAGATTTAAGCATGCTAAAATTTCATATTGTGAAATACATGAGTTAAAAACTAAAATTCAATACAAGCAATGGTTATCTAAGTTGACATCACTTAGACACTTCTCTTTGTCTTTTCAGATATCTCCATTTGTTTCTTATCTATCTTAAAAACAATACAACAGATTTACTGTACTTTCAGCTGTGTTGCACTAACAACAGAGGAAAGCAATTTCCACAATTCAACACACCATTTCTCCTTTTTCTCTTCAGCTAATCACTACACCCATACACATTTTCTTACCCAGCCCAAGTAGGAGACTCTTAATAACTTGACCTCTTCTCCCTGGTGGGCACCACTTTCCTTTTGCTAGAGGATAGCTGATCCTTGCTTCTCTGCTTATGTAACTCTCTCTAACTCTTGCCTATATGTCTGAGCCTTAGCAAAGAATTTGTGAGTCTTTATGAGTTTCATGGATGTTCTCACATTTCTACCCACTGTAAATCTAGTCCTGAGGCTGCGGAGAATGAGTGGTAGATATTACACATATATTATGGAGGGTGTTCTCAGTGAAAATCCCCACACCCTATATTTTGAGTTCAACTACCTGTTTCACAATCAGCTTATGACTTGACTAGCTCTCCTGTATCCACAGCCTGAGGAGGGGGAACAAGGTCAAAATGTTTGCTCTTCTGTTCTCCCCGTTTTAGTTGCAAGTGCCACAAAACACTCTATGTCTACAAAAGCAACAGGCACTGGGCTTACCAGGGTTGTTTATCCTACTGCAAGAGAATACCAGAGTCTATTGTCAATAAAATAATATTCAACATCAAGATCAATGAAACAGTCTTCACAAACAAACAAGCAAACCAGCTAAAAATCCCCTTGCTTTCATCTCTGCTGTACAAAAGCATTCAGCATCTAATAGGACATGCTTTCATATTTTCCCACAAATAGGTTAGCTTGGAACAAAGCAACCTCAGTGTGAAAGAAGAGCGATCTGCCTAATTTCAAACTTGTACCAGCAAAGTTTTGATCAGTGTGAGCCTCTCAGACCTTTCAATGTACCACAGAGGCTTAGCATCCTGAAACAACACAGCCTTCAAGTAAAAGCCCATCACAATAAATGTGCAGATTCACAACAACTCAGTACTACGGGGAGACACAGTTCTGTCTTGGCAGGACACAGCAGGCTACCTAATCCTGTCAGGCTCATTCTACAGTTCTTTAGAAACAACAACAACAACAACAAAAAAACTACACACACACACACAAAACAAAACCCGACAACCTACAAATTAAAACAACACAATTAATTAATTCAGGTAAAATCTCTGTAGACAGACTACCACATATTATGCCCTATGATCTGTGTCACAGCCCTTGCACATCTCAGCTTTCCCCCAGCTGTGCACTGAGCTCTTTTTTCAAAGAACTGAACAGCACCCTTCAGCACCCTCAGAGGCTAAAGCTAAATGACCCATTTCCCACTACTGTCTCTTTTATGTCTCCTGTTAAAAGAAGTAGCTCAATTTTTTATCATTCATCTCTCCTGTCTACACGGTTTTCCAATTACTATTAATTATTGACTATGCCTGGTTTACATCCAAATTTGGATGGAAATATTTAATAGTCTGAAGATCTAGTTATTATCTTCTTTTTACAAGATGAATCAACTACAGCATCCCTGCTTTTGGATTAGTGTACTAACATTGGAAAATATGCATCTATTTCAGTTACAAGTATTCAAGAAATTAAATAATTCACATCAGATGATAGCTTTGGTCAAAAACAAATCAGATCTAAAGAACAAAAGATGAACATTAAACACTTTCATTCTGAAATGTACCTGTATTTCACTGACAATCTCTACCTTGAAAAACATGATTTCAGGTTGAGCTGAGTGCTTTATTCTACTAATTTCAGGAATGATGAACAACATTTTTGAAGCTGCGCCCACTGAGTGCTCCCTTAAAGGTGAAGAGAAGTCCCTAATGGGATTTTCAAAATCACATAGCAGCATTGCTGCCTGAGACGTCAATGAAGCATTAAGTCCATTCTTTAATCATACACAGTTTCTTCTAACATTATTTAAAATGTCATTTTGGAGGCACTTCAAAGTTCCCAAGCACTTCAGATCTCTGAAGTTAGTTACAAAGCTAATGTGCTCAGCTGAAGTATATGAGGATAAAAATCCACTGCAACTTGGCAGCCAGTTTGGCAAATCCATGTTCTCTGTGAGGCTCTCATAGCTTCTTAGGCAGAAGAAAAAGCCACATAGCCATAGTAAACATTTTTCAAAAGTTGCTCAGCCAGTCACACGGAATTGAAAATACTAATTTCAGTGGTTAAGCTTGGAAAAACAGTCCCTTGGTCTGCTCAGCCTGTGGCCAGCTGTAATAAGTGCAAGACAAAGAGGGGAACCAAAAAATGAAGGAAAAATGTCTAATGGAAACAAACCAAATTCCTCACACTACATTAACCTGGCCAGTGTTTCAGTCCAAATTGTCCTTTTCACCCTGAAACAAATGTAAAGCTTAGAGCACGTTCCTCTATTCAGAGAATCTCTATTTCTAAAAGTGAAATAATGATGTTCTGTGGCATGCTATGCTCTCACGTCCACTTCTAAGCACAGGATAATCAATCACATGGGAGCTGCTGTGGCTAGGCACTTTCTGAACAATATCAGTGGAAAACAGGAGTTACTGATACAAATAATTGTTAGCTTTATTATTATTTTTTTTTAATGGGTGATCTTTCTCAAGTGTCCACTGACATAGCAAGGTATTAAAGGAAATTAAAAACACAGCTTTGAAAGGGGAAAATGTTTTCCCTGTTCTTTGCTGTCAACACAACTGCATTTTTAACAAGAGGGGTGTAAAATATATCCTCTTATCCTGATGAACAAATGTGAATTAAAAAAAAATGATTTTTTTTTTTTTTATAATTTAAAACACATTAAAAAATCTGTCTCTTTGTAACGAAAAAGATCAGTCAAAACTCTCAATCCTACTGAAAGCAGTTTACAGTAAGAACACTCATATGAATTTTGACAAGAATGGAAATTCTAAGCAAAATAGAGACAGACGTATCCCTGCCAAAACTGCCCAGAGAAATACTACAGAGCACAAAAAAAAACAACCCAAGGGGAATATCTGTTTGAAACCAATGGTTCTCCCCAGGGTTCCACTGCACTGTCCCTTTCTGCCACTCTGCATTTTCTCCTTTTCCCACCATCCCCAATGCATGAGTAAAACTTCCATTTCAGAATAATGCGGTTACTAAGAGGTTTCAAAGATTCTGGGGGGTATGGGGAAACAAGCTAGTCACCTTAATCTCTATAAATGTCACAACTAACTAAATAAACCTCTATCTCAACTGTTTCAGACAAATTTTTACCTGCCAATTAATGTTAACATTCTAGACTGAGAAACCTGGGCACCTATCCCATCTCACAGCTTGGAGTTGGCTCTCTTATAACTGGTACCTCAATGTTTGAATGCTGAATATATGAGCTCAGCAGGCATGGCTTATTGACCTTCTTCTTGAGAGAAACAGGTGGAATTTCATATGTTGCTATAGCACTGAGTTTTCCTTGGTTTTGTGGGCTTTTATTTGGAGTCTGAGAGTTTGTGTTCTGGTCAATTTTACCTGATCTAGACTCATGTATTCCCAGTGGATGTACTAGTCCACAAGTGAAAAATTCACAGGGAACATGTAGGTTGCTCATAACACACCCTATAGTAGTTGTTTTGCATAAATAAATGATCACTAGAAGGACTTCAACCTTGGTCTTCTATGTTCCTCTGGCTGAATCCACTGAGGAACCATACACATCTCTGACTTTTTTCTTCACTTATGTTAGGAGCACTGAAACGCTTGTCTGGACAAACAGCCTAGGGTCAGGGCAGACACTTGACTGTACAACAGCAGTATTTGTATCTCTTTTCCAGATGAGTAAGCCACAGATTACTCAGAGTCAGTTTCAATGTCTCTTTCAATGTCTTACATTTTAAAGTAAATAAGTTTTATTCAAGAGAAAGAGAAACATTTTTTAAACTTAAAAAAAATAAATCAGGGGTAGTTTTCTCTTGTTTTGATCTTCAGAAGTCTAATATGTGTAATTTTTGTTTAGTTTGACTTTTAAGCTAACCAGTGTTGCATTTTCAAGTCATCAATCTCTACTAACAAACTCCACTGTGAGAACATGCAAATCCCCAGCACTTCCTAGCCAAATTAAATTTCACTGTAATGTTACTAAAGATTTTCAGAAACTACAAGGAAGTGAAGGACTGGTCACTGTATCTTCACAGGTTGCACAGCACTAAAAGTAGCAAATGTTACTCTTCAGCAGGTGTAAAAACTTCACTGAACTGGAGCAGCAGGTACCAGTACACCAAAGTATTTAATTACTTCTTTACTGTTGGCATTAAGTAGTTTGTTTCATTTTTAACAGGCCACTTATATATTCAAAATTGATTTAAGGAGAGTATCGTGTTAGTACTGTGATAGGTCTATCATTTCTGTCAATACTAGAGGCAAAGCAGACACAGCTTTCTTTTCAACTCACTAAAAAACACATTGTCAATAACTCACTGTAAATTGTAAGTGTATCTTTCAGTCACATCATAAATTGCATGCCAGCCTTTAAAAGCAGCTGGAACAGTTGAAATTACCAACTGCTGATATATATACATTTTAAAATCACATTACAGAACTCTACCTTTGACCATGATCACAAAGAGAACAGGTGAACTTATAATTTGCTTCATGTAGCTAATCAAGAAGAAAATACTGTGTCCATTCTTGCTGATTACATAGTGCTAGCTAACATGTTGGTAGAGCTGCCCAGCTGTTTTTTAGCTTAATGCAGCAAGAGCAAATAAGAGAAAAAAGATGCCCCTGCCCTCTTCCTCCCCCCCCCCCCCCCCCCCCCCCCCCAAAAAAAAAAAAAAAGGTTTAGCTGTATCAGAAGAGACAGAAATTTCCCCAAGTGAGAAAACAAATGCAGATTTCTAATGTTGCTTCTTGAAGCAAATGTAAGAAAAATTGATATACTGGATAACAAAGGAAAGCCACTATTGTAATCATCTGTTCTCTGATGAAGTGGAAGAAGTAGTAATCATTTTACTAGAATGAAAAAAAAAATGTAGAAGAACTTTCATATCTTTGAAAAAATATCACAACTATAACATGTTCCATGCAGCCCATAATAATAATCTGTAAAATAAAACCTGCATGAATTGATGCTGCACGGAAGGTCTCATCAGTCATGCTAGCAGAGGAGAGAGGAACACCACAGCTGTCAGGCTTTATGGCTTCACTCACATACATATGAAATGCCTTGCAATATAAATACTCCTTGGGTTTAGATATGCATCATTTTCTCCTTAAGGTTACCACATAAAAGTATTTAGGACAGAGCCACGAAATCCTACCAGACAAACACTGCAGGCTCAAAGCGAACTGGGCAATTCAGCCACCCTACTCAGGGTATCCATCTTCCTGCTTGCTCTGAGACAACTCCAGATGATATGAATGCAAAGGAGGACCTGAAAAGCACACTGTGGTACAGAGAGGAAGATAAAGTCTGGATGGAGGAAACAACAGAACCCAGGTCAACAAGAGAAAGAAAATTCATAGGAGGTGGGTATACTCTAAGAGGGACAGAAAGGCAGAGCAAAATGCACCATGGAGTCCAATTGCCCATAGGTGGTAGGAAGGACGGTGTGGGAAGAGCAAGAAGGTCCTATTAATTTCCAGAAGTCTGGCTCAAAGGATGAGCCTGTTCTGAATTTCAAGGAGCACTGGAATAAACATGAAAACCACTTCATTTCTGCAGTGCTGTTTTCTACACCACTAAGATATAAAAGAGTACTCCTCTGAGCTATGAGCTCCCTTTCATTCATTTGTATGTTGGATGGTTATTCAGTGGAATGGCAGCTTTTACTTCAACAGTATAGATAAAAGTATCGCACTGAAATTTAAATGTCAAAGAATACATACTCAAATGTCAAACACCAACAGACAAATGCCAACAGAGAAATGTCAGAAACACTCCCTTGTCTCTCACTGGATATAACTATATCTGCACAAATGCAGGCCACAGCACGATATGTAAAAGCAGGAGTTTTTCTGCAGTTCCTCTGGGACTGAAACACTGCTGGTTTCAATAAAATCAGTATCTGGCAGTGATCTGATTGTATTACTCCAAGTATCTGACCCTGGCAACACATACAGCTTAAATGATCCCTGGTCTGCAAGGTGATGGATGGTATTTACAGATGCAACAGTACATCCAGGTGAGATAAGTAGCATGGGAAATTTGTATTTCAGGCAAATCCCACTGCTAAATTTGTTAATTCCTCACTAAATGAAAGACCCTTACACAATGACTTTTCATGTCAGTGCTATCGCTGCTTTCTAGGTATGATAATAACATAGGAGGGGATCTGCAGACAGCTTCTTCTAGGTACATGGTAAAAACTGTCTAGCAAGGACAAACACATGCAACATCTTGATGCCTTCTAAACTGTTTGCACTTTTGAGTCCCAGGATTATTGACCTGTAAGCGTCAGTGAACATTTCAGAAGTTAGTGAATAGCTTTGGGACCCAAACAGAACTGATTTCAAATAGAATTTGGGCACTTGAGAAATCCAAGTGCTTTTTCAAATGTTGCTTGCTTTAATTAAAATCAATTGATTATTCATTAGGGGAAAAGAAATTCTTCACACACTTGACTTGATGTGAACTTCTGGTCCCAGTGACTTCAATGGGCCTTTTGTCAGGATTCCACCCTTTATTATCTTCTGCAAAAGTACTTGAAAACACATTAATTAGAAAAGATGCATTTGTTCAGAAATTTCAGTCAGCCTGCTAATTGTAGCTGCTTCCACTGGAACTGAGAAATTAAAATGATTAGGTAGTTCTGTAGAGAGATCACTAAGTACACAGAAAGCGGAGGTGTACTTTAGTCAGTCTTGCTAACAAAAAATGTGTGTCACTCTTGTAATTGTTACAATTTGCTTCCAATACTACTGGATCATATTCTGTAAAATAAAAACTCAAAGATAAAACATGTGACCTTTTGTCAAGGGAATAAAATCAACATCTGGCATTTTCACCTTAAATAAACATATATCTGATGTAATTGTTCCAGGATCTACAGCTTGTATATTAGGACTAGTGTTAGGGTAGACACTGACTATAAATACCGCAATTCTTTTGTTTTACAGTCCAGATAAAAAAAAGTGAGTAAATAAGTATTCAATTTGAATTATTTTGACCTTTCTTGAAAGACGTTTTAAGGAACAATTATTACATTCTCACAAGGTATACATGACTTTCTTTCTAAAAAAATAAATAAAATCCTTTATCTAAAAAATACATCTGAACTCTTTCTAAGGCTTTCTCTGGATCACTGAATGTCATTTAGAAAAAGGTACCAGAACAGATTAAATCAGTTCTGCTCTGGATGCTTTTCTTTTATTAATTTATTTATTTAGAAATTTGCTACAGAGCATCACAAAACACAGAAGGTAGACACTAATAGTGCAATCTTCATCAGGAAAATTTTCCAAGAATCACTTTATGTAATTTTTTGCAAAAACAAATTAAAAATGCATATTTTCAATGTCTTTTTTTTTTTTAAACCTTGATTTTCCTCTGAGCAAGGCTCTGTAACACTGAGTTCCATGGTCTAAAGATACCCTGTGCTCAACTCCATTCTCTTTGACCAATTATTTCCTCCCAAAGACAAACAATGTCTCTTTGTTCTTGAGCTAAAATAAAGGGTAAACAAGAAAGTTCCAAAAAGCCTGTTTTGCACTCTCATTACTTTGCAATCTTCTATGTGCCCAGACTCATTAGTTTGCTCTTTAAACCTAATACTTTGAAGCACCAAAGAAGAGTAAGAAAAACTAGGAATTCCCTTCATATTTCTGTTTTTGCAAGTTCTTTTTGTGGATCTCTCTCCCTTTCTTTTTGTGAAATGAGAAAACACAACTGAATGTTGCACTCAGGCATTCACCTACAAAGGCCTGAAGTCAAAAGCGAACCAAAATCAATTAAATTAAATGAAGTCATATAGATTTGTCTCAGGAAAGACTACTTAGTTGCTATAGAAAATAAATAGGTCCGAAATGCATAGCATCAGAAATAAATCAAACCAAAACGTGTTGAAACAGACTCAATTTGTAGGTGAGGGAAAAAGACTCATCCAACATTCTGATTGCCTAAAGGCTTTGCAAAGCGTCCTTCCAAATGTTAACAAGATCCAGCCTCATTTAGCTTCTGAAGCATCTGTTGGGATCTCTGCTCAAGGTGACATAGCTGTAGGCACATGTGTGTATTAAGTTATTGACAACAGATGATATAATGAAGCCTGGAACAGTATGAATGGAATAACAATTCTGATGAAAATCAAAGGAGAAATTCTAGGAGTTTACAGTCAATTTTAGCTTTTTATTTATCTCTTTCTTCCTTCAGAGCACTTATCTTTTTACTGCAGAAGGTACACAGACAAATGATGTACTTCATCATACAGTGACACTGACACATGGAAGCAGTATACATGTATTAAGATAACTGCTTTGAGACAATCTATTTAGGTTTCTCACCTCTAAGAAACAGCACGATCCAATACACTAAATGAAAAAAATCCAGGTATTGGCTTTCAACAGGTTTATCTTTGAAGAATGTTTGCTCCCAAAAGAGCCTATCTATCTGTCTTCTATTCTCCTAAAAGTTATGATGTGACTTCTGCATCGTTCTCCACGTCAGATAGAGGTCCATCCATACAAATTTAAGGATATAGATTGCAAACAGAGTTCTGTTCCTTTCACTGTACATGTACGCAATTTGAAATATTTTGTCTTTGTCTAGCAGCTAAGTAACTATACATGTCTAAGTACAGGATGATTTAGTAGAAATTAAAGCGAGGAATTACACAATTTTTGTCTACTTTGCAACAGATTTGCTCTTCCTAGCTATGAATTTTATAGCTATGTAGCCATAAATTTTAATCACCTAAAAACTGAGACATCTTACTATAAATCTGGGTGCTCTGAACACCTTCTGATGTAAGATACACTATTTTTGAAATGGGCTGCAAGGCCTGCAAAACAACAGCCTTCACTGGCCTTCTGTGACAGCCTATCAGCATGTTAACATACCGCACATTATGAACAACATTTTGATCAATATGTCCAACAGCAGTGCCTCTTTGCAATAATAAAATGGATGGGTACCTGTACATTTAAGAATTTTCTACCACTTCTCACTTCTCTCAATAAAATATAACATGTATATCTGCCACCAGATATTGTTCTGTCAGATTGGCACAAAAGAAAGATTAAGAAAACGAAGTAAAAAATAATACTTTGACTGAATATTTGTAGCCTCACCTTGCGGATGCCTCTGCCAAGATCTTCTCCATAATTTGTCCCCAAAATTTCAAAATGAACATTGGGATTTCCCCCATTTTCTGCAAATTCTAGTTCTCCAGTCAAGCCATTCACTCCACCCTATTGGGAAACAAATAAACATATATATGTATTTTTTAACAGAAGAATGGAGTGACAACTCAGAAGTAGCCAGTTATGTTTTGTTTCTCCAGGAGATTTGTGTACTACCAATAAAGAAGATATATATACATACATACCCATATATACAATTAACAGGATTAGGACAGTTTTCTAAAGACCACATTTCCCTACAAATTTCGAGCCCAAAATTGTTCTTGTCTTACTAAAGCTCCTCACAAAATAATCAAATTCAACAATGCTAAGAGATTCAATACAAGCAGTAGTCTTACTTTTATCGTATTTGCACACCAACATTTGCTCTTTGTCCTGCCAGTAGGACATAAACAACAGTTTTGCAACTAGTTTCAGTGGAAGCCAACCTAAAGATAAATATACAAAAAAAAAAAAAAACAAAACCACAAAGATTTGTTTGTTTTATTACCCAAACCATGCTACAACAGGGTATCAGGCTGAGTTTTGAATTAAACTAGTTGAATTTTGAGATCATATGCATGATTTGTAGAAGGTACGAGGGATTTGTTTTTCTGAATGTAGTTATTTGCCTGTTTTCCTCCACAAGTCTTCAATAATACTAGGAATACATCAAATAAGCAACAATTTTCATGCTTGCTTCTACTTTGCTTTACATTTTAGGCAAAGGGGTTAAAATACTGTAAAGAATCAGAACTGGTGATACATGCTGCAGCAATAGTCAATATATTCCAGGGTAATTCAGCATGACACACATTTCAACCTTTTATAAGAACTATGATAAAGCGAAACTCTAAAATCTACAGAGCCTTCTGAATCGCCTACAGTGAAAGCCTTAGAAAGTTTTCCTGTTTTTTGATAAGGGAAAAATTAGATCTTTGACCCACTTTATCCAAGAAACTTGAACAACATTTTAAGTGAGCACGTATAAAAATCTGCATCCATTATAAAACCACACTAAATGCATAGCTTTTCTTCAAAATAATATGAGAGTTTTTTTCAATACTAATAATCTCTCCAGTTAAAGGTTTTAATATGTGAAGTGGAAAAAATTAGAAAATAAATTCTTGCAGTGCAAAATACCAAAGCACCCGGCCATTGCTGAATCATGATTTAATATCTCTGTTCTCATATCTTTAATTTTGACAAAAAACAGGTAGGAGTACAATATTTGCATTGCAGATTAGTGTGACCTGAAAAAGTGCATGCAGTCATCCTCTGGTAAAACATTAACATAAATATAATAAAAATGAGGAATTTGCTCATTGAGGTAATACCTTTAAATCTTTCAGATTAGAGACTCAAATTCTCATGGAAACATTTTCTGCATACTTCATGAAGTGCCTTTTTAAGTTAAAAACAAAAAAATGCTATGATGTATATGTATCTTTAACCTTTTCTATAATCTCTGCTTTTCTCATGAAATGCCAGAAGGAAAAAAAAACATCTCTGATTAAGAATACATCTACATTCTTTTCTGCAGAATGACTCTGAGTCGCTCCACACTAGGTGAGAGCCACTGGGGCAATTTTGATGCACGTCACTATGGTTGGCATTACATACATGGCCCCTAACTAGAAAAGCCAACAGATGCACTACCAGATTTTGAAACTGAATCTTAATCCAAATCATTGTGGAAATTTACTTGCCTTGATTTTTTAAATGACTGCAAACGTTGAAGCAAAATACAAACTGCAAGTCTGTAAGTTATTTTTATCTGTCTGAATCCTGGCAGTAACCATAACAACAAATTATCTCATTGATTTATTTGGTAAATCTTCTCTTGCTTTGAAGATTTGTCATATACAAGTGTCTTTGATTAGAGTTTTCTTTCCTAGATTGTGTCCACCTGAAAATAGAGTAATATGAGCTCAGATTGCATGGGAATGCTCCTGGCTTGGGAAGTGAGGGGAAAAAAAAAACTAAAAAGAGTCAGAACAGAGCAGAACCATCCACATAATAGAAAACAATAATGGAATCCAATAGGGAATTTCTTAGAGGTTCTGACACCTTTGTCCTACATGAGACCTGCCTTGTCAGCTCATCAATGAAGGACAGGCAACCCTATTATAGATATCTGCTAGTCTTTGGTGCCCTGCACAAGCTCTTTATGTTTTACTACTCATGACTGAGGGATCGGCACAGCATATTGCAGAGCATGAGTTTCAGGACAGTGCTCCCATTTTTCTGCATAGTCTTTTACCCTCTAAAGCCCTTACTTGATTTACTGCAGGTGTTTTATATCCCTCCTCTAATGCATAGTGGAAGGAAATCACAGAGGAAATGGCCATCTGTATGACAGCTACTGATCCAGTAACTTCCTGATGAGATTTTTCCAAGTTATGTCAGCATTAATTAAGATAATGGGTAAGAGTCAAAGAAATTTTTCATTCCATTTAACTTACAGAAACAACGCTATTTGGGAAAAGAAAAAGACAGATTTATTATCTGCTCTAAAATTCCTCTAAGGTTGAGCCACAACCATGCAATTTCCTGACACATTTAAAATTGAAGAATGAAATGTCAGTTGTTAGAACAAAAATGTTTTACTTATGTTTCTGATTACTGCTCTGGGCTTCGCAGAGCTACTATAAAACTTGGTAATATAGTGAAAGCCTACTTGAGTCCTGTCTAGACTGGCAAGATAAACTACAGTTTATATACGCTTAGGCACTATTATACTGTAAGGAAGTCCCTGAAGAAAGTATTATTTACCCAACAGCCAAGACTTCACATGGGAATGTCAGCTTACCAAGTCATTAGTTTTAAAGTATATCACTTGCTCTCACATTTGCTATTCAAATTCCGGTTACGCTCAGATATGGCATATTTTGCAAATAAGAAAACAAAACAAAAACCAACGCAACATTCTGTGAACCTCAAATATTAATTTCATACTTTAATTTTGGAGAAATTTGATGTTTAAAAAATTACTGAGTCCACAACCAAAGACACTGTTTTCAGGTGCCTGCAAAGTCAAGCTAAGCTACTATCCAAACAACAATTTGGCATCTTTTTCACATCATTACTGAACATCACTGACATGTCAGAGACCAGTTAACAATTCCTGTCCATGATTCATGAAACAGCACAAGCTACAGCCCATTTGCCTCAAAGGAATATTCTCTATGCTGCAGCTAGCACTAAAAATTTGTTGTTTGTCAGTGAGCTAAACAAACATGACTGGGAAGAGATCAGAAAAAGAGATGAGAGCAAAGATAAATGCATTAAATTGATGTCATTTTTCTGAGTTGATTCTCCACATAATCCTTCTTACATTTATTTTCAGGCTATTCGAGAAGATTAATTTTTTCAACAGTAGAAATATTTTCTAGTGATAATTATTACTCTCACTCTGAAATAGCTTTACTGAGAAATATACAACGGGGCATGTGTTTTGGGATAGTTCCTATTAGAGAAGTGAATTTATATATAATTGCTAGAGCTGGCCAAATTCATTAGTATGATTGTATTTCCTGATGAATCTAATTATTTATTCAGTTCCAGGATGCATAGAAACAGATATTAGGTCTTTTAAAATTAATGTTATTGGTCTTAAAATGGTTTCTAGACTTTATTCAATCAGTTGAATTCACACAGTAGTCAAGCTTCTGGAGTTGTTGTTTTTTTTTTTTGTAGAAACAGTGACCCAGGGATCCAATGTTCAACAATAAAAATCACTCAACAGAGAATGATTCAGGTAGACATTCAGTTATTTCAAGAAATGGCTGAAACTCTTTAAACCCTCCTCATTCTCTGCTCTTCCATATTAGCTCATTAATCACAAAGAAACTATTTTCTCCATTTACTGTCAGATTTCTGCTATTTTTAGCAAGCTGTGCCGAAAGGTAAATCAGCATCCCTTTCTCTTACCTTCCTCAGTGTGTAGCTTACACAGATTTCACATCTCTTTTCCTATTTTTCCCTCCAGAAATCAGAGGGAGATGCCCTTGGCAGCTAAAAGGCTGTCAGATAATGCCGTTTCTTGATCTCTGACTCTAGAAAACAGATTTTCTTCCAGAAAAGCTTCATCTAGAACTCATTTTTCTGCTTTCTTAGAGGCAAGGAAGAGCTGAGCTGTGACCAGCAGTAGATGGCAACATCACCTCCACATTGCTGCTGAGAACAGGAGAATAGCTACTTCACTGCTAGTCCTTTTCTAGGGGAGGCAGGCTGGAATTAGTCATCAGTTCCTTAACTGTTTCCCCACCACCAAGCACAGGCTTGACTACAATGTGACACCCACTGAAATTAGAAGGGGTTGAGGGGCAGGATGAGGAAGACTGCAATTCCAGCTACTTCATACAGATTGTTTTAAAGGCACAGTTAAAATTATGCAGACTCTTCAGAAAGTAGATTTTGTCTTTGCTCTGAGGTATAGCAATATCTTCTTATTCTAGTACATGCTATATTCTTGAAACAGTGGTGGTTTCAAAATGAAAATCCAAAATTTTTCACTCTGAATTTAAATGACATCTGGCCATTTTTTTTTGTTCCCCCCTGTTTTCTGTTAAAATTAAAATGAATAAAAACTGGTACATTTATGAGAAATACTTCTTATTTCACTTGATTCCAGTTCAACAAGGATGGGAGGGAAAAAAAGTGTTTGACATAAAGAACAAGATAAAAAATGGAAGGATTCTCAGGCAGAGAGGAAGTGGTAAAGATGCATACACATTGGAAATTTCTGTCTGTAACTGCAGGTTTCATTTTGGTTTTGAGCTTTATCACGTCGCTTCCAGAAGTTCATCTCAGTCAGCACAATGTGGTGTGTTAGAAGTACTTTGGATTTTTTCATTTACACCTGTAAAATGGCTTATTATCAAAGCCATCTCATTCAAATAGCAGAGAAACCCAAAGGCAACAGGAAATAAGCCTGGTCACCTGCACGTCAAGAATTTTCATGACTTTCAATTCATTTTCTAGCAAGCTAACCCCATCTCTGGATCTCCACTTGCTCCTGCTTTCCTTTTCATATTTTACTGACCATTTCTACACTATTTCCTGGCAAACCGACCTTCAAGTTAGTCACAGGAGGAGTTTGTTTTATTAAACTGGATGCGCTAGAAAGGGCAATGTAGCAAAAATGGAATAAACCCTGGCTGTCAGAGGTGCAAAAACTGTAGTGGTGGTAAGACACAGTATGAAGGACATTTATGTAGGACAGCAGAATCAGTCTCACATCCACAAATGTCACAAGCAAGCAGATAATTGTAAATGCAGTAAGTCAGCAGTCCTTTTTTTGGTTTTCATTTCAAAAGCAAATTTAGAGTTGCTAGCAGGGCTATCAAAGTTTACCTAAACCCTAATTCAGATAGTAAAATCTAAGTCTAATGTGAAAGTGGGTATTTTGGCTTTTGTGGTTCAGACCTCCTATTAGGATTTGAATAAGTAGGAATACATTTATTAACGAGAAAGTGCACCATAATATTTACAAAGCACAAGCTGAAAATGAAAATTCCAGAGTTAGCCTTGCTTGAAAAGTAGCTTAAAATACATGAGACTTCCAAGTGTGGGTTTGAAATTGCCCTGCAATACTAATTTAGACCCACTTAAAGCCATAACCTTACTCTCTCCTGGATTATCTTTGCAGTCTCATGACTTTCAGCTATTAGAATGGAAACTGAGGACAGCCACCAAAGAAAGCCTTGAACTGTTACTTGGGAGCTAATGTGAACTGAATTTGGGACTGGGAGAAAGACCAAAAACCTCCAACAAACAGTGTTCAAAGGAGCTTTACATTTTGCCTGCATCACCATAATTTCTGGTGTAGCTAAAGACCTAATACAAAAAAGCAACTTCTTGAAACAACATTATATTTGAAATTATTTTTATGTCTTTTTAATGAAAGCCATAAGTAAAGAACCTTTAGTTTATTTCATTATTTTTTTTTAAATGGTCCTACCTTTTTTTTTTTTTTAAATTATTATTATTTTTTTCTTTTGTCTTTATAAAGGAGGTACTGACAGCACTTTAAATGTAAGTATACATTACCGGAAAGTACATGCAGGCAAATGAAAAGGCAGTTTTATGAAAGACATCAATAACATGAGGAGGCTGAATAGAATAGCTTACAGAGAAAGGTAAACAAAGAACCTATGCATATTTTGACTACATAATCACCTTGACGGCTGTGAGAATTGCCTCTTAAAGATGTGGGTCTTTAAATATCATGATAAAAAGGTATAAGTATGAATAATATATTTCAAGCTGAAGAACAGTAAAAGTCTTGGGAAGGAGCATTACTTAGGTATGATGTAATATTCACAGAGAAGTAGTGAGAGCTTAACATTGGATAAAGCATTTTCTAGTCTACAGTAAGAAAATGTTCTGTAATGGCGCGATGTAGACGAGATGACTTCAACAGACTTTTCCTTACTTTCATTTCTGTTACTCCACTATGTTAAATTCAATAGCAGTGCAACAACAAATTCCACAGAATATCAATTGAGTGTAATTATCAAACTTTTTTTCTTCCGTAAACAGTAAATCTAGTACATTTTTCAGCATTACCTTCTGATCTGCAATATTTTTCAGTGGGATTTTAGTCTCCAGTAGTGTTTGGTACTTTTGGTGAAAAAACAATATACAAGTATGACATGGAAAAGAAAAACACTTAAAGAGTTTTCATTCAGAAGTTACAATCATATCAAAACTTTTGCTTTGAAAAGACACCACTGCTACTGAGTAAGAATAGTACACATCTCAGAAGTAAATACTACTGTAGGTAGCGTAGAAATCAAAGATGATGAAGTACAGCAAAAGGTACCTTCTTGATGGTTTCCAGCATGGATCGTCCTCCTTGCCAGGGCTTTGAGTTTTTCCTAATGCAGGTCAGGCTGGCCATGCTGTGCCACTTTCTATCCTCTAGCTTCTTATGAAAGGCATTTGCCAGGAGAAGGACAGTGTCATATATGTACAGATTGGAAATCTGTAAAGACATAAAAAATGGAGTAACAGCATATTACTTGTGGTCCTCTGACAGTGGCCAGAATTTGTCATTTGTTTTGCCTCAGCCATAATGCCTTGGTAATTAAATGACTTATTTGGTATTAAGAAGAAATCACAAGAGTTAAAAAAGGTCCCCTCTTTGGCTCTGGTAGAAACAGCGGCTACAGGCTGTAATGCTACAATTGATTTGCAGCAGCAAACTACACACACATGAAGTACAAGCAATCCAATTGCTGCTACAGCTCCACAGGCAGAATTAAAAGCCCCATTTGGGAGACTCGGCAAGCTTCTTTTTAGTTTTAACCAGATGCCTGGAACTTTCAGTTTTTCCACTCTTAGACATTTGAACATTGTTAAACTCTTTTAAAGGCTGTCCTTTAAAAAATCAGCTATTGTGAAAAATTAAAAAATTAAATCGTTCTAGTGTGGGTTTCTTTTTCTTTTCGGGCAGTTGTGATGGAGGTAATTTCTTGTACAGAATCTGTCCCAGTGAAATTTTTCCTCTGTGTACAATTGCCCTCCAGTTCTGAGGTTTACAGCATTTCCTGTCAGAGCATTTGGCAATGGCTATTAATTCCTTGCAGTACCAAAAAGCCCCTACCCCGAACATCAGTGCTCCTGAATGCAAGTGCTCAGTAAGAGACAATGTCGACAACTGCAAAGGACCTATGAGAATATTATTTGTGGATAATCTATTGGTCATTTGAAGCCATAGGGCCTGCTGCGGTGATTGAGGGAAGCTTTGTTTTCTCGAATGGTACTACAGAGCATTTCCAATCTCTGAAAACAAATTAGCCAGCAGCAATTTGCTAACTGAGCCACAGTTGCTGATATATATATTTTCTCCATCAGATATGCCAAAAGACATTTTCTAGAGTTGTGGAATAGGATGAGTGCTCTGCATGAAGGTCTCTCCGCGTAGCAGTTCTGCTCAAAGCCTGGAAGGGTCCTTACAACAGGCAACTATTACACTTTGTAGATAATACCCTTACTCTGCCTCTTGAAAATATCCAAAGATTGGGAAAGTCTCACAACTATTAGGAGTGAATATATGCCAAGGGATCACAGTGCTGAAGATCTGAGGCACTGCTTGGCAAATTGCCTTAAAACAGGAAAATAAATAAATAATTAAAAAGTACCTCTCTTCCTGTCCAACCCTATCTATCTAATTTTTGTTTGTTTGTTTTAATTTTATTTATTTTCTCATGTAAATTTCATCTTCATGCTGGCTTTGCCTATGTCATTTGCAATCTGCTCTGTATAGTTTTCACAGAAAGGTTTTGTGACAGACTTCTTCCCTGCCTTGCATTGAGGAAGGAGGTGATCTGCCTCCCTACCTAGCCAGAATTTCCTGGGTCATTTTGCCCTCTATGTCTTACCGAAGGAGATCTAATCTGCTTTTTAATCTGCCTCCCAACAAACTACCAGGATTTCCCATCGCATTTTCAGCTCTGTGTCATTGGAAATGAAATGCACAGAACTTGTGATCTTTATACACATATATATCTTTTTCTTTAAATGACAGCAATACTTCACTCATTGTTTCTAGTATTTGGCTCTTAATTCTTATTTAGAATCCTTCCATAATATCAACGGTTCTGAGAATTTCCATTTCAGTATTCACACTGGAATTAATTTGCTTCCCTGCAGATGCATAGGCTAGGCATCACTGTGAGTGACAGGATTAGAAGCATGGACTGAGGATCTGGGCTTAGATTAATTGAGTATTTTTAAAATAACTTGGATGATTTATCTATTTTTCCCTAAACTATAAAAGATTCAAAGCCTTTCAGTTAAATCCATATTTCCCCAAAGAAATCATCACCAAGGGGACTTCTGTTTTAGAGGGAGAAAAAGGAATTACTTCTATGCCATGAGACATGTTTATTTTAAATATGCCTTCACCAAAGAAAAGAACAAACGAACATCTCTAGAGAGAACAGGCAATAAGGTTGCTAACGAGACTAAACTGGTAAATGAAGGGCTACAGATGCCAAGTCATCATTTCCTATGAAAATGACATCGCTTTCAAGGTAGTTTTCAGAACCTAATATCATGGGAATGGAAGACTGTTTTCACAGTTCATGAGGAAGGATGCACTTACTAATCCAAGAGAAATATAGTTAGTCCTTCATCAAGTATTAATAGGGCTCAAGGGTACAAAGTTCAGCAATTATTAAGCATTGTTATTCTTTTACTAATAGCATAGCTTAACATTTACAGCAATCAATCACTGATAATGTAATGATAAAGACATTACAATTAATTTCTGAACCTCAAAATCACTCTTCCATTCCACTGCCAGACTATACTTCATTAGTAACTGCGTTGACGCACACCCAGTGGGGCTGCAATTTAAAGTCACTTTACATTTTTATTCAATTCCATGTATATTTACTGGGACATTTAATTCATTGCTTGGTATCCATTACTGATACTTAATCTATTCTGAGTCTCTCAGACTAATGTCTGGACACTTGCATTACCATGCCATATGTAATTGGTTAAACTCCTGTTGATGTAATTCAGAAATGAGAGATGAATTTTTGTTCAAAAGTATAGGAAAAAAGACATTTCTTTAGCAATCAGACAAAGTGATTTATCTGGATTAACTAAACTTATTTTACTTTTGACTGTTGCAAAGAGCTATGAGACAAAATTATGTTAGTGAATGCAAGCTTCTTATGCCTTCTGAAGCTTACAAAGCAACACTGACTTATAGGAACTGCCATTATGAGTAGGACAATCCCACAGACACAATGAGAGACCTTTACCAGTGTTTTAATTAAGGTGCTGAAAAAAGTTATTATTCACACAGCCTTTAAGGGGAATATTTGGGGAATTGGGGGGGGGTGGGGAAAGAAATCTCCCTTCATGACTTCCAGAGAATATTTCTGATTAGTCACAGTTCGATGGCATAAGAAAAGCATTAGAATTTCAATTTATAAACTGTTCCAACTTCCCATCGGAATAGAAATTAATTTACAATATTGTTGAGGAGAACAAAGAAGCACCTAACAAACCCCAAAGCTACTTGAGTCTGTGCATCATATGAAGACACAAGGGATACTTCCTTTCACTGTTTATCATTGTTTCACTTGGCTACTAATGAAGGACAGCCATCCTGGGGAAAGCAAGAACATAGAAACTGAACTGTGCAAACATTTAAGTCAAACTTCCATAATTCCTTTGAACAGAAATGTAACGAAGGCCTTGAGTAGGAAGATTACAGCTATCCAAGAGCTATGGCCTAGGAGATCAAGAAGAATAGGTTAAAGGTGTAATATGATCCCATCTATCACATTAAAGGGAATTTACCAATGTGTAGAAAAAAAATAAATAAATTGATTTCTAGAACTTTTATTTCCTAGAATAAGTTCACTGATGTGGGGGAATATGACCCATGGACTTCCAAACGTTTTCCCTAGGATCATGCTGCCACAAAAGAATGACACAGACTATAAGTACATGGCTCCTAATTGGACCCTACTGATGTGAACTTTTACAGGTCAGTTTATTTTAAAACCACTAATAAGACTACTGTGCAGTATACTATGGCCAAAGCTTTTCATATCATCAATAGGTGTTTACTGGCTATTTTGTGAGCAACTACTGAGACATTGGCTTTTATTGCTAACCTGAAACAAGGCAAGACTGGCTGCACTTCCTCACTTCCTTCCCCCTTATCATCTTTCACTTTAGGGAAATGAAAACAGTTTTTTTTTTTTGTTTTGTTTTGTTTTTTTTTTTTTTTTAAATGTCCTATTTCTTTTCTATTCTTTCAGTCCTTCCTTTGGGCACCACAACTCTTCTCTTTGCTGCTGCCAAGTCAGATATGCTCCTCCTGCATCAGTGCCAATATAGTAATCTTTCTGCAAGTCCATGAATGACTTCACAAAATAAATAAATATGTATTTTAAGCCAGCTTCAGATTTCTGATTTGCCATAGCTTTGTCCAGACATATGAAAGAGAGAGAGAGAGAGGACTTGCTCACAATTGTGATCTTGCTGATTTCATGTGGTAGGAAGGCTCTTATAATTTATAGAAGTACAACTTATAATTGCAATCACATAATCACAGATAGGATTTGTAATTACCAGCTACAAAATAAGGCCTTTTAGGAATGCAGACATAGACTGAGGTGCCTACACAAAAATACTTAAAACAGATTATATGGATTGTCCACAGTAAAGGCTTTTCTATGGGCAAGACATTTTAGGCTAAGAGAGCAGGGTAGCAAAATGATCATGCTGCCCGGAGTGCATGAGTTCTTATCCATCAGAACTGTTGCTCATTTCCCCACCCAACTACTTTTCCCAGTCACCATTAAACTGTATGTCAGAAAGGACATGAAAAATAAACATTTAATTAACAAAGCCTTTGGGGAAAAACCTGGAACTTATTTACAAAGACAGTTTCCAGGAGGGAATAGAGCAGTATATAAAGTACCTCCATGCTCTGGGAGAAAGGGTCCTTTGGATCACACAGTGATGAAGATATTCTGTGGTTGCCACGGAAACAGCGCTGACTTATGTTTTGGGGGACTGGAAATGTCTGTCGAATAATTGTTAACCTTCCAATTGACCTTCTCACCAGTTCTTGCACATCCAAATCACTGATTTCCTGGAAGATAAGGCAAAGAAAACAATATGCATAGAAGTTAAAATACAAACATTTTACTAGCACATCATAAGTGAAAAATAAACTGAGTACCAAGAGATGTGTGTCTGTTACATGGCTAGTGTCAAGCTCAGCCACAGCCTCATGAAGAACATATTAAAGAAGAACATATTAAGCTCATTAAAACAACTGACTACCACTCTTCCAACAATTGCAAAAATTGTTTTAAAATATACTGTGCCCAAACCTCACAGAAAATCTGTAGATGTAATTGGGCTTAGTTGTTTCATTTTGGTTTTCCTCTTTCTTTCCTTTTGCCTCTGATCTTTTACTTAAAAGTATTGCATAGAATTTTTGGTAGGTAATGTATAAATCAGCAGGAAGTCATAGCATGATATATTTTTAAGCGTAGCATTAATTAGGTGCTGTGAAGGTACTGACAATTATTTGGGTCTTAAGAGTACAATTCCTGGAAATAGAACATCAAGAATGCACAAGTTAGTGAACATCTTTTACCCACATTAATATGTGAAATTTTAAGCTTGAAAGACTAACTTTAAGGCAGGTTAAGGAAATCAGAACAGTCCTGTATAAAGTATCCATTCCTGCAGCTTGATAACACAAGCTTTTATACCATTGAAAGATATGGCCCTGAGGGAATGCAGGGACAAGCAGGGCTCAGGGACAGCCACAGCTGGCTTCAACCCACACATAAAATCCCAGTATTTAGATAAACACAGGCTGTTTCTGAGGACTCAAATAACTTAGCTGACAGTTTTCAAGGAAATGCTATGTCTATATTTTCTGCAAAGCAGAAGAAATAATCTATAAAACAGCTCAGCTTTTCAAAGTAGAATTATTTTCCATCATACTGAATTGTTTGTCTATATTCTACCTTAATACCAGAGGTTGATGCACCAGAACTTTCCAGATATTTAAAATTGGGAGACTCAACCCAGTAAGTTGAAGGTCTTGAGGAGCTCCTATTAACAGCCTGCATTTAAAATACCTTTGCATACAGCTGCATTCAACATTTGATTCTCACTTGTGCATTTTTAGCTTCTAATTTTTGAAAGAATATAGCAGTTCTGCTCTGTTATGCCTATAACTAAACACTGTAGTCATTCCTGCCTCTAAGCTTGTAATCCATGCTCATTTCTTAGGGGAAAGCAAAAGAGAAATTCTAATGTGAATTTTTTTAAATTGAGAAAAGATAGCCAGGGTTTTTAAAAACACAGCTCTTCAAAAGTTATGACATCTATCCTGACATTTATTTACTGATTTATTTTCTAGGGCTGTAGTTAATGTTCTTTAAATGAAATAGTTTGAAACAACAGGTCTGGGCATACTGGGATTCACTTGTTTTCTTTAAAGCTTGGAAGAAAAGCACATGAGATGTAAATTTTAACTTCAGCTCTTGACTACAGTATAAATATTTTATTCATTTTCACAGATTGTCATAGTTTTTGAATTCATCTGTTATTAATGTTCCTTATGAAATATAGATTTTTTTGCAAACAAAAATAACACATGGTATCAGCTGTGTCCACTGTAATATCTTGCATTTCTGGTCGATTAATCCTTAATGTACCATAGATAATGGTTTCTCTCAGCTTAAGATGCTGTCCTTTCATTTAGTTTGTATCATTTTCCTGGCTGTGAGGTTAAAAAAAATGCTGTTCTAGCAAAGAGCGTTCAATTTTTAAAATACTTCCCAATAATCATAAGCAAGAGTTCAAGAATCTTATTTAGATTTCAAACTATGTCATTTCTGGAAGCATTTACAAAGTTAGTCTGGTTTCATTACATGCTGTGCCTTATCTGTAACAGCAAGGCTATTAGAATAGTTTTAATAATGTAAAAAAAATTGATTCCCAAATAGCAATTCTACAATGCTAAATAATACTTTAGAAGAGATTTTGACTTTCAGCTGGTTAAACATTCATCTTTTCTCTCTTAAAAAAAGTTGTGTTTTTTTTTTGTTTTTTTTTTTTTTGTTTTTGTTTTGTTTTGTTTTGTTTTAATGTAATCAGCATTTTTGTGCATTTTAATTATAAGTTCTCACTTTAAACTTTTGGTTATTATATTTTTATACAGCACCTGGGAACTAATAGCAGAATCCACATAGCAAAGAGATTTTCTTGTGGTGCTGAGGAAATATAAGCATCAATAGAATAATAACTATGACTTTAAATGCTGTGAGTTCTACTGATTATATCACAAATTCAGATTTTAGGTTAACTGGAAAGCAATTCCATACCAATTCAGACCCAACTTCTACCATTTGCTATGTGTTTCTTTGCAGTTTCTTAATATTTGGCACTAGCTGAGTGATGAGCCTTTTATACACTGACTCTCCAATATCATCTCTCATTCTTGAATTTTGGATCCGACTTAAGAAAACTATATAAAGTAACTATTGTATGAGAGGAAACAATTTTCATTTGCACTTCAAAGCAGGATACAGTACAATGATAGAAGGCAGATGATTTGTTATACAAGCACAAAATGTCAAAAAAAATTACAAAGTTGGCCAAGTTGAACTGAGTTGACACCTGTATAAATATATACTTGGTTCTGTGGGCTTTTCTAGAAAGTTCCAAAGCTCAAGAAACAGTTCCAAACCTTTCTTTGAAGGTCTGAACCTGGAATAAGGAGAGGCTGTGCTTTTCCAAGCAGAACATGAATAGATACTAGACGTCCATTTCATCCTATTATGCAAGTAAGTAAGGAAAGGACTGCAATTTTAAATGCATAGTTCTGTGCAGATGGAAAAAACGGAAGTGAGAGGATCATCTCAATGTATCAGGAAAATATTCCAGTGAAAAGCAAGACAATATACTGGTCACCTGGTGTATATCGCTGTACAGCTTGGTGCCATTTTGAAATGAGCAATTAGATACAGAATTACTTTTTATCATAGAGTAACTGAAAAACATAGAGGAAAATAATTTATCCTGTAATAAGATCTAATAAAGGGAGAAAAAGACCCCACAGCATTTATTGTGGAAGCATCTTAACTTTCAGTCAAGATGTTTCCAGATTTTATCATATATTTAACATGCCCTATTTTCCAGAAGTTACATCTAACAGAAGGTTCTCAACACATCCTTTGTGAGAAGGGATTACTTCTTCCTCCTCTACAAGCTGGTTGAAGCGAGTTTAGGCAGGGGTCACAGCAGGATGAGATGGCCACTGTCCTTTGAGGCCTCTCAGCCAGCAGTACTCTTGCTTGGCAGAAACACAGATAAGCAGAGTACTATGTGTGCTACATCCTTTCTGTATTCCTCAACACTTCCCCAAAAAAAGGAGCAGTTGATGGAAAGTTATAACTAGATGAAATTCCAAGACAAGTTAAGGGAAATCCAGACTCACATAAGCACTTGCCCCATCATGTCTCTCCTAGGTTTCTTATATTCTGGACAGGATGGAAAAAAAGCAGGAAGACGAGAAGATGGAGAAAAAAGGTAAGGAAGAAATAAAAATCCAAAAGTTTGTGGAGAAAGCAGGGCTAACCAGTCCCACAAGCAGAGTACCTCTATCCATTGGCTCTAACCTATCTGAACAAAAGACATGGCCATCTTCATGATAGGAAGGGTTTGTCAAAAGGGGTGGCATTTAATGCTTGACCTGCTGTCACCATTGAAAAATGTAAGGATTGAAACAAACATCTAACGGTACTGTTAGTCAATTATAAACATTCAAATGTAAAATTATGTGAGCTACTGGAATTTAACTATGATTTAGGGACCTGATTCAATTTAAGCTGCTCAAGCTTAAAACATAGTCAAGCTTTATACTGCTCTTCATGGGCCAAAACACAATAGGACAACAGGAATGCATCAGTCAAGCAGTAGCCCACTCCAAGGGAAAATACGTTTCATCTGAAAGCAGTTTTTGAATGCCATACTGTGCATTTTTCCAGATCTCTCCTGCATTGTTACAGGCAAACCTATCACTAAATCTTTTCCCAAAAACTATCCCATGCTTCTCCCTGAATGAGTTCTTTCATACTCTGATGCTTGTGGTAATCCCAAATCTTCTAAGGTTTCTCTCACTTGATACGTGGGCGTTTTGAACTACTTTTCTTGTGTGGCAAACTTGCCCTCTCTAGCCTTTGAGAAGGATACATTTATTCACACTTGATATATAAATAGAGAGCATACACCCTTTCAATCTTTGTTTTCCAAGGCTAACCAAGCCAAAATTGGCAGACTCTTCTTACAAAAATGAGCTTTTCTGTGTGCTTTTTCCACTTTTATTTTAACTCTGTTAGTCACAGTTGTGCATATTATTGCAGATAGAAACTCATCAATACTTTCTAGTGGCTTTAGTATTTCTACCTTCTCTACAGTTACTGTAAACACTGGAAACTGTTTCAGAGTCTCCTTGAGCAAACAACAGTAATGGAGAACTGGTGGCTGCCTTGAGCATAGTAAGATGCCCCTGGGTGCTTCAACAAAGCAAAATGCTTGAGACAGAAACTCATTTTAAATTAAGAAGGAAACATTAATTAAAAAAGAGCAAAAAGAAACTGTGCTGCAAGTATCCCTTCTTCAGGTCCATTCAATAAAATTTATCTCATTGTGCACTAGGGATTTAGTAGTTGTAATGAAATGTTATTTTACTATCCCGGGATTTTTAAGGTTACACTTAACTACTGTGCAGAAGAAAAGAAAAAAGCAGAGAGAATGACAGAAAGAGAGAGTGCAAAACCCATTCCCATGTCTTTTTTAAGGCATATTTGATCATGACTGCATTCAAATCTATGATTTTAAATACAGAATTGTACCATCTGCTTTCAAGCCCTGAAGAAAGAGAAACTCTTATTTGGAGTGAGGTTCTTCAACAGAATGCTATGATCAGGCAGAAAAGATCTGAGTTATTTGTAAAGGACTAATAAGATGTATTGGACTAATAAGATGTATTATACTTTTGCAAATTATTTCATTTTATAGGAACAACCTTTCTCCTCCCACACACACATTTCCATTTTGATACACAGTCTTCAAGCAATTTCTCCATATTACCTAAAATAGCTTCTAATGGGACAATAAAAATTAAGAAACTCTTTCAAGGCATTACTGCATTTAAAGCATGCAATTAAAATAACAGATGTTGCCTCAAAAACCCAGGCAGGTTCACAATCACAAAACTGAAGGTGGTATTTCCTTCCATATTATTATACTCAGTAAGCACATTGTAATCCCTTCATGCAGTGGTGGAAAGAAAGATGCCTTATTTTGGTATCTTATTGCAAGGAAGTATTTGTCACATATTATTTTAAAGCATATTAAATTGGTTTTGGATGTGAAGATGGCAATTTTGTGTATTAAAGGTCCTGGATATTTCTCCGCTTCTACTGAAGTGGTGGTGTTGTGATCTTAACACTGAACTTGTAAAATGTTGCAATAAATGAATAATATTGTGTAACATTCATCAGTCAGGAAATATTTCTATTTCTACTTAATTTGAATATAGTGTTAAGAACTAAAAGAAAAATAGGGCAAAACATGTTTCTTTCCATATCATCATCTACAAACCTTATTCATTACTAATCTGATCTTTACATCCACAAAATATCGAGCATTTTAACATCATAGAGTATCCTGAGTTGGAGTGGATCCACAAGGATCACTGAGTTCAACTCCCAGAGTCAACAAACAGAGCTTGATAGTAAATTGCTTCAGTGAGGATATGAATTTAGGTCCAGAAGATAATTAAGCTGAGATGACTCAAGAGTTAACTTTGCATGGTGTTAAACATTTTCACGTTCTTCAAAGATGGCAGCAGGAATGACAGAATGGGATATAACGATTTTAATGACTATGTTTTTTAGCATAGCTAGTGAGAATGAATTTAATTGCATCTTCCACCCATTTCACATATAAGAGTATAAAGCAATGAAGGGGTGGTGCACGTGTCACTGCATACATCATTCAGCTCTCCTTGCTGTGGAGAGGAATAGTTTTGGAGCAGAGAAAACAACTTAAAGTGATGACCACTTCTACTGCTGTGCTGTTTAATCCACTCCTATGTACAGTCAACAATGCTCAGAAAGCGAAATTTCTTTCATAAAGACACTAATAAATGAATACAGAACATAAAGTATGTGCGATAGGATTGGTTCTTGGTTTTCTTTTTGGTTTTGAGGGTGGAAAGGAGTGGTCATATAAAAAGAGAAAGTACCTACTCCCAGTCTGTCTGGGAACTTTATTGATACTGATGCATACAACTGTCTTCTACTGATCTAGATTTTATTCATATCTTTAAAAAAAAATTATTATTCTTAACTCAGAAGAGTGCACATCAGCACCACTTCAATATTCCACTGAAGCCAAATAATGTCTAGTTTAATCTGGTGGAAAAGAAAATATATGTGTGCAGTTCATGTGACCTGCTGTATCTTAGAGCTGGGTTCTCAGCCACAGAGACCCACCCCATTCAGTGCTGAATAACAAGGAAAATTACTAGTGGGGAGAGATGGAAGGCCCAAAGCAATAATTTTTGCTGAACCTCTGTAGTCTTCACAGCACTTAATGAGGCATAATTCTCTCCACAGAATGTTGGCTTAAAGTTCACTGTTTTAAAGGAGTAGGACAAAGTATGTCCTCACTGCAAAATGTTAAAACTTATTATAACCTTGAAAAAAAAGCTTTTCACTTAACACTACTAGTGAAAAACTAGTAGCAATGTATGAAAACAGAAGAGCACAGTAAATCCGGAGCAGACCTAGAATCCATATTCAGTTTCTCCAAGTTATCTTTTGTTTTAAGAACATGCAAGAGACGTACAGTTAACACACTCAGGAGAGTTATCTCCTCAGGGAATTCAGCCATTTTGGACTTAAATTGCTTTTCAGAAAACAAAAGAAAAAGTGAATGCCTTCAAATCTAGAACAACTGCACTTTTCAAAGTTTTCATATGCAAAGCTACTTCACACTGACTTGCCATATTTTAGCTGACAAGTGTTCATGGAAGAACCTATTTCACAGTCTAAAAATAGGATCTCCGTTTTTCTTTTATTTTCCTTCAGGGGCACTGATAGATGACCTGGTTCAGGGGTCCACCAAAAAGCCTTCTACTGATATCAGTGGTTTTGGGTACCAATCATAACCGAATTCTAGATGAATTCTTACAGGAAAAGGAAAGATGGGATTACAAATTTTATTTATTTATTTATTTAAATAAGAAAAGTAATTAAAATATGAATGAAACAAAAGCACTTCAATAAGAAAGATCCATTATGAATGAGAAACAATCTGAAGGAGATCCTCTAAAACAGTCAGCTCAAGTACCCAATAGGTAAGTATTCTTTTGTTCAGCTTATTTTTCATTTACTCATTTAAGTACTTCTGTTTAAAACAGGCAAGACAAAATGACAAAACCAAAAGACTTGGCATTCCCTTTTTGTTAAATGTGGGCCCTCTCAGCATGCCTGAACTTTGTTATAGCTACTGCTTCCTGCTGGCAAAGGCAAGACCAGTATGAACATTTGTCTGTAAGCCTGAAAACAGGATTCATGGTTCACAACAATGTTCACTTGACAGTTACCTCATTTATAATGATCCAGTGACAGTCAAAAGCAACCAGATTAGTCTCCACAACCTGAAATAGAGAACAAACGAGCTATCAGTGAGCTTGCTTATGAAAACCAGGAAACAACAAAAAAAAAACTTAAATAGTTGCTCTCTACAAGTGACAAATACGGAAGCACATGCTCTTTAAGATCTCTGTTATTCAATTGAAGGTAGAGAACCTTCAGCAAAATTTTGTGGAAGCATTTGTGTTATTGTTTGACTTGCTAATTAAAGTCAGAAAATACATTTCACTGCTGGCAATGCTGAATAGAATATGTTTCAGTTGACTGAGGAGAAAATGAAAGCATTTTTGCCTTAATATTGTTTGGTGAGATGGAACAACAGAAAGGAAAGCCAAAAATAAATATCAAGTAAATCATATCAGATTTCTACACTCCTGCCTTTCTAGTATATGCATCCTCTCACTGTGTGGAAACCTCTGAATAAAAATAAATAAATAAATGAATAAAAACAAGCAAAAAGAGCCAACAACCTTGAGACTCATCGAAAATCCAGATTGGGGAGAGGGCTACTCTTGAGAAAGAGAGTTGTTACTGGGGTGATGGACAGTGGCCTGTTCCTGGCTATGTGCAGAGAAGGCTTCTAAATCCTTCTTCCACCATCCCCTTCATTTTCTTGCTAAAAATTATTCAAGGAGATACCTTTGTACTGGACTGAAATTTACTGCCTAGTTCTCCTTACATTCAACATTATTATTTCCCTTCCTGAGTTCACTACTATCCTAGAAAGCCATGTTTGATTCACAGCAAAGAAGAAAAATATAAATGGTGTACTTTCATTAGTTAGAAAGGAAACCATTGATAGGAAGGAGACCAGGAAAGCTACAGAAAAGGCTTATTTATTATTATTATTTAAATAAATAGAACTGAATTGACATTTACACTGAAATAGTTTTAAATAGATAAATCCAATTTTATTTGTATAATCAATATATGCAACTTGATTCACCATTTAAAACCAGTGAATATCTAAAATGGCATTTAATGTCAGAAAAAAAAAATCGAAACAGGTCTTGGGACTTGCAGTGTTATTACATTCAAGGAAATAGGTTGCTCTGAAAGTAATGCTTTTTGTTTACTTTCATGGAAACTGTAACAGGTACAAAGAGCACAATAACAATATTTGATAGAGTAAATTCTTAGCTACAAAACACTATCTATCAACATAGTCACTATCATTAGCTATGCATTTTCACCAGTAATGAACACAAGAGCCTGCATACCATATCGGTAAAAATCTGCACCAGCAGAGGTGACCTGCTGTCACCTCTGGTGAAATGCATCACCTACCACTGTGCTCACATCCATGCTTTGATTATAATAAATGTTCAGCAAACATCAATGAATGTCAGTGGATGCTATTTTTTCTGCATGGAGGAATTCAAAGACACACCTTTGACTGATAACCTTCGTTATCAGTTCAGAGTCCACAAGAATCAGGGTTAATGCCTATTTAGTACAAATGACAGGCAAGATTAGAAATTCTGATCTGGAGACACTAGGGGAAAAATAAAACCGAAATCAAGAGCAGCAGTATATGAATTGAGATCCTATTTGAAACTCTCAGTGTCATCTAGAAACTGGGAGAAAGGAAAGCCAACACTGTTAGTGTGCACATGGAAAATATCAGTATCGTCAGGAGCAAGAAGCAAGGTCCTTGCTTTATTCAGAGCTTTGATTTGATGCTCTTTGTATGTAGTAACAACAGAGTATTTTGTCATGTTCCTTTGGTGCTATCTTACATTCTCCACAGAAAATATCTAAATGGCGCATAAAAAAGAAAATGATAGAACCTGAGTAACTAACTGATGTGAAGCATGACAACAGGTCCCGCTCAGATGCTTGAAGGGAAGCATTCCTTGCAATCAGATCTGTTATATCAAACCAGCTGGAAGACAAATGCATCCGGGAAAAGAGGAAGATTAACAATGTATGGAGCAGTAATCTCAATGTTCTCAAGGCAGCATTTACTCCCAAGCACCCAAGCATAGAAAGTTTATACCATTTATAAAATAAGCAATGCTATTTAAATTTTCCATAAGACAAAACAAATCAACAACTTACTGAAACGGAAACATTTCTATTAGTCAATCTACATACATTTCTGCTGAAAAGCAAGCAGAATTTCCAAAAGAAAGTAAGTTTGAGATTCTGTCATTTTACGCTAGTTTCCCTCTTCCTGGCAACCACTAGTCTTCTAGTTCCAAGACATCCTACTGAGGATGGCTGCTTTACCCTGACTACATTTCTCCAGACAAGGCCTCCCAAGGTTCCTACTGGCTCTGAGACAGTCTGACAGGAGAATATTCTCAGATTCAAGGCTTGTGGTGGCGTTAGGGAAACAAAAATGTCTGTGCTCTACAAGGGACTCCTCAGCTCTTGTTCTGCCTCAAAATGGTAATCAACTGAATCTTCATTTTCAGTTAATTTAGTTTCTTTAAAAATATTTGGTTTTGTGTGTCTACTTTGTCTAGGCTATCATATTTCAATGAGAAAAAGCCTTTTCAACATTGTGCTTGTAAGAATCACCATTATTATTCAATACAGCTCACAGACAACTTCAGCTGTATTCTGAAAGAAGCCTACTGGTCTCACTAGTTGCTCAAATAGCTCAGGCTACCTATGACAGATTTACTTGTGATCTGCAAATCTTAAGTTGAAAAATACTCATTTTACAGTTACAACTCAAATTTTCTCAGCTGAAAAATCATGTTTTATCCATTAAAGTTTATGCATTCACGAATCTACTTAATATTAAAGCCATTTTCAAAAAGCTTATGTCAAGCTGAGATGAACTTGTAATGTACTCTGAGACATTCAAACTAATATTTTCTAAGTTTAGATGGTCTATGAATAGCCCACAGTTTAAGAATTCACTTTTTCTTTCATCCTCTGACAAGCTTTTTTCTTGGTATTTTCCTTAGCTCATCCACACAAAGATAGTTCTAGTATTGGAAATAGTTGCTTAAAAATGCAACTGACTTTGCCCCCAAGAAGTTACTATATCTTTTTATTATGTATAGTTGTTTTTTTGTTTTGATTTGTTCTTTAATTTTTTATTTTTTATTAAATGGATTTATTTCTAATCTTGGAACCAGCATTCACTTAGCACGTCAGGGCTGTTCATTTCAGCAGGATCAGTATGATGTGTCTCAGTCTCTTGCTTCTGAGCACCTCTCTTCTCTCAGTATGGATAATATCATTCAGTTAATTGTCTTTTGACTTTGGGTAGTACACCTCACTACGTCTGTATGATTTGCAGGGCAATGCATTATTATTATTATCATCAGTAATGGCCTTCTGGTATTTTATAATTATTGTGCTTTCTAAGTTTTTCAATGTAAAAGGAAAATAAACAGACACAACCTCTGTTTTACAGAAAATAAATATTATTTGTGCCCTTCAGATCTGACACGTGAAAGAAGAGGTTGTTTAATTCTACAGTTTTTGTCAAATATTAACAGTTTATGATTACATACATAATGTGACTGTTAGCAGATACTCTCAAACACTATGCACACTCTTACAACTTCCAGACTGTATGAAATCAATCCAAAATAAATAAATAAGCCCAAAGGTAGTACCAACATAGCCTGGAACCAATTATCTGTCAGCAAAACAGTTAATACTTGACATGGCATACCTTACCATACAGTTACAAAACAGTCTTCCACTATGTCTTTGTCTATATACTGACCTTGCTGACTTGTTTACTTAGAAAGCCAGTGCCATGTCTCTTAAAGGGATGACAACAAATAGCACAGCAGTTAAAAACAACAAGAACCACCTAGAAAAAGTGTGTCTGGTTCTGCTTAAGACTGATCCTAACCAAAAAGTATGCAGAATACTGAAAAGGCAAGAGGGCAATAATGTAAAATAAATTAGATATCCCACATATTAGAGGTGATAACAATTTGATGGAGCCTGTAGGAGTTAGAGACCTCAAGAATTTGAATACAATTTGCAGATTCATCTACCTGTTCTGCTGTCTGTGACAAGGAGCCTTGCTGTGCACTCCAGAAAGGCCAGGGTCAGATTGGAAATTTCCATACAAGACAGAAGGCAGGTAACAGTATTGTTTATACAGCTCACCTCGTAAGACAAAACTGAGAAAAACTATGGTGTGCAATCATAATGACAGCTGAACACCAGCTGAATCCTACAGTTATTTATTGACAAAGAGTTAACCCTTTCCAAAATAAAATCAAACCATGCACACATTGACAAATTCTCTTTTCATACTACCTCTAGAGGAAATCATACAGCAATGTAGCTGTGGGTTACTAAACTCACAATGTTATACACAACCCAGCAGAGTCTCTAAACCTAAACATGGCTGGTAGCTGAGAAACTGTTAGGACACAGTGGGACATAGCCACCAACTGCAAAGAACAATATTTATTTATTTATTTATTTGGCCAATCACTATATATTTTCATTTATCAGCCACTAGTATTTGGCTACTTTTTATTGACATACCACATAATTCTCCATTGGTAAGAATCAAAGCAGCACTTGAGCAGGCCAGTTCTGAAACGGACTGCATGAAATTGGGGAAAAACTAAAAAGAAGACTGCATCTCCACCTACTCGGTCCCTGCTCAGCCAGAAAGTTCACACTAGAGTGTTTGAAAATACAGTCATTAGTTGCATAACTCCTGCAGCAAAGAATACAGCTGTCGAGTATTGAGTGCTATTCACACAATTATAGAAGTCCACAGCAATAGATATAAAATATCACTGTTAACGTCTTTGTAACTTCAGAAATGTGCACGTCAAACTTCAGCAGTTTTCCTAACACTTTTCTAATCTATTAAAATAAATCAAACTTCTGCTTTATGAGGAAGGTGTTCTACTTAGTCAAATCAGTGAACAAGAAAATGGACGAAGCAGAATATAATTTTCTTTCTTTAAAGAATTCGACTACACACCAAAGGAGATTTTGCATAGAGCAGAAAAATGCTGTCAAGAAGACAAGCAATGAGCAAGGACAAACCATCTGTCAATTGGCACTATCTCCAGAACTTCTGCATCTTTGGAAGAGGCTGACAATTTATCACAACTATTTCTATTGTTCATACTCAAACCTTCAAATGGGCTAAATGCAAGACATTCCAAAGTAAATAAAGCAGCAGCATTGCCAGCATGCAAGCTTTTCTCATGATAATCCTCATTACATCTCAGAATAATATTTCTTACAATAACAAGCAAGAAAAATACAGCTGCCCAACAAAAAGAATATCCAGTTTAACACAAAATAGCATTAAAAGTTTACTACATCTCTTCTTGCTTACAAATATAATCCATACAGAATTTAGTAGCCTCACGTGTTTCCTATTTGAAATAGAGGGGACAACTCCTGGGCTCCAATTTTAGCTTTACTACAGCTGGGACTCTTCTACAGCTAGCCATCCAGGTGTCATGAGTTATTCCTCAAAATGCAGAAGTGTATCCACCTAGAACTTCGTGTTAATTTTCTGCCCCACCAGGAGCTGTGGTGGCAACTGGAAATCCCTTTTTGTGGAGCCACCACCAAGCCAAGTGAGTCTTTGATTTTTCACAGAAGCCAACAGATGGCATTGCATAATTCCTTGTTTTGGAACTGACTAGTACTGAAATCATTTATAAAGTGATTTTTCAGTTAGTTTACCCAAGAGTCGAGCTGGGACACAGACTCAGTACTAACCTCTTCCAAACAACCTCTGTGTACAATATGCCTCATTTACACTCTCTTGTAGTCTGAACTGCACTCTTCCAGCTGGAAGACTGCTAAATTGCTTATGTCCAATATCATTAAACTTGGTGTCTGTGTCTTTCCATAGATCAACTTCTTAGAATCACCACTTCTGTTTTATATAAGCATATATGTGTCTTGACTTAATTATCTCTGCTAGGGACAGGCATATTTTGATCATTAAGATATGACAAAAATTGGGCATCATGCATAGCTACGTGAGACAGGGAACCCCCACTCTACAAAAATCCCAAGAAAGCACAGGAAATAGGATGACATTTCTTAACATCTCCTTTAACTGAAGAAAAGTGGTTTGACTAGCTTGAGCACCCGGAACTGTCTGCCATACTGCAGATGGCTCCTCAAACAGTGGTATAAAAACCAAAAAGACTTACATAGCATGTACATGCAGCACTAAGAAATGTAGGTGATAAGGTAAACACTGGAGTAGATGCACAGAGTTGTACTACATCAAACTAAATGCCACAGAACTTATGCATGGTCATCCTGATTGTGTCTGTTAACATATTTTTTTTCCTTTCTTTCTCTACTTGTTACTAGTTCATCAAGCCACAGCCGTTTTATGGCTTAATAAAACATGGCTTAATTTGCTTGTCTCATGAGAACAAATTTCTTTGAAAAAGAACGTAGTTGAGCTACTTGATTGGCTTTCTTTCTTTTTCTTCCAGATTTATTTCAAAAGATGGTACATTTAAACTAAATGAAATTCAGTTATTCCACTAAATAATCAGTTTTATTTTAATTCTACTTGCCATCTTTATTATATTTGAAACAAGTCAAGTTTCAGAGATTTCATCACCCTTGTTACTTAGATTTTTAGATGTAAGGGAGATTTTAAGAGATTTTATAGTCAAGTAGAGAAATCCACCCCAAACTAAAAGTGCATTAAGTGTAAAAGAAAACCAACAATTGAATATTTAATAAGTATAAAAAAATCACTGCATTAATACTTCAGAGAATATGATTATAGACTTGTAATAAGAACACAAAGAGTTCCTTCTGTCTGATCGAAATGACCATTTTTTATTTTTTTTTTTTTATTTTCTTCCTCATCAAGAAGAGCTCTTAATTTGTTTATTATATAGGAATCTATAAACAGGAATCCACTCCACCCTGGAGGTTAACCAGTAAACTACAGGTTTTAAATAATACTCATTAAATACATTTCTTTTTCAGGATCTTCTTTTAAACTCAGTCTCACAATTTCTAAATTTATGTTTTGATTTATATTCTAATTATCCTTTTAAAAAGAGCTCATAACAGCTGCTGTTAGGAAACAAAAAACCCTACAACACATCTGTTTTGAACTACACTGCTTTACCTCAAAATCATGAGTACAACATCATACTACCTGCACTCAAATACAGATGCTATAAAGCAGAAAAATAATATTCTCAGTGAACAATAATGTACCTCCCACCTAGAAACTGCATATTTCAAAGTTAAAAGAGATTCAAACCATCATGGATATTCTGATACGTTACTTATGTACAATTGCCTATGCCACCTCTTTAGAATTTCTTGAAATCTCTTCTACACATAACTCGATTTTTTTCCACTGTAATACTACTTTTCACAACTATCTCTGCTCTTCACCTGCTCCTTTTGTTTTTCAAGCTGAAATCTATTTGAAAGTAAGAAAACTGCACAGAAAACTTGAGTATCTGAGTTGAACATGGACTTTAAATTAAACTCATTACCATAATATTTCAAGGTGAAGAATCAAACACAAGTCTAAACCTATGTTGAAATCTTCCGATTTTTTCCTTTGTGAAGATTCAGAGGCAATAACAGATTTCTCCCAACTGCAGTTTTAAATACCTCACCATCTTCTACACGCAAATACATGCAGAAACTACCCTTTCAGTGAACTTCCTCCAGACTGAAGGCTGCTGGCATGCATTTCAGTACCGGGAAAATAATTGTCTTACTGATGTCGACATTTTTCTTTGTCAAAACTTAGGATATGAAAAAGTCTTTCAACCTGTTAATATGACAAGAGAAGCTCAGGCAAATAGCCTTTAACTCTAGGCTTTAACTTGTATAGAAAAGCCTGTCAAGTTTGATGCAAGGTCATTCTTAATGAATGCTTTAGGTGACTAGGCTGCTAGTGAAGAGAGTTTGGGATGTTGCAGGAGAAAATAGAGATGATAAAATAGTATCTGTCAATTTCAATATGTGCTCTTTTGGTAGAACATATAAATATGTAATTTATATTTTTTGTTTCTTCTTTCTCCAATACGGAGTTACATAGATAATGTGTCTAACTATCAAGGCAGGAAACAGTTAAAACTGAAGAAAAGCAAAGCAAAGCACAAGATTCCTTCTCAGTGTGCATTAGCTGGCTTGACTGCACTCAAGAAAAGGACACGGATTCAAATAAAACTTGCAAAGGAATCATGTAAGGTTAGTAATTTTGAATAACCCTGCCCTTCTCATCCATATCTGATTTTACACCTCAGCAACTCTACAGATTGCCCCGCAGTTACTCTTGCTTTACATCAGTTTAATGAGAAAAAAAATAGTTAATTAGGATGGAAACCATAGTCAGAAAGAGGGTAAAAAACAAGAGCTTTGAGGACAAACTTGAAGGAGGGAAGCAATGAACATCAATGCAAGAAACAGGGTCACTGATTGAGAAAGCACACACACACACAACACCAACAAAACCTCAGCAAAGATAGAATACCAATTCTCTCAGTAGTAGCTGACTTCCAAAAGAAAACCTTCCTCTCCATTCCTAGCTTCAGCAAAATACTGATTCCATTTGAAATCGTTTGCTTGACACCATTCTCCTGTTACTAGATGTGAGTGCTGTTTTTAAATGCTTCAAAAGCATTTATTCAGGGGAACTTTTAAACATGTAGACTGAATTTACTCCAACAAGTTAAAAATTCAAGGCTCAATCCACCTTTCTCCAGGAGTATTAAGGGACTATTTCAAAGCCAGACTCTCTGAATTGCTCAACATCTATAAGTTAGCCAGATTATTCTCAACAGGAGCTGCAGGATGCAGAGTGCTTTTGAAAACTTGTCCATTCCATTTAGGTTTTTAAACTTAAGCTGAGTGCCTTGAAAATCCAGTCTTGATTAAGTTGGCAGGATGTTCTATATTTTTTAGAGATACAGAAATGTAGTTTCAACTCCTTTAACATTTAATAGTAAACTCAAAATCCAGTCTGCCTATGTAGCAGGGGAAATACTGTAAATCATATACTATAGAATGTAATAGTGCTACTATTTTTCTTTGTCACTGTCCACCTTTAAAAGCATCTGTTGACAAGCATCAGGTTGACATTAGTGAAACAGAAAGTACTTCATTTTCCTATCACAGGTTTTTTTAATGAAGGTCACTGCTCAAGTGACAAAATATCACTAAAGCCATTAGCCTTTTTTGCTCTTGAGGATCACGGAGGTGCCTCTCCTTTCATTTCACTTATCAGCAGAGAACAGCAGTAGCAGAGGTTCAAGCAAGATAGCCTGTATTTTTGACTTGTGCACAAACTGAACATTCAGCTCCTCTCCAAGTAAACCAACTGAAAGCACTTTTTTTTTGTGGCAATGAGAGTTCAAGAATCAAGAACAATTTGAATGAATTCTATCTGGCTAGAGGCTTGGAGCTCCCTGTGATAAAATCTTCCCAGAAGTATGCGTACTAAGACAAAATGTACTGCAAATGTAGTGAAATTACTCTAACTACCAAACTGAAATAGCAAACATGAAGCCCATCAGCCATGTGGTTTCCATGCTTGATAACAGATCCACAAAATGCATCACTACAACTGATAGTCCAAAGTGACTGCAAATCTAGATCCACACAGGGACTCACTGACCTTTGAGAAGGCATGGATAAAAACATCAGCCAGTTTTTCGTTAAGATTCTAAATTTTCGTAGAATCAAATAATTGATAGGGTCAGAAGGGACCTTATAAAGATCAACTAGTTCCCAGTCCCCACCATGGCCAAGGGGGCCACCCACTAGACCAGGCTGCCAAAAGCCACATCCAACCTGGCCTTGAGCACCCCTCTCTGGGGATTCTGAGCTTCTCTAGGCAGCCTGTGTCAGTGCCTTACCATCCTCTAAGTAAAAAATTTATTCACTTCTCAAACCAAGCTTCAAGACTTTACCATCCAAATCCTTCTGGATGACATCCCTTCCCTCTTGAGTATGAACTGCACCCACTCAGCTTGGTGTTATCCACAGGCTTGCTCAGGGTGCACTCAAGCCCACTGTCTATGCCATCAACGAAGATACTAAACAGTACCAGTACTGAAACATACCCCCTGAGGGACATCGTTTGTCACTGGTTTCCACATGGACACTGTGCTGTTGACTGCAATTCTTTGGATGTGACCCTTCTAAACTTGTTTTCCTGGTAAATTACCTCTACTTTTATTTATTTATTTTTTAATTCCTGCTATTACTCTACTTTCCACAAGTAAATGAAGTTAATGCCATTGTTTGAAGACTTTCAATATTGCCATAACATAAGTTTGATATGAAAGTTTTGTCCTAACATCCAACAAACAACATGGTCCACAGTCAGTTTCTCCCTGCAAAACTGCTGGCTCGAAACCTATTTTTATGTATCTTTACATACCTTAAATCGGATATCGTTCAAGTTTCATTAAAAACTGTTAACAAAATATAGTTCAAAGCAAATACAAAGTATTCAATGCAATACCATGTTCAATAATAAGAATATTGGACAGAAAAAGTGCTAGCAGAATGCACTTTATCAGTGTCTGAACAGCACAGCCACAAGTGCTCATCAATGCAACTTGTAGCCTACAACTATGGGTAGATATTCTAAATAGCTTCTGGTTTAAGCTGCTAAGTATAGAACACAAAGGCGTCGTTGGATAGGCAAATGTTGCAGAAAGGCACATTGTAACAAACACACACAACAGAAAAATGGCAATTTGAGCCATTCCAGATAGTTCCTTAATAATTTACAGCGATACAGTTGCTAAGAATTATTTCTCAAGAATTTTCATTGTGGAACAGTTGCTCATTTCTTTTCACTTAACTGAAGAAAGAGGCTTAAATTAGATCCCTGCTATCATTTTTTAAAAATAAATTGTAAATCTTTGATGGAGAAAAGTGAGTGGGAGAACTTTAAGAGGATTTGAGAATTCCAGTAAAGGAAAAAACAATGCACGTTGTCAAAAACACGATTGGTTCTGCATTCTAACAGCATTTGTGGAATTGGCAATAGCCTTAATGAAGTGAGCTATAAAGTAAAAAAAGGAAGGCAAACACTTCTGCAAAAGGAGCATTAATGATCATTTCAGCCTAAACCTGATTCCAACTATATATATTTTTTTCTCATGGAAGAGAAGCTTACAGCAACAAGCTTACAGCTTCTTTTTTTCTTTTTCTCAAGGACAGACTGATAAACATCAGTAACTCGACTCATACTTATGGTAACAGTTCCTCTATAGTCAATATAATTACTCAGTCAAAATTACTCGTGTGAGAAAGATAACTCATCAGTTTAAGAGATTACAGGTCCAGGTCCCTGATATAAATTATGAAAGGCCCATTATATAGACTCCCATAATTTTTCCAGAATCACATTTCTTTCTCCCTTAGGTACTGTCAAACATCTTTCTACCCCTAAGCACTGCATTTTCGTAGTGTTCTTTCAATCATCCTTTTTGACTAACGTGAACCAGAGCTGTGATATACGTCTCCTATTCTGACTATTAATATTATGGGCATATCATCTTTGCTTTTGGACGGTGATAGAAGCAAACTGACAGAACCAATATCTAGACAATCCTTGAAGTGATACATGAGCTTTACACAAGAATGATCAACAAGATAGAGAGCTATTCTTTCCCAACTGATTGATAAGAAAAACATGTTGGCTATGAGGCTGTATTTTCAGCTGGGAGTAAGTACAGCAGGAGTCTTTTGTGAATCTCCAAGTATACAGACAGAGCGCAAAGCTGAGCCAGTTAAAAAATAGAAAGAAAGAAAAGGAAAGGCAGAAAGGAAGAAGTCACAATGATTTCAGAAGGTCATTATTTGGTCCATTGTGAGGGAGGTAGAACTGCACGTTTGTCATAAAGAAATAAATTACAGTGAAGCTTGCTGCGGACCTCAGCAAAACTCTGAATGCGTGCACATAATTATGGCCCATCTCAAGTCCAATTAAATCCCAACTTACCCCAGGCAGACAGGCTAGCACAACACAATGAAGCTATATCAAATGTGTCAAGAGACTGCTGGAGCCATTTCCTGAAGCTGTCAGGGACAGGAGTGGAAAAACCCTTCCCTTCTCCCCATCCCTTCCCTATCCAGGAAGATCACCTGCGAACAAGAAGGTACCAGGATCACCAGAATGGGGTGCAAATTTGCCACACAGTTAAATATAAAAGCTCAGACACTTCTATCTAGCTGTACTGAAGACAATTCCATATTCTCATTTAGGGGCATGTTATATTCCCTCCAAGTGTTTTCTATATGGTGCTGCCCACCTGATGGGCAGGTAAGTCCCCAACAGTCCCAGAGGCCAGCCTGGAGTTTCTGTGTTCTCTCATCTGATGAAATCATATTTGATCTCTATCACTGGAGCACCACTGAGATAGGAAGAAAAATGTTCCTGTTTGATTTCAGAGACATGGGAAAAGCTGAGCCTGGAAAGCCTTCGCTGGGTACTTTATTATTTTGTTTTGTTTTTTAATTTTTACCTAGATATTTCCTTCTTGTTTTTTCAGCTTTTCTGACTCCTACTCCTCCACTGAGCAAGAGGCCACCTTCTCCCTGGACATTACAGCAAGAGCTGCTGGGGAAGTTTTTGATACATCTGCTTCCACCAGTTGTTACTTTGACTGGCAATGCCTTCATACACTGTGCTTTCATGGTACCTTTTTCTTATGCACACAGTAAGCATTTTCACTGAAGGAATGAAGAGATTTCTAAAAAGATTAAAAAAAAAAAAAAAAAAAAAAAAAAAAAAGAGAGATAAAAAAAAAAAAGACAAAGAAAAAGTATCTGTTGTGATTAACCAGAAACCTGGAGAAGGGAAAAGATGGACTTTACATAAAGTTAATGAAAGACAGATACAGATTAAATTTCAACTAAGTGAGACAAAAGTTCTAAGTAATCATGAAATGTTAAAGTTCAGATCATTTTTTGCACTGGCACCCTCAAAACATGTTTTAAAAAGCTCCATTATTGCGATGTCTCATGCTTGCAATAATGGAGCTATTGGTAAACATAGCTGTATGCCAACGAAACAGAACAAGCTTATTTCCCTCCTTACTACACACAAGTAACATATACTGAAGTGCATGCACCACATATTCAGTCCTGTTTGCTTCATCTACTGTTTCTTGTCCTATATGTTATCAGTCTGCTTTTTGAGAGGGATCACAAATGCATCTTTGTACATGCGAAGTTGTCCTTTACAACAGTTTATATTACATCTCCCTAGATTTATCTCCTAATTCAGGCATTTTCCAGGATCCTAGGGCAGCCATTATTCAAGATTATTTTCCTAAATTGATGATGCTTATATCTTTGAGGGCAAATTTTCCTCATAAACATCATAGAAAATTCCCTCTAGTGGAAAAGATTCAGACTTTGATCCATGACCCTCTCCATGCCATGTCTCCAGAAAGGAGAGACAATCAAAATTGCTTATTGTAGATCTATTTCACTCTCTCCTGAGCAAAATATATAAGTAGAGCAATGTCATATTTCTGTCAAAATATGAATTTTCTGGAATATATGCTTCAATATCCAATAGATGACTTTTTTATTGATATTTATGGCAAGAAAAGAGACATTTTTATTATTTCTTTGTTCTGCACTTGTATGATATCTAACAGTTACATCCTAGCATATGACTAAGCAATAACTGAAATGAATGAGATGTCTTCTCTGGCAAGAAATTATCACTGTTTATATGATCATACTTTGACATTTTAAAGAAAGAACTACAGTTTTTGTCTTTACTTTGAGAACACATGCAAGAAAAAACTTGGAATTAAATATGTATCTCTCAATCCCTAAATCAAATTTGATCAAAGAGTACCTAGGATTAAAAGCACATCAACTCCTGCTTTGGTTCAGTATGAGCAGGATAGAAAGAAAGGAATAGAAAGTCATACTGTTCTCCTGAGTGAACTAAAATAAGAGCTGTCATCTTAAAATATTTCAGGCTGTAAGCACAAAACCCATTCTTGGTAGCAGCATGTATTTCATTAATGCCGGGACCCCCACCAGCATTTGTAGTGCCTCCTTACACAAACACAGAGGGTCCTACAGCCATCCACATCTGTAGTTCCCTTGCTTAAAGGGAATTAAAGTGCAACCATACTTGGTGTCATCTAGATTAAAAAAAAGTGCCTGGACTGCTGTCTTTGTTTGGAAATCTTGAAGGTTTTGCTCTTGCTGTGGGTGTGTACTTCCTGAAAAACTATGGAGCTTTTTTTTTCAAGTGTGCACATCTTCAGGGAAGAACTGAAAGTGTTATACTAGGTTAATCAGACCAGTGAGCTAAAGTGCCTAACAAATAAAAACCTTATGGCTACACCGAATGAGTGTATCAGACTTGTATAACAGACTTGCCATGCAAGTAAGTTCCTATCTGTAGTGCTTGGGACAGGACAATAGCTTCAGATGTGCAGGCATGTTTCAAGTTCAGCAAACCTCCTGCATATCAGCTGACCTTTCACACTGGGGCACGGAGCTTGGGCACTACAACATTTGCAGTTGCAATTTAATATTGAGACACTTAAAAAAAAAAAATCAGAATTCTGGTTCCCCTCTGCTCACTTCAGATTCTGTCCCATTTTTTCCCTTACCAAGCAGGGCACAAATAAATGGGAAAGAAGAACAGTTGTGGCCGCACCTTCCTTTCTAGGGGTACATTATATTGAAAAGGTATAGTAACACAACAGGAAATTGTTTTTGTTTGCACTTAATACATTTTTGCCCTCAATGAGATTCTAGTCTTGACTCAGCTGGAAAACACATTACTACAATGATGATCAGGTAAAAAAAAGAAAGTGACTGAATTTTCTGAAATCACTCCCTGAATTTGGAAAGCAGGAAAGAAGTTATTGAGCACTAACTGTATGAGCAAAGCAGGAGCATTCTCAGCTATATTCACACTTTCACACAAAGGCACCATCCAATTTCCCAGCACTATTGCAGCTGAGCTGATTGGTGCAAGTGAGTGGTTAAACAGCATTGAAATCTTATTAAGAGTGGCTAAATGACCCTCAGGCCCATCTACATTAGAGTTTGAGTTGGTATGTGCACAAATGTGCCTAAAGATACAAAATCAGCTAACAAAATGAGCAATATTGATGCAATCATTATGGATTTTCCTGCATTTTATTCTGCAAAATTTCCCTTATCATCTCAAACATTAATTAACTGTAAGTTTACTGTCTCTGAGGTAGACACATGGAGGAAACGTAAAGGAAAAGGACAAGAAAGAATATGAACATAGGGTTAACACATTGCTTCTGGATTAAAATTGCTTTCTGCTAAGAGTTTTATTGCTCAGTATCTATCCCGAGTGCCACTATCTGCAGATTTGAAAGAATACATTCAAAGCAGCATACCTGATTTTCAAAAAATAACCTATAAAATAAAGTAAAACTGACACCTTCCCAAAGGGGAGGAAACATCAGGGAAATTCTCTGAATATTGAATAGGAAAGCACTGAGCCTTAGACAACAAGGAAACTCAGAAAGGAAAAAAAAAACCTTTTCAATTTATGCAACTTGGCTCACTTTGCATTGCATTTCTATCTAAGGGAAGAAATATTTCCAAATCTGCACTGTCTTCTTCAGTCCTCTACCTTTCTCTTTTTTTCAAAATGACAATATCTAAAACAACAAGAAAGGGACAATGCAGGCATATTAAATTTGGCATCAAATTATATCCCTTGTAAAGATGATTTAAAGAAGCTTTTATTTGCAAATTAAAACAAACTGTGGTTTTCATGACAGAACAGAAAAGCCAAATAAAAGGATCTTGTAGTATTATACGTGAATTATTTCTGACCATGTCCAAAGTTCAGAAGTGAAGGATCTATGCTGAGTAGTGAAATGGTGAAACTGATATACAACAATTTAGCCTTACTGTGTTATGTACACAGAAAAACGTTGTGTAAGTTTCTTCGCTTTACTACAGTACCACACTGTAAAACAAGTCCTATACACTGATATCACACCCTCGGAGTCCCTAAAGAAAGCCTTAAGTCAGGTGATCTCTACCAATTCATACTTGTAGAACTTAGATTATCAGATTTTAATGTATGCAGTTTGAATTAGACAATCTTTTTTTTTTTTTTTTTTTCCATTTTCTTAAAATGTATGTAAAGCAGAATCTATGTACAAGGAAATACTTCCTCTAAAGGTCTACTCGCTGCATCACGCATAAGGGTAGGAACAAATCTTTATCTACAGATCCGGGAACCATAATTCTGCTTCATGGAGCAAAATTTGACTGCCTTCAGTCAACTGCAGCCATGTGCCAATGCTGTCACTTCATTCTCAGGATAATGTGATGACACGAGGGATTTACTAGGGCAGAAGCAGGCTTACTCATGAGAATGAAGAGAATAAGTCTGAAAATAATAATAAAGAGAGGTTTGGGCTATTCCAGATATTTCAGTTTAGATCTCTTCTGCTTCAGCTTTTGTGTTACTGATATTCTCCCCGTTAACGCCTACAACACTAAGATACAGAACAACTCAGCTTCCTTACATTATTATGTTTTTAACACACAGAACACCAATGCATGTGAATTAAGTAGGGGACTACAAGGAAAGCATTTATAGCTTCACAATTCAAGGCAGATAAAACATGAAACCATGAAAAATTAGCCTCTAACTAACTTATTCTAATAAATTAAAATCAGTCACATGCATACACGCTATCCTGAGGCTTCCTCTCATTTTATTAGGTTTCTGCTTTTTCACTCTGAAGGCAACAAATTCCAGCAGTGCAATGCACTGAGAAACATAGTGATGTGGAAGAAAAAAAAAAAAAAATCAGGAACAAAAAAAAAATAACCCAACATCCAAAACATAAATAATGGAAACATATTTAAACCACAGCATGTGTAAGTGCTGCAGTGAAACAGGCAGTTCTCCTGCAGTGACCACAGCTAGCCTGAGATTAAGCCCCCAGATCGAATATAATATTCACTGAGAATCATTTTTCCATGAGATTTGAAGCTGGATGTGAACTTTGAATTCAAACTCTTCAGCTCATATCAGAGCACAGAGCAGTATCAACACATCAGTTTGTATCCTACGACATAAATCAGGAATACCTTCTCCCAAGAATATTAATTACTGATGTACCATGACAGTCCTTAGGAGACACAGGTTGAACAGAGGTTTAGGTACAAGCTGCTTAGACCTCATGATTTAGTCACAGTTATTCAATCCTTTCTATTCAATCAGTTACTGTGCTAAACAAAGTCCTTGGGGTGAAGAATTTACAGTTAATTATGGAACTAGTATAATCTGCCTTGCTTTCAAATTAACATTTATCATAGTGCAAATTAATTTTATTTTTTTTTTTAACAGTGTATTAGCACATTAACCATAGTGGCTAGCCTCATTTTGCTCTCATTAATGGGACAGTTTTCCTTTTAATTTAGAGAAAGCGTGAAATTTTAGCACTGGATCTATGAATCAGCTATGAATAATTGGTTGAGAAAATTTTCATTTCAAATCTGAAACACACTTAGCCAAGACTAAGCCACTATGCATATTCCTGCTGACTAAACCATTAATTTCTGTTTATTTATTAGTAAGAATTTGTGATTTATTTCTTTGTTATTAGTTTCCTGAATGCTTTAATCAATCCAGTCAAGAGAAAACCAACATTACTGCTAACAAAATGTTTTATTATGGTTCTTTTCATAAATTCATTGCTTTCAAATTTTGTAGTGCTTACTATTAATAATAACACAAGCCATTGCAACCAGCAAGATGCTTTCATGCAACAGACTGGATGGACACACTCTCATTTTTACCAAACACTGTAGCTCTTTGTGATTCGCTATTTCTTATAGCCACATTCTGAAAAATTATCTGAACAAACAGAGAACACAAACCCTTATTTCTAGGTTTCCTCTCACCGCATTAATTACTTCCCAGATTACTCCAGCAGGAGAACCAACAGGAGCATAGTGCTGAACTCACAGCTCACGCCTCAATTCTAGAGGCCCTGAGTACTTATGAAGAATCAGTGGGTAGACACAGTGCTCCAAAAAAGAATCAGGTTTTCAGGGAAATAACTAAATTATCCCAATGGAATGCAAACATGTTAATGCTAATTATATTTGCTAATAAAAGCACATGAATACATAGTCAAAAATGGATTATTTTGCTTGTAGGCCATTTGTATGCCCCTTGCAAAACTGCTTGAAAAAGTCTTTTGCTGTAGAAACCAAACCATTAAGTTTTAGGCAATATAATAAATTGAAACTTTAATTTTATTACTGTAAGACTATGAAGAATATCTTTCAACTATGGATATAAGATTAGCTCTTCATTTATGCATACAAAAATGCATTTTATACTAAACATCCTATTTTCTGTTATGTAATTGTAGCAGAAATGTAGGCAAGTCACAAAAAAAGTAATAGAACTGACTGAAGAACTATTTGAATGAAAAGCATCAAGAAAAAATCTTCATCTATAAATCCTTCTATCCAGAAGCGCCTTAAGCCAAAAGAAGCTATAGAGTCAGATACACATCCCAGAAGTCCACTGAATTCTCACTGCTGTTAGTTAACTTGCATACAAGAATAGATGACTGGTGGTGGTGGGAGTTCCTTTAGCAATATCAAATGTTTTATAAAGAAAAAAAAAAAAAAAAAAAAAACCACTGAAAAAATAAAGGCTTTGGGAAAGGAGAAACAAAAAAAGAGAAAACAACTAAGACAGGCATCCCCTGCCTGCTCATAGTTTGTAGTAAAACCCTATTAATTAAGGATAATGACCTTTCCCTTGGCCCACTTGCCACTTGCTTATAATCACAAAACTATTTGTTGCTAAGCCCTTCTCTTGCTTGCTCCAGCTAGCAAATTGCATTCATTGCAAATTACTCACAGCCAAATTGAAAGTTCCATAACACTTAAAGGAATCATTCCCTACAGCCTGAATCAACAAATAATAGTAACGCTCAGATTTTCACATAGAAAATTTCAAAAGGCATCTTGAAAGAAACTGCTTTCAGAGTGAGAAGTGAACTAGTGTGAAATGCATACCTAAATAACTCCACAACTATGCAAGAATAAGCACACTCTTATTATCTATGCATACAAAGCACCTAAGCTTTCAGAAACAGAGCAATCAGAAAACAGCAAATGCACAGCCAGTACACTCACAAAATGACTGAGTTCCAGCCTCTCCGTGTGCCTAAACAAAATCAAACGTGAAAACAAATAGAAGGGAAGGGAGCAATTCATAAGAAAGCAAAATATAGCGTGTTGGTGAAAATAACTATCTAAGAGGGGAGAAGGCCGACTATCCCCATGTTATCAGCTTGCATACAATTACCTCTAGTTTGCTATTGAATAAAATAAAGCTGTTTAGATAGTCCAGTGCCACATGAAAATACAGCGTTTGTATTCACAATGACTCTTACTAGATACTAGATGCCTCGGCCACTGCAGTGATGCTGTCAGAAGCAGAGAGGCAAGCAGGGAAAGCTCTAAAGAGGTGATGAATATGATTGTGTGGAGCTTCAGAGCTCTCCCTCATACCTTCCAACCTTTGCTCTTTTCTTCCCACTTTCTATTAGTTTCACTTGCTGTGCTTTTCCTGAACTCCAGCTCAGCATAAAATCCCATTATCAAAATGTCAAGGCAATAACCATATCTTCATTTCTCTCTCTTTTTTTTTTTTTTTTTCCCTGAAAAATATATACACACTGAAGGTGCCATAAAGGCTTTATTATTTTAAGTAATTAATAGCTATAGTTAAGAATAGGAATCAATTAAAATCCATACCCTGTAGTGCGTTCTGGAGAACGTGCCATCTGGATTAACATAGAATGTGCATTACCAATTACATGTAAAACATATACTTGGTAATCAGTAGAGAAATATGGAAATAACAGTTTGTAGCTATGAGGTTACAGAAAGTAGCCATTAACACATTTTGAGAATCCTAAATCTTACATAAATAAGAACAGATACAACTTTATTACTTAAAGATCTCTATGCTTATTTGCTAGGACAGTAAGTGTTATGAAAACTAATTTCATGTGCTATGCCTCAGATACCTCACACAATTTGGCAAAATCCTGTAACAACTCCTATATTTCTAACTGCAGGGTACAGGCCTGCAAGAGGGAAAAACATTTTTAAGGTCTGTGGAAACATGTTAATAAGAAATTGTAATGCGTCACAGATAAAACTTTCCATCAAAATGCTGAGGTTGCGTTGAATTTCACATGGCAATTCAGGGTCCAAACAGTGACTCACACCTCCCTTCTCATTTAAACAAATCCCATATATATATATATATATTTACCTCTGCTAGTGAAAGGATATTTATGATGGTGAGTAACAAGTATCTGGATCACTCCTTCCACACACATATTGTACTGACTTCAGTTCATTACACCTCCAAATAAAACAAGTCTTGCTGCCATCCCATTAATTGACAACTAGGAAATGCTGGGGGAAATTCCATCTGGCTGATCAGGTCCAGCAACAACGTATGCCCATGAGCCCACTACATCTACAGACAAGAGATCCCCTCCTGTGCTGTCTCCTCTCTTGTCCTGCTTGATCTGGGGTACAGGCACAAAAACTGATCCAGGTTCAAAACAGTACAAAAATATGCAGTTTCTAAACAATCTTTCCTTACCAGGTCAGTAGGCAGAGACTGAGTTTGTCAAAAGAAAATGGAAAAACAGATAAGATTCAAAAGTAAGATACGAACGTCTCAAAGCTCAGTAACATGCGAAAGAGAAAGCTTTCTTTGCCCTCATTTCTGTCTCCAACTCTGTGGCCATGGACATATTTAATACCCCAACTTTTACTATATTATTAATATATAACATTATTAGAAATGGAGCATATTACAAGCAGGAATGAGTGTGTCCATCTGAAATAAGTGAGATGTTCTTCAAGTATTTCTCTATACTGAAGCTTTCAGAGTTGAAACGAGGCAAAATACTGCTAATTCTATTAATAATCATAGAGCTGTCAAGACATCACTAATGAAGATATTTCAGGTACAGGATTTTTCTTTCTTTCCTTTTTAAAGTAACAGTCAGACAATTCTGAATTACCCCCCTTCCCCCAAACAAGTTACCTGCTCAGTGTAAGTAACATGGAAAAGACATAGACATATCATTCTCAATTAATTATCTCCTCTACCTCATGTGAGCAAAAAGACAAAAACGCTCAAACTAGCAGAAAAACAGGCTAACTGTAAATAAGGAGCAGCAATAGAATCATAAAATCATAGAATCACCATGGTTGGAAAAGACCTAAAAGATCATCCAGTCCAACTGTTCGCCTATTACCAATATAGCTCCCACTAAACCATGTCCCTCAACACAACATCCAGCCTTTCCTTGAACACCCCCATGGTCGGTGACTCCACCACCTCCCTGGGCAGTCCATTCCTAATGTCCAGCCTGAATCTCCCCTGCTGTAGCTTGAAACCATTCTCCCTGGTCCTATCACTAATGACACAAGAGAAGAGGCTGACCCCCAGCTCACTACAATCTCCCTTCAGGAAGTTATAGAGAGCTATAAGGTCTCAATAACATTTGTCTGGTCTGGTATACACATTATAGGCAGAGGGCAAGTCCCTTCTTCCTTTGAAAACCAGCAGCTGTTAGAGCAGGACAATGAGCCAGAGTAACAAATCTGCTATTCCTTATTAGAAATAAAAATAAAATAGAATTAAAAAAAAATTAAGATTAAACACAAATCCAAAGAAGGTCATTCATTTATTTTACTACATGCAGTGTTGAGGTTGAAATGTTCTACTGTGCCAACATGCCTGCTTGCAATAACTGAAAGGTGTGAACTGATCCCCTCCCTGGATATATCAGAGTCAAGAAGTGCTGCTCTTGAAAATCAGCCAGCTGTACCACAATGTAGAAAAAATAAAGTAAAACAGTCTGGTGATCTTTCTTTCAAGCACATGATCTCTTTCTCTTTGCCTACAAAAGCAGTAGTGTTGCTCTTCCTATCATGAGAATTCCCCATGCACAGTTCCATCCCTCTGAAGGCTGCAGGGTCCTGCTATCACCATGACCCTGCTGCAGGGACGCAGCCCTCCCTTGGGAGAGGGGAGGCCCTCAGGGCAGCCAGAGCCTGCAGACTCGACTGCCATCTCAGAGCACTGTTTGCATTTTCCAAACATCAAATGCTGCATTGAATTTGTTGTGTAAAATGACAGCTGAGCAGCTCCTTTCTGTGCAAGTTAATGACAACAGACACATATGCCACTGCAGACCATAGCCTACTTGGTGACTGATTTAAGTCTCTTGATTTACACATTACCTGGATTTTTAAAGTTAAAGACTGTCACTGCAGGGACTATGTCAGTATTTGCATCTTGCAGAGAAACTAAAGTTGGCATTAAATTAAGTGTAAGACAAGGACAGGGACAGGATGTTAACAACTACCCATTGTCAAAACCTTACTGTAGCCATAATGCTTTCTGCTAAAACACTCTGCACAGTGGTTTTAAAACACTTTGTTTGTTTGTTTTGTTTTCTTTTTCCTATTCTTTTCCTTTTCCTATTCTTTTCCTATTCCTTTTTCCTATTATGGTTTTTAGATATCCTATACATATACTGGAGTCTGCTTCTCTAAGGTAGCATGTTCATACAGGGTTGCTGATAGAATCATATTGAAACTAAAATGGTTTTGGATACATGAAAAAAAAAAAAACAAAACAGAACAGCAAACTGGGGTTAAAAATAAGCCAGGTAACTTCAAGAGACCAGAAACATTTCTGCCTTTAACATGTGTTTATGAAAATACACCTCAATTCCTATTCTCTCCTACTTTATTAGTACACTGAATTATAAATAGTAACATAAAACAAAATGTCCATTCTGAGATTTAAGGAGGCACCTTCAGTAGCAGCAGTGATTTCTTTCACTGCCTTGGCTCACTAAATAGCAAAACATTTTCTTCTGACTGTCCACAGACTAAGCCCAGGAGAATGTTTAAGATAAGCAATGGCAGAAGTGTACACACTAACAAGGTGCCATGAAGCCTACATGCAAACAGTTCCCACTATTTGTGTTTTGAATTTGAAATTACTTGTGGGATCATACTTCTTGTTACTAGAAGCCACAAACCATACATGATAAATTGAGAAATATAATTATTTATAGAAGTTTTAAGAAAACTGTGACATCTATGTCATATGGGATAAGATCACAAACACTTACATTAACCATGTTAATAGGCATTAGTCACTCATATGTTAAGACTCAAATTTTGTTTCCACAGACAGAGTTGTAAACAAGCATAAGTTTCTGAAGTTCCTGTTGTTTTATGATACTTTGATCTAACTAGGTGGAATTAAATCACTTTATATGAACAAAAGCAAGGTCCGAGGCTTTACTGTACTTATATCCCAAACTGGACTGTGTTCTATGTTGAGTTTCTTTTCTCTCTCTTTTTTTTTCCTGCTGGAAAGCTGTATTATAGACAAGTCATTCTGCATATTGTTTCAGAGAATCGTGGATTCATTAAAGTTGGAAAAGACCACTAAGATCATCCAGTCTAACTGTTCTTTTTCTGGAACAACTATAGAGACTGAAAAATTTTTACTTTTCCATTCAAAATATATAATTATCTTACCTATTAACATTTGCAGTCACAACTGAGCAAAATAAATGGAATATAAAAATAAAACTAAGCAAAGTGACTTGAGAGGAAAAATGAAAATGGGCAGAAATATAGAACTTGCCTTTGTAATTTCTTTCTCAGTTTCAAATAGGGTTATGTGATTAGGTTTTAAGAAATAGGAAAAAGAGTAGCGAAGACAAGAAAGAAGTACATTTTCTGTAGGTTCTTGACATATATTGGCAAATACCTACATTAATTAGATAGAAACACAGAATGGTGAAAAGGGCACTTCAGTTAACAGAAGGCTCTTGCATTCATTTTACTAAGTTGATGTCAAAGGACAGAGAGGGGGATAGTGAACAGACAGGAGGAGGTGGAGCACATAGAAAAAAATTAGGAGAGAAAAAACAACCAGCACTAAAATACCATAACAGTAAGTACATTTCTGCTAAATGTATGGCTTCTTCACTTCTCTTTTTCAAAGCAGTGTTCTGGATTGTTTTAAAAACAATTCTTTCAATTTTGATCATTATATGGAATTACAGTAAGAAATCAACCACTTATAGTCAGGCTGGTGGTCTGAGGATGATGATCAAGTTGAAATGTTCATTATCTAAAAATAATCCGTTTTTGCATTGGTTTTTAAGTATCAGTGGGAGGGACAGGACTTTCTAATTAGATTGTAAACACTTTGCATAGGATAATTCAAATAGTTTTATACAGTGACTCACACTGTAGTCTAAGTACTTAGTACTTTTCATTACTTTAATTCCACTGGTCAAATATTTCAAAATGATTCACTCCAACTCTCTCACGATGTGTTTATTGTACGTATTTCTGATATATATATTTCCTTGTTAAGTACTGTTAATTTCTTGGCAATAAATTCAGTCACTGATTAGCTAACATGCTGTGAGCAAAGTCAAGAAATCGTAGAGGAAGATGCATTCCTTTTGGCATTTCTCTTCTGAAAGTCTGAAAACCAAATATACATACATATATATATATTTCAAATGATATTCTGTAACACTTGGCTAGCATTCTTTCTTTTCTGTTTGGACAAAATAGCATTCTGTTTGCATCTTCTGGACAGTCCCTTCTCAAAGTAAGGAAACATCATGAAAACTAGTTACCTAGTTTCTAAGAATTAAAGATTCATACCATGCCCACCTCATTAACAGTTCGAAAAGACAACTGAACTTAATGTTCTGATCTGACTAAAAGACCATTATGTCTCGATCAATACAGAAGATCATATTTCCACTTGATATGTAGAACAATGCTGCAGATAAAATCTTTTTTAAATGTCTAAAGACTAGATAAATAAAAAAAACAATAGATATCCCAACATTTTGAATATCCATTTGCATCCACATGCTCAACTTTACATCTTAGTCTCCCACATTATTTCAGCAGAATATGAGAATGAAAAAGGCAGTATCAGTCTCCTTGGGTACCTGATTGCTGGTTCAGTTTTTCCTTCTCCACTGTCCAGCTTCACTGATAACACACTGAGCTTTAACTGTAATACATAATAAAATCAAGCCCAAAAGCCTTCCCGGGGTAGAACGTTTTGTTTATTTTGCTTTCATTTTATGTTGTAGATTCATTTTATCATGAATGCAGAGTTTATATAATTGCAATATATGGTTAACCGTTATTCTTTGGAGAGTATATCCGTGCTTAGCAGAAAGCTTCTTTTAAATTCATCTCCCAAGTTTGTGAGGGAGAAAGCAATGTATACATCAATATTCCATGCAAAGCTATAGCTTTGGCTGACAGTATTTTGACACGATCATGAATAAAAGACGACATATCTATGATGATTTCTACGGCTGGATGTTATCCATACTATAAAGATATAGGAAGGACGTTGGTTTTAAAAACACAGGCATCCAGTAAGATTGTATGTTATATGCACTGCAGCTTTCAACTAGCAAAAGCTTCCTGTTTGACTACTAGTACAGAGATTCATTACTTGGTCCAGATTTGCACATTTCTATTCTGCCTTCTCCAAAGTATCATTAATAAAATCTTCCTTACATAGCATTAATTAGCAGTTTATAATGAACTAAAGGATTTCTTCATAATCATTTAATGTCATTAGGGGGGAAATTTTCAGTTATATTCATAAATAAACTCCATAACTATTCAGTATTAACAAAACATGGTAGAAGAAATCCTAAAATAACTCAAATTAATTAAAAGAGGATTTTTTGTTAGCTTACATGAACAACCAGATCAGACAATCTACTGAAGCATACGATAGAAAATGGAAGACATAGGAGAAAGAAGAGGACAGAAGGACTTATTGTGAAGGGACTGTTTCAGCGCCATAGCTCTCTGTGCATTGAACACAGTAAAGATAAAAGAAGAAAGGAGGACCTCTGCAACTCTTCTTTTTTCTCTGTCTTCATTGGACACAGGTGCAATAGCATGCACTTTCTTCTGATATGAAAGACAGGAAGAAATTCTTAAAGCTCACAAGCAATGGTTCATGATATTAAGATACAAGCACTGTTTACATTTGTAGTCCAACTAGCACCCAACAACAGCAACACTACCAAAGAAAATTTAAGAAATAAAACAAAAGAAAGACAAGAAGAAAGAAATTTCAGTGTGATTAAAATTCATTAGGAGTGCCTCTGCATACTGTTTAGACAAAGACAGCAGGGGATTCTCTACCCATCACTGGACATTACTTGTGTGCCTTCTCCCACAATGTCTGAGTATGCCATGATCATTTCTTGTAGCTGGCTGTGGTCTCTACAATCAGGTTAAAAGAGAGGGAAGATCCAGAAGACCTTTCCTCCCCTTCTTGCTTCATCTTGTCTCCACTGTAAGAAATCACCTTTCAGAAAAGGCAGAAAGGTTTTTCATCAGTGGGACCTTATGCTATTGCAGCTCTGCATTTTCTAAAGATGGGGAAAAAAAAAGTTAAGCATCTAGCACTGCCTCTTTCAAACAGTCATGTTTGAACTCAACATTTTCTTTAATATAATAAGACTACATGAACAAAAAGCTGGACAAGAGCCAGCAATGTGCACTTGCAGTCCAGAAGGCCAACTGTGTCCTGGGATGCATCAAAAGAGGGGTGATCAGCAGGAAGAGGGAGGGGATTGTCCCCCTCTGCTGTCATTTGACCCCATCTGCAGTACTGTGCCTAGGTCTGGGCCCCCAGCACAAGAAAGGTGAGCTCTCGAAGTGGGTCCAGATCAGATAGCTGGAACATCATTCCTACAGAGACAGGCTGAGGCTTGTTCAGAAGAGAAGAGAAGAGAAGGCTTCATGGAGACCTCACTTTAGCCTTTGGGTAATTAAAAGAAATTTATAATCAGGAGAGACTGACATTATACATGGTCTGATAGTGATACGACAAGGGGGGAATGGCTTAGAACTAAAAGAGGGGAGATCAAGGTTAGATGTTAGGAGGATATTTTTCATTTCGAGGTTGGTGAAGCACTGGAATACGTTGCTCTGAAAAGTTGTGGTTGTCCCATTCCTGAAGGTATTCAAGGCCAGGTTAGACAGGGTGCTGCGGAATCTGATCTAGTGGTTAGCAACCTTACCAGCAGGGGGGCTGGAATTAAATGATCCCTTTCAACCTATGTCATTCTATCTAAGTTATTATAAGACGAATTATATTTCATGTGTTTGTATTATTCAGTCACACGAAACTGGAATTTAAGACAAGTACACTTTGTTAGAATGCAAAACATCATGGAAAATGTTCGAGTTAATTCCTTTTTTTTTTTTTTTTTTTTTTTTTTTTTCAGTAATCTTGGTTTAGTTTCTTCTGTATGGCAACAAAAAAAAAAAAAAAAAAAAAAAAAAAAATGGGACAGACATCCACAAATCACCCATATAATGTAGCTTATTCAGTGGGAAATAGAGCTGAGGGCCTGGCCTTTGAAGAGCTTGGAACCACTCCAATTTGAAATTACTCAAGGAAAAGTCATTTAAGATCAACCTTCTTTTCACACCTTCAATAATTCTTGAAAACAGAAACAGCCTCCTGAATTTCACAATACGGAACAACTTGGTGATTTTAACTGAGCTGAGCTAAGCTACATAGCTAAAATCCCTAACAAAACAATCCTTTTCCCTGCTACTTGAATTCCAAGAAGACAAAGACATTGCAGCCACCAAGAAGCAAAGGTGCTTTCCTGCCTTTATGGAGAAAGTCAGTGGCAGGAGTTACTGACGCCCACACTTAATTTAAGATGTTTTAAACCTTGACAGTTTCTTTCCTCTATTTTGTTATTAAAAATAGAAACAAACAAAAAACCAAACAAATAAACAAAAAAACACCTCTGCTTCTATCATGACAGAAGTTTTCAATCTGCCTTGGAAATAAATTTGAAGTTCTGGTTTTAAATAACCCTAAAGGCCAGGTCTTGTAATAGAAACATCATCAAGCCCTGAAATACAGCAAAGCTATAATGCTACTCCTAATGACTTCATCTTGGCTAATGCAAGGTATTGCTAGTCAATAGGGGGTAAAATTTCATTTTGTTATTTATGAAATATGTATTAAAAAAAAACCACAGTTTTTTGCTCAATGGCATAAAAAGAAAGTGCTGGATTTTAAAGTCAGCAAATCTCATGCGGATTTCACCCTGATTCAGATATTATACTGGTGTTTGGAAATACAAGTCTTTCTGTGAAATTTCCATAAAAATCCAATTTACCTACTTTATAATTTTGAAGGCTTAAGCTATAGTGCATGTTTTACGTTCTCCATAGCCTTGAAACGGACTTGGTGTTTTCCTAAGCATTGCTGAATAGTTTCTGACCTTCTTCCTCTCCTCCAAAAGTCTCTCTTTAAAATATTAACACTCAGAAGTCAAGAAAAAATACATGTACCTATGACAAAGAGCTGAGGACAGCAGACAATAGCTGCTAAGAGGAGGGAAATAATGACTTAGGAATAGCTTCAAAATACTTCAAAATAAATAATAATAAAAAACCCTTCCTAATGAACACATACTCAAAAAGACAGTTCCCCTGCTTCTCTCTACATTATGTAATTACTCAGTTTGGACTTAATGCAACACCAACATAGAGAAGGAATAAGAAGGAAACGATGAGACTTATTAGGTAATAGGGAATAAATATGAAGTGAAATTGTATACAGTCTAACAGTTATGAAACTTTCTAATTTCCTACTTATATTTTCAAGTTCTCTTATAATATTACATATTGCCTCCCAAGACTATAGCCGTATCTGGAAAAATGGATGAATATGAATTAGAAAAATTATGATTTGTAAAATGTTATATTCCTGAAAAACGCCGCTACAATGGTTTTCCCCAGAAGAGAAGTTTAAAAACCTAGAGGAATCATAATTGAGTTTATCTCTCTCTAAAATTGTAAGACCATTCAAAGAGCTGCTTAATCCGATCACAACTTCAGTAACTCAAAACCTCAAACAGTAGTTTTAAGTTGTATTTTAATTCATTTGAGGTTTTGCATCTGCACCATATAATATGAACAAATATGAGCTTGCTACACTCCCACTCTGACTAGAATGAAAGTCAGGAGAAGCATGCGCTGCATACAAATACACCCTTTCTACCAAAGTAGAACAATTTACCTGAAAGTAATGCCTCTTATTTTAATATGTCAGCCCACAATGTCATGCCTCCAAAGATGGTTTCTATTACACACAGAAAGTCCCACAAAACACTAGCGATTTCTTGGTTGAACTAATAATGCTCGCAAAGTACTTTGAAATCATAAAAAGACACAGGTGTGGAACTCAGTTTTACTAAAAATAATAAAAGGACAACAGGTTTTTGTACTTTCATGAATACAGATTACACATACAAATAGGAGAAATCATCTGCTCTTATAAAGGAAAAGGCACTCTACTACTCAGGTGGGAACTACATCAAAAGAGAAGGTCAAAGATGTCTTTGACATGCAATGAAATTTATCTCCCTTAGACTGACTTTGGTGTTTGAGATCTTAAATCTACTTCAACACTGCTGAGATTTCATGATCATAAAATCAAAAACGCCTGCCATTTTTCAAGTTAAATTCCTTCAAAATCATACAACTTCTTAAAATTTCTCCTAATTCTTTACTGCATCAGTTCCACATTTTAGGAGTTGGAAACACAGCATAGGAAGTTAAGCAAACCAATAAGTATAAAAATTTGATTTAAAGACCATAATTAAATAACGCTTCAGTATTCCATTAACAAGAATGCTTATTGTTGGTTAATCAAGGGAAAATATTTACCCATCCACCACAGAAATATTGTTCTTGACATTATATGAAGGACTAATTTTTATGGATAATTAGGGCAATTAGTGACAAAAAGGAGGGAATAACCACAGCAGCCAGCAAAGCAAGCTAAGTGTAGGACCTCAGCATATGTAAAAATGAACACAAGAGGAAGGCTTATAGGTCAAAAACCATCTTGGAACACATGTAGTGGTGAGAGAGAGAACCTGCCTTCTGAAAGTCAGTATCTGAAGCATAAAAACAGATATGTAGGTAGACAGAGAAAGAGGTGGGTAGACAGGTGAATAAGTACAAAGAAGCAAGAGAATATTACACACTACAGCAAGCAGTTCTCTTGTCTCGATGTAACAGCTGCCTATGAATTGTCAAGTTAATCAAAGGGAAGGTGACAAAAGGGTTTTGAGGAAAGTCTGAAGCAGGATAATAAATTGCTTTAGTGTGAATTAGTAGCATGCTCTTTCCACGTGTAAAGGACACTCATGTCAGAAGCAAGATCACTGAAAACGAAAGCAGTGAACAATAACAGATGGGCAAAGCAAATAAGAGCTGACATTTGAACACCTTTTAAAATACAAAAGCCAAGATTCAATACTTCAAGAAAGGCTCCAAGAAAATAAATAAATAAAATAAAAGCTTTGTGTTTTATAATGCTAAGAAAGTAGACTGAAGAGCAGGTAGATGATTAGAGCAACAATGTAGAAAAGTAACCTTTCATCAGTATTTTGAATAGATTCATACTAGGTGATAATGTATTTATTAAGATCAGACAAGGTGATTTTGCATGTGCAAGGAACAAATTGTAGCTGTGCACATTTTGCTGGGAAAGTCTGCATGTCAAAATTACTTTCTGGACTGAATTAGATATATTCAAATGCTGCACAGATGTGAAGTTCCTCTGAGAAGACAAAACTGACGAACAAAAGATGAATGAGAATATAGCAGCTTATCCAAAATGAATACAGTAAGCAAAAAAAGATTTTTAAAAAATGCATAAATTTAGGTGATTAGGCATCAAACAGATACCTGAGAGAGAGAGAACAAATTTAAGTTGGATGGAGATCCAGAAAGATTAAATCTGTGAGTCTTCATCATAGAGCAGGTTTCAAAGTTAAGTTTACAAACAGAATTGTCCAGGCATTATGTACCAAGAGAAGATGGCAGGACAAAATTATGGTAAACTACAAATAACCAGTGTCCATACTGTAGTCATTTTTAGTATGAGTATTATGCTAAAATCTGCCATAGTAGAATTGCCGCAGATGAAATATTGCGATGAAACTCTTTGAAACACAAGGACATGGTGATCTTGATAAATTTTATTAACTAAAAATAATTATAATCAAAAATGTTAATGAGAATAGAATTCCCATTTCCTTCCTAAATATGATTCCTCATATTTTAAAATAATCATGTACTGAGGGGAAGATTCAATATAAATATATATCTTTATTACTACACATAACGAGAACATCAATTCATAGGGAATTGTCAGTATGGAAAAGATTATATATATCAATAATGTAGGGAAAATTAAATATTACTGTGTGGAATGTACTGATGTGACAAAGAATCAAATTCTACAAGCTGAACAAAAGATAGTGGGTTGTGTCAAACAAATCCACCCTACAGCTATCACATAAAATACAAGCTCTTGGAAAAAATAGACAGTGCCAGAAAACTAATTTGAAAGTTATACAGAATGCATCAAGGAAGACTTTTAGGAAGAAAAATGTAAGTTGTTGAGCAGTAGAATTTGATTTGTTTATACACATATTCTTTAGTGGCCTAATAGTCAATTCACCTATTTCTTTTGAATTCATGTATATTCTAGTGCCTCAGAATAAATATTTACCATTGGACACTGAATTGTCTAGGAAAAAGATATGATTTTTTTCCCTCTTCTTTGAAATTGTAGTATTTTTGCATAGAACTTAGTATGAAATTAAAATAGCAAAATCCATCATGGTAAGAAGTGAAATCCTTGCTCTAATATTGCTGCTGGACTGAGCAAACCACAACACAAATTCACTTCAGTTTGGAAAAGGAGAAGCAGGCTATCAAGGCACCTGAATTACTGGTTGTGAGGAAGTTATGTGATTCTCAGAATCACACAATCACAGAATCACCAAGGTTGGAAAGGACCTACAAGATCATCCAGTCCAACGATCCACCAATACTTCCTACTAAACCATGTCCCTCAACACAGTGCCCAAACCTTCCTTGAACACCTCCAGGGTCGGTGACTCCACCACCTCCTGGGGCAGCCAATTCCACTGCAGAGCTGAGTACAGGGGGACAATCACTTCCCTGTTCCTGCTGGCAACACTGTTTCTGATGCAAGCTAGGATGCCATTGGCCTGGTGCCACCTGGGCACACTGCTGGCTCATGTTCAGCTGAGCATCAATCAATACCCCCAGGTCCATTTCCTCTACACAGTCTTCCAGCCACTCTGCCCAAGCCTGAAGTCTTGCCTGGGGTTCTTGCGGCCAGTGTACAGGACTCGGCATTTGGTCTTGTTGAGCCTCATCCCATTGGCTTCAGTCCAGCTCTCCAGCCTATCCAGATCCCTCCGTAGGGCCTTGTTACCCCCAGGCAGATCCACACTTCCAGCCAACTTGGTGACATCTGCAGACTTACTGAGGGTGCACTTAATGCCCTCATCCAGGTCACCAATAAAGATATTGAAGAGGATGGGTCCCAGCACTGACCCCTGGGGAACACCAAAATCTTCAAGCAACTAGAGGCAAGAAGCCTGACGTAGTCTTACTGAGTATATTATGCGGTTGCCTTGGGAAAGCAATACATGCACAATATACCTATATTGTATACTGATATATGTACAGAGCTCATCATGTTCAAATCCCAAACTCTCTGTCCTGAAGTCAGATTCACTGAACTGGATAAATCCAAAAAGACAAAGTAGAAAATTGACAGAAGTTCATAGAGCTACGACTTCTACACTCCAGCAGGCTGTACACTACTGAGGAGGAAGTGTATTTAAAGCCATTAGGGCATTAACTCCTGAAAAGGAGGGGAAAATACCCAACAAAACCTCTCACATCAAAAAACACAAATGGGATATTGTGTGATTTCCTTCAACAAAAGATGATGATACAAAAGAATGTCTGACTCAGTCACCTCATGAAAAGAGGGATGCCATCTGATCAGAAGGGACAGGTTATGAAATTCTGTTTTCAAATACAAAATAAAGGGAAGCAGCACGCTGATTTTTCTCTCTGACTAAGGTGGGCTCCACAAAGAGAGCTGGTGTCTGTGGTCTATGCAGTAAGCAACAAAGTCAGAGAAGGAAGCAAGGTAAAGAAAGAGATCTACCCAAAGTAAGATTTTCAGAATCAAGTGGTAATCATTTAAGACTGATTGCAAATGATTATAACAATTTGAGATGATGACACACAAATGCTGCCTTCCTAAGAGGAGTAAAAATTCTACCTTAAAATTGTCATACAAAAGAAATGAGACAATAACCACATTATATTCCATGCAGACATTAGAAAGCCAATTAAAAAAAATAAAAATAAAAATAAAAAATAAAATAAAATAAAATAAAAGGATGAAGTGATACACCTGATTTTAAGTAGCAAATGATGACGCATTAGATATCTCAGAGATCTTGGGCAAAGAAAGATAGATCAGGCTAAATGTTGTGGTGAAAAAAAAAAGTGCTCTTAAGGGGAAATTATATAGATCATATTGAAAAATAAACAATATTAACTGTTCAAGATGGAAGCAAGCTTCGAAAATGCAATTATTTTGAATCTATATAGTTAAACTGATCTCCAATAAACATTAATTTTCTGTGCTCTTCATTGACTTTCTCCACTTTCTCAAATCATTGCACAATGAAGTACTCCGATCTGAACAGCAGCTTTCTGCATAACACATTATTACTTAGCTGTCCTGTGAGGAGAAACACATTTGTAACAGACTTAAAATTTCAGACTCTTATTGCATACGCGTATCTTTGCACTCAACAAATTTAGTCCTGTAGAATTTATATTAATGTCCCAACAAAATATTTGTCAAAACTGAAAGCAGCTCCACAGATTTCCCCCAGGGGGAATTCTATGCTTCTGTTTTCTTCTCTCAAAGGGAAGTATTTTATTCCTTGAGCAAATACTAACTACTCAGGGAATATCCCTTTACTGATAGAGAGAAAGACAGTACACTACAAAAACCTCAGATTTGGCTGCTTGATATAACAAGAGTGATCATAGATGACAATAAAGGATTTAAGCTTTAATTTTAGTTTCAGTTAAAAATTCAATTATTCTTGAATAATATATTCTTAATACCGTTTTCTGAATATAATTCTTCATTCATTTCTCTCAGATGTTCAGATGACAGAAAAGTTTAACACAAATAAAAGCATCGGAACTAACTGACCTTATGTTTCACTCCTAGTTCTATCACTTAAATTCTGTAAATATACATGCACTCTAATTTTTTTGTTTCATTTGCCATGATGAACATGTCACAACGCATGTATGATGAGACAGCTGCAGTGGAAAAGGGGTAGCATACTGTGGGACCTCTTTTGATGTGCATGTGGCGCATCCAGCTGTACCTCAACCTGCATAACTTTGTCAATGCTTTCTGCGTCCTCTTTGAATGCTGTTTTGACAGTGTGCTTGGATTCACTGTTGCAAACCTAATTAGGATACTCAGAAACAGCAGTCTGGCAACCTCCAAGCAAGACAAAAATGAAAATGGATGAAATGGATAATGAAAAAGTGCTTCCATCCCAAACTTAGCAATTGGCAATAAGAACACTTAAATGCCTGAGCATGAGTGCTTTAACATTCAAGACAGTAATGCAGTAATGTTCTTTCAGTAATGAAAGCCCCATGACCATAATATGCCAGACTGAAATGTTAAGTGTTTGGCTTGGAAGTAAATTTAAAAGCTATTCTGAAGGCAAGTTGTATGAAAGAAAGGTCATGCAAATATTCAGAGCATGTTGATAAGCTGGCTTTATTCTAAGCTAGAATGAAACCCCAAAGTTTTGAAGTTCTGTAAAAGAGTTTTCAGAGCCCAAACTTTCAGGTAGTCTGCCCGACTATCTTGGGAGCACATACCATGGAAAGCTTTGGATTTTGTTATGGAAAAAACAAACAAACAAAAACAGCCCCACCAAAACTAGCTGGCTTCAGTCCGAATCTGAGCTGTTAATGTCAACAAAGTTTTTCAACATTAAGCTGATATAAGGAGCTGAAACCACAAATTTGTTCCTTAAATACTGATTCCAACAGCAACATACGGCTGGCATGATTTCTGCACTACAAGCAGGCTTTTTGGATTACGCATTTTGAAGGGATATATGTAAAACGGTATATAAATAATACATGATTCTATTTTATAAGTATTAATTTGCACTTCCTAAAATGAAAGCACACTGTTGCCAAAAATAAAAATCGAAGAAACACAAATCAAATCCACATTTAACTTGCTACCATGAGGATGCTCCAAAGAATTAAAGTTAACAGGAGACATGAAGTGTATTGATATTACACATTTTAAGTGCACAGCTGGCAAGTGTTTTGCAAGCTTGTTTCTGTGCTGAGCTGAAGAACATGGGCAGGCCCTGCTATACAGCTTTTCCCGACACTAGCAAATATATCCAGATCTAAGATGCACATTTCAAAATTAGCTGATGGTTATTACAGGCTGATTCTTCAGAGTTGCACAGTTTAGACTGAGAGAAACAAATCCTAATAACAATGCAGAGATTAATCAGATGGTTTAAAAATCAAAGACAGGTTTACGGCAAGACTGACACATTAAATCATGCTCTGATGGGAACTAGAAGTTACTATGCAACAGAAATTCGAAGAGCTCAACATTCACGTGATCACCTGAAGAGATGAAAAATTGCACTTTGCTATGGACAGAACACTGAAGCACCTGGAAATGTTGTGATCCTAAATACCCTGAGGCTTCCACAAAATACATCCTGTACCATGCTGTCAGCTGGAAATGCCAGGCACCAGCTACAGGGCTGTCCACGAACCAGGAATTCTGTGGAGCCAGTAGTCCCTCTCTTCAGAGAGTAAAAAAATATATATTTAAAATGTTTATTTATGAAATATATATCTAATAGTGAAAACAGTAATGAATCTTTTTGTTCATACATATAAAGGCAATTCAAACATGAACTCTATTTTAAGGAAATCACACACGAAAAGCTTTCAGTCCTCAGAGTTTTCCAAAATGCCAAATAAATGATTTTTTTTTAAAGACTCTGCTAAAAGTACAGCTTGTGGGAAGCTGCTTTCATTGTTGGTTTGACTGAAAATGGAGAATGCTTGTACCATTCATTCGCTTCCCATTTATTTTTCCCTCACTTATTTCCCCCGCAACCACATCTCACTTTTTGTTCAATGCAAAAATGCCCAATAACATACACAATAACCCTGTGGAATTGTTCTCCTTTAAAACCCCACAGAGAAATGCCAAGTCACACAGTGTCAGTGAGTCTATTTCTGTAGGCCAAGACTGCTGTCTGAAAGGTTCTGTAGGCTGTTTGTCTGAAAGCCTTGTAATAGACTGTCCCAAGTTGCCTGAGGAGGAGTTAAAAGGATCTCCTGCCCTCCCACCTTGGCAATTAAATCAATGCTGTATGTGAATCATTCTTTAAAACTAAAATCTCTGAATTTGTGGCTGTCCAACTCATCAGCAGTGCCAGATCAGAAGCCAGGTAAAGTACAAAAGACCAGACAAGTGGAGCATCTTGCCTCATTTAATACAGGAGGCCAATAGCATCACTCTGCAAGTTTTCCTTTCCTCTTTTTCTTTCTCTCTGTGTTTACATGTCCAGATGCTAATGCTTAAACTAATTTTTGCCTAAGCTCCTGCTACTTCCCAGTCTTTTTATGTGCTTTAAAACACAGGAAATTTCTTAAAATAAAAATACTAATAAATCTTAAGACAAACACTGGTTCCCTTTCCAAGTAAATCTCACATGCTTAAAACTCTATCAGGGGCTGGAGATATTATATCACTTTCCTTAACACTGTTTCATAAAACTGACAACTCTTGAACATTCAGATACATCTAACAATCTGGCACCACAGCTGGTGCCAGAGCTACCTATGGGTCAACACTGAATATAGCAGGAGCTAAAGGATACAGTCTAAATCCCAAAGAAGCACGCTCAGCAGCTCTGTGGTTTTGGCCAACAGGATCCCAAAGAAGTGATGATGTGATGACGTAATGGCCCACTTACCATTTCATATTTCCCTATTTTCTTGTGTTTACCTGAGGACAGCTTTTCTGGAAACATATACCTATTCAGTCCTAGAAGACCTAATGCCACCAAGATCTCAAAACTAGGTCAGGCTGGTACACATTTGTATAACAATCTTTTTCAAGAGCAATATTTAACTCAGTCTATGTTTTTGTGTCTAGAATTCGGTTTTATCAACAGCTTCAGTAGTGCTGACTGCCTATTTACAAGTGATATAGAGATAAAATGAGCAAACCCTCCAAGGAAGCACAGGACTTTATTAATATGTGAAGTCCTTACTGTGGATGGCACAGAAAAGCAGTAGATAGCATGATTTTAAAAAAAACCGAAGTGATACTTTTTGCATCTATTCTTACAATCAGCAGAAACAGCTGTTATTTTCTTTGATGGAAATTCTGAGATGAATCACAACTATTAATTCATTTTCCATTTGAAATGAGAGCATTTAGGACAAAACCAAATCATTTAAAATAATTAATAAATTAGCTAAATTATACAAGTTCTAACTAGCGAAATTTATTGTTGGGAGATGCAAAAATATTATTGCTTAGTACAGTAATCAGCTCTTAAAAGAAGCAGTCCACAAGTTCTTAAGCTCTGTGGAAACCACAAAGTCAATTACTGTCTGCTAAGTCCTTTCAAAATAGAATAAATTATATTACAACAATCTTTGAAAGTATCACTGCCACCTATGAAGTATCCACAAAAGCAAGATGCACCCCACTTCTTTTAGCAATTGTTTCCAGTGATCTAACCAAGCACTGCTGCTAACATACTGCTAATCTATTTGCAGATAATTATCCAATTGGGCTGACCAAATTTTAAAAGATAGAATTTCAATTGAAGCAAATATTGAAGTATACATAGCAAAAATACTAAAACCAGAATAAAACTATGATGTGTATTTTGGAAAAAAAAAAAAAAACAAAAAACAAACATCAACAAAAAAAAAAACAAAACAAAAGCAAAAACAAAACAAAACAAACAACAACAACAAAAAAAAACAAACCAAAAAAAAACCCCACCACCATGAAACTGTGGGAAATCCTTCTCAACTGTACCTCATAAGCCAATTACAAAGTAACACTACGAAAGGAGTTATCCTTTTAGTTCAAAAAATAAATGTAAAAAATATAAAAAAGACAAAACTAGCAACATCTCTTTAAAAATAGAAGAACATATGATTATAAGTTCTCCTCAATTCAGTTTAACAGATGGACAAAATTATTTCAATATTATTTATGAATAAATTGTGCTTCAGGGTTAGAAACATTCAACAATGAATTTTCACAGTAACTTGGAAACTGGTTATATTTCAGAGAAACCATGGTAGGCTAATAGACTGGCAATACCTCTATATACAGGTGGGAAAGAACGAAGCAGAACAGTTCTGCCAATCAGACAACGTGACTTTGAAGGAAGAATTGGATTAGAAATAGTTTTGTCAGATCTTATCGCTGCTTTAAGTTAATCCTCTCTGGCTGTCTTTTTACCTCAAAAAGGCACTCATCCCGTGGCAGTCAACTGCACATTAGTTTTGCAGATGTTCAGAGTGGGCTTTTTGTAATACCTACATGAATCAGACAGCCACCCTCAGCTACGTGAAAATTACGTACTTTAATATACTGTCTCTCCCAGTGTACACATAATAGCTTTGTTTCATTATATATATTATATCATTGTTCTCTATGGCAAGACATTTGTCTCAGAAGGAGCGCAACAGAGATGCTTATAGTAAAGCTATAAAATCAAGGATGACTATTATATCCAATTAAATTCTCTGGTATAATACAAGCAGAATATAATCAATTATATCAGCAATTTAAAAAAGCAGGAAAAATAGCAGCCAATCCAAAAAGAACAAGAAAGCTATTAGTTATTACATCTCAAGTCAACCACTCAATTAATTTTAGTCAAGAGAACAGCATCCCCAGCAACAGGCAAGGTACCAAGGCATTAAAGTCATGTACTTAAACAAAAACAAAACAAAAATATAGAAAAACACAAACAAACAGTTGCCTGCACAACTGCAGATATGAAATTCATATATGAATCTCTCAACATGAAATTCTCTTCAACTCAGTACTTCATTCCTAAAACTTCTATTCTTCTACGTCAAGTGAACACATAGTAGTTCAGCTGAAGGTTTCCTCAATATTTGAAATAAATTTCTCATGAAATTTCATTAAAAGTAGAATTATATTTAGACTTATGAGTCTGGACTGAAACTTACAGTTTGACATAGAAAGAGAATTGGGGACAGAAAAAGAGATTTAAAAGATTATTAAATGGTTCCAAACTTTGAAGATTAAAATCCAGAACCCTAGTCAAAATTTACATCAAAGCAGGGTATATATTTTTCTTGTTTTACTATCTTCAGGGATGAAGAATTTTACTGTGGTACTGTGTAACTACAAAAATATCGATAGTTTAAATATTAGTCTTGATAACAAGACAAAGAGCAATTACTGTCACACACACATATGCATGTTATGCATACATCTATATAACAAATATATGTGCATTCCTTGATATGATGTGAAGCACGTAAATCCTCCTGTTCAATTGTTTTTTGACACACTCTTCAGTCATTATTTTACCATTAAAACACATAAAAGGGTGTAGAGAATATATGACCATAGTAAGTTGGTACCAGCGGACTGGAAGGTCAGGCAGACTTTTGTCTCCCTTTTCACATCACCAAATATAGGAGGCATAGTAGGATGAGCATGCATGCTTTCTGGTTCTCCCTGGTTGCTATTAGCAATTGCATTAAGAAACAAGGCCAATATGCAGACAGGATGTTCCATCTACTCTCCATGCAACTTACATGCTTACTTTTCAGGAACAGAAAGGTATATTTCTAAAATTCATATCAGTGCAAAGGACCTGCTTCAGATTACTCTTTTAAGAAGATGAAGACCTTCTGCATTGGGATAGATTTCCCATGATGCTTCCTCCTTATTTGATACACTAAAATAATGTATCTTAGATACAGCAAGTACTACACAGTGCTACAAACACCCTAGGTGCTACATTGCAAACCTGAATTTTGTGTCCCTCCTGATGTTTTACAGAAAATATAGAAACAGAATGGTTTGTTTAGGTTTTGATCATGGTGACAATGCATGAGATGCAAATCCCTTTGAAGTTAACTTATTTGAGCACTTAAACTTTCTTGCTTTTCTCATTTGCCCACGACTAAATACCTAATCTTTGAACCTGTACTTATGAAGAGCAGGTTCATATAAAAAGCTATTGAAGCATCACTTCAACCACTGAGAACTGGAAAATAGCAGATATTCATATCTAATGAATCACCCTTCATCTGAATGGCCTGTACTCAAGGCTTCAAGAGTACAACAAGTCAGTAAACTGGACCAAAGAGTAAATCCAAGATTAGACTAGATTTTTACTGAAATATGAAAATCCAGAAACTTGCTTACCCTCTGCCAGGTTAAATGAACTCAGAAATAAGAGTATTCTACCACATTTGAAGTATGAAAGTTTCAACAAGTTCAACATTCTAAACAGTAAAGTTATTTGGAAGATATTTCAGGCTAAAAAAATACTTTAAGCCTCTAGCTACAGAAAGATCAAAAAATAAGAAAAGAAAATGTATTTAATTAGATTGCCACAAACATCAAGTAATTGCAATGGGCATGCTGGATTGCATATAAAATGGACTTTCAAAAGAGCAAGATAACGCATGTCTTATAAGCTCAAACTCTTGGGAGGGAGGTGTGGAGAGGTGTAGGGGGGCAAGAAAGGATGAGAAAGATAACCTTAAAAAACAGAGCATTTAGTCTACTTATGAGAAAAATAGAGGAGACAAGATTCACTGACACTGCTAGATTGGATTTTATCCTCTGAAGTTCATCTTTTGTACTAAAATCACAGCATAACTCTTCATAATCCACATACACATATTTGACAACATGCAATAAGATGAGGAGATTAAAAACACTAAGTCCATATAGCTTCTGATGGCCCTTCACTTCTAATTCCTAAAAGAGAACTCCTTGAGCAGCTATTGCCTTCAGACTTCAGACTAGTATTATATGATTATGCCACCTCCAGAGGTAGTTGTGTATACGTATACTTGATATCTACACCAGAGTCTTCCAAACTCTCCAGTGTAAGTAACCTATTCATGATTGAACAAACAATGCTGCCATCTGCTTTCATAGAAAACTACAGAAATTTTGTCATGGATATGAAAGGAAATATCACCCAGATCTATCACGCTGATCCTTAACTTCTATTTTCAGCAGAATTCACTTCATCACTTAACATCTCATCACACTTCTGTCTAAAGACAGGATAATTTATTTATTATCTACAAGAACAAAGCACAGTTAAATGTTGATGTAACACTCTCTAGGATATCATAAAAACATAGAATGGTTGGTGTTGGAAGGGACATTTAAGGTCATCTAGTTCCAACTCCCCTGCTACAGGCAAAGATACCTCCCATAGATCAGGTTGCGCAAAGTGCAGAATGCTTTCAGGGATGTATAATGTTCCATGTATGTATAATGCTTCCATGATATATAAACCTCAGTGAGAACAGCATTATAGAATAAGGTTAAATGTCTGGGTTAATGGGCTCCCCAAGGAGGTGGTTGAATCGCCATCCCTGGATGTGTTTAAGAGCCGCTTGGATGTGGTACTCAGGGATATGATTTAGCAGAGGTTTGTTGTTGTGGTATTGTTTTGTGGTTGTTTTTTTTTTAAGAGATAGGCTACTGGTTAGGCTGCGGTTGGACTTGATGATCTTCAAGGTCTTTTCCAACCTAAGTAATTCTATGATTCTATTCTATGATTCTAAAAACCAAACCAAAACGAAACAAAGAACAAGACCAAGCTTCTGAGGACCTTAGACACACAAAGGATGAAAATCCTTGTGTTGAACAGACTCTTCTATTTCAAACAAGTTTTTTCAAGAAAAAAGCCTGCATTAGGGAGCTACGTAACACTGAAGAAAAATCCCTATCTTTGATCTAAGAGATCCTTGATTTTACTGCATGATCAGATCCAAAGATGAATTCTGGTACAACCGTGTCACTACTTGAAAAAAGTATTTATTTTTTTAAATAAAAAAAAAACACTTAAGTTTAAAATATCTTATTATTTCAAAAAGAGGACATAGTATTTACAACACTGATCATAAGGAATAATAATGAAATTTCTCTATATCTTCTATTCACAGCAATAATGAGGAAAAAAATCACAGTAGAAGTTCAATAACATACAGCATTTTTAAATTATGTATTCTATAAATATTCACTTCTCTCTTTCATTTGCATTCTATTTGGCAAGAATTTCTCAGTGTCTCATTTACATGCTTTTCCTATTTTCCCCGACTTTTTAAGATTTAATTTGTAACAAGATCTTTTATTTATGAAAGTAATATTGTTGCTTCTCTTCAAGGTAATGTTATCTTAATATCACTCCACATCAACTTGGAGTACAGAAAATATTAAAATAAGGGAAAAAAAAAAAAAATGAAAGCACAGCAAATTGTATTAATGCCTGAAAGCTAAATGATTTGAATTTTTCTTTGAAAATAAAAGGTAACATATGTAGATTGGTACAATAAGCTTGTCTGTATACATAAAGGTCAACACACAAGATAGGGACTTTTTATGAGGGAATGTAGCGATAGAACAAGGGGTAATGGTTTTAAGTAAAAGAATGTAGATTTAGATTAGATAATAGGAACTTATTTGCTAAAAGAGTGGTGAGGCATTGGAACAAGTTAATCAGAGAAGCTGTGGAAGCACCATGCCTGCAGGCATTCAAGTCCAGATTAGATGGGGTCCGGGACAGTCTGTTCTGGTATGTGGTAAAACCACACCCATAAGCAGAGTTAAGATCCCTTCCAACTCAAACCATTCTGCAAAACCAAGAAGAGGGCTACTGCAAGGGGCAGCAAGGTGTGCACTCACATCAGCCTGGATTGCTGCTAGCATAGTAACCCCTCCACTGAGGACAGGAAATGACTGTAACAAGTCTTAACTTCTTAGAACAAGGCCCCTCTTGCTTGCCTGATAACACTCAATTCAAATTGCTAATGCTAGGGCTCCTTCCACTCATGGCTTGCTGAATTTTCATTGTGTAAAGTCTACTGCTAACCAACATAAATTTTCCTTTACTATATCTAAGAAACAGATCATCAATATCATCCCTCCCTTGTAATCTGTTATCTCCTAGATAACAGGCACCTTCATTTTTCTACATGTAATTAACAAGGCAGTTAGCTAAGTAGAAAAAAAAGTTGTAAGATGAGATGTACTGATAGCAATCCAATCCTCTTGAGGACGTCTAACTACTTAAAAAAAATCCTTTTGGTAAATTTTGCTTCCTAAAATGGTTTTGTTTTCCCCCCAGAACCTACTCTGCAACCTGTCTGCTGGTCTGTTCCTCCTCCCGCTCACACTTTATAAGCCCTTGATTTGCAAAGTAGGCTCAACACAGGAGTGGTTGCTCTCTTTCCTAGCCATTTTGAAATGCCATCCTTCCAAAGCTGACATGGAGATAGACACATCCTTGGTCCCAAAAGCCCCTTTACTTTTGCACCAGGTGAATCATTCTCTTTGCTTCTACCGTTTGACCCTGGAATTTTTTGCCATATGGCTTTTCATATCCTGGAATTTCATCAAAAGTTCATCTCAGATCAGAAGAACACAAAGAAAAACAACAACAAAAAACAACCACAAACACACACCAAAAGGAATAAGGAAAAAGAAAAGGAGAAAGGAAAAAAGGAGAAAGGAAAGAAAAAAAAGCCCCAAGAAACACAGTTGCAAGCAAGTGGCATACAGTTGTCATCATTTTCCAGCACTTCTGTAGCATAGCAATTTTTGTGTGAAATGATTGGATGTGAGGTGCTTTTCTGTAATCAGAGGAGTTTGGATGAGAGTAATTTCCTTCACGTATGGGTGCTGAATGATTATTCGAGGGTACAGAAATCTATCACCCTACTGAAAACTGAACAAATCATCATTATATCGCTGGCAAAGGATTTTCCCAGATTCTTCTGTGAATTGATCTGGGCAGTGGTCCCTATCTCTGCTAGCTTCACATCTCTGCAATCCTCAGCCTCATCAAATCTCACTGCTTCAGCAGAATTTCTCCCCAACACCATGAGGGCTCAAAGCAAAAAAGGACATTAGAGATTATGGCTGGTCTCCTCCTTTCACTTTACAGTAACCCCTTAGTTAGAGGGGAAAGAGATACCCAAGTATTCCTGCCTCTTTATGCCCCAAATAATTATGTAGCTTCTAAAGACAAGAAGGGAGGGGAATGTTGAGTTGTAGGTTATTTATTTATTTATTCTTAATCTCCATAGTCAGAGCACTGTATTAAAATCTCAACCTCCACTTTCTTGTCTATTAGAGTTATAATCTTCTCTACAAGTTACAGAGATGCACAAGCTGGAGAGAAAGAAGGAATCAGCTAAGACTCAACAGAAGAAGCAACACCGCTTAAAACAAACAAAATAGAAGGCTCAAACCCACCATGCTCTTATTTAAAAATAAATATTACAATGAGTCAAAGAGAAGATAAATTCTGCCACAGGAATCTCCAATTTGCAGACTGCCTATTTACACAAGCTACTGTCTGTTTACCCTGGAAAAGTTGTTACTTGCATAGTAATCAAGCTCACACTTACTACAGCTGTTGCAAAGTGAATGAACCCTCTTCACAGCTGAACAATGAGGGAGTTCAGCCAAACTGGTCATCCAAGAAGGGACCAAGAAACAGAGAGTATGTGAGATCTGGGAAGAAAAGCTGACAGCCAAATGCAGCTAGGTGGCTTAAACACATCTTCTGGGCAGAAAAGCCATGAGAATAAATTAAAAAATTAAGGCTTGACTAGATATGCATTTATTTCTTATTAAAATCGTATGTTTCATTTACCAATTCCACTATGTTAAGCTAAATTACATGGTTAGACTGACTGGGCACACGACACACTTTTTGAAATGAGCGTGTATGTTCATGCTTAGATTGTGTAGCAGTGACTTAACACATTGGCAATACATATATTTTATAATTAACTTGTTTACCCATAATGTATGGCTGCTGGTTCAACTACAAAGTAACAGATTTTGACTGTCAAAGATATCCCGAGAAATTTCTCCTTGCACAGGCAGTGATTGTAGGAGAGCAGATCAGTACACCATTGGCAGAACCACTGTATGACATTCTCTCTTTGAATCTCACTTACAAAAGACGACAGAGACCTACGGTATATTTCTGCCTTGAATAAAGAAAATAGCCCAGAACAATCTACAACATGATCACAAACTGTTTACATGTTATGAGGCAATGCAAATATTGCAGGACATTCAGAATTACTCAGGTTGATGGGGTGATGAGGACAACAGAATGCCTAGTCAAAAAATTACTTCAAATTCCTTTTCTAAATAATGTTCCTAAAAGCCACTCACTGGCATATACCCAGTTAGGTTTTGAGCATCAATTTCTGAAGATCAATGAAATATGAAAGTATAAGAACAAAACAAGAGTCTTCTGTCTCTAAATCTTACAGAGCCTTGAAAACGGCGCATTCTGCTTGTATTTTTGTTTAAATAAGTGTAACTTTAGCTTATCATCTTGCACTCCTCACTCAGATCCAGTCTTTCATCAGTTCCACAGCTGCGTGATTATTATCAAAAGTTATATCATATATTGGATTTTTTTTTTTTTCCTTTTTAAAGGAACGAATATGACAACCAAGGAAATAGCAAGAGAATACCCATGAGTTTTATAAAGGAGAGCTAATTTTTCTGCTTATTCCCCACATGCTTTTGTTGACACAAAATGTAGTTTTACCGTTCTGCATGCACATTTACAGACATGAAGATAATAGGCATGATCTTTGAAGAGACCACTTAAATGCTTATTTCAAATGATTACAAATAAACTGAATCTTTTGACAAAAACAATTGCAGACTTCATAGATAGAGCAAGATGTTACCTCTGCTAAACACATACCTCTGTTAAGAATGATTTGGCTGTCAAGGGGTTCATCACAAGAATAGCCCGTCTCAAAGTGTCCCGGTAGCGGTTCAGTTCTTCAATTCGCATGGTGGCAAAGAGCCCTGTGATCATTTTATTGATGTTGTTTTCTACTTTCTGCAATGCCACATCCATTCCCTGCTGAGATACTCTGTCCAAAAACTCTTGTATTCCACGGATATCTAGGAAAATCAAAAGCCAAGGAAGATGTTAATTGGTAAGTAGGGAAAAAGAAAGACACAAAAAAAAGCTGTTCAGTTTGTCTCGCAAAAATGTTTTGTTCAGTGTCAGGTAGATCCCTCTGGGCTTCAACTTCAAATTTGCTGGAGTTCGTTCATGAGCTAGCTTGTGCTTAGAGTACTGAAACACAAGAAACAATGTCCACATAACAGGATGTATATACAAAATAATAACTAGAAATCAAACTAATGAACCCTTCTAGCAAGTTTCCTCATTTAGTCATTCAGTCATCATAGTAGTCCCATATTGTTCTTAAGGAACTTTCATGAGAAATTCAAGAACAGTAATGAAGCAAAGAGAGCTGCAACTTATAATGCTTCTACTGAGTAAGTGAGCTGGAAGGGAAAGGAGGAAACAAGACACTTTTCTTTTTATCGCTGGGCTCAAAATTGTTACTCACAGCAACACCATGTAACTTAATCTAAGTGAAGCTGTTGAAAAGTCTTAATGTTGTTCTAAACTGTTCTGAAAAGCCAGGAGAACACTGCAACTTTGCAATGCAGACAGTAAAGAATGAGCAGACATGGAATGGGAAACTTCAAAATAATTTATGCTATTGGAAACAGAAGATTCAGTTCTCACATGGTGATAGAGAACTGCAAAAGGCTGGAAAATCAGGGATGTCTGAGCACGGCAGACTGTAAGCCCTAGGAGAGTTATTACAAGAACAGTCATAATATCAAACAGGAAAGGGCTCTCATTTGACCCTCAGGGTGGTCTACATTGCAGGAGATACAAGTGACATCATTCTGGCACATTGTGATAACAGCTCAGGTCAATGCTGACACAAGCTGCAGAGAGCAGAAGAGCATGGTGCTGTTGTTCTACTATATCAAGTCTTCAGTTACTATATTCTCATAGGGGTATGCTGGCAGGCAATGAATGGCATTTAGAATGACTAAAATTAATTTTAAGACTAGAAAAAATAATTAAAATCTCTCTATTAGAGAAAAAATATTGTGAGGAAATCCTTCAAATAGCTTCTCAAAAACCACCTACGCACCAGAAGCCACATTTAACCTTCCAGAGAGCAGTACTACCAGTACTCAGCTGCTGTTTTTCAGTCCTGTGGGGGCAAACAAGGCTACAGTGGAGGATGATGTAACCCATGCCTCTAGGAAAGCATCAGCACAATGACAGAGAAACTCATATTACACTCCCTTGAGAAGATCAAGGAGGTGTCATACGTGGATTTAGCATGGGACCTGTGAGAGTGAAACAGAAATACAGCTAAGGTTTGGCTGGTAACTACAGCAGGTGAATACTGCATTGTCCAAAGGAAGTGTAGTTGGAATGCTTCAGCATTCAGACCTGAAGAGTCTTTGAGGAAAGATGAAAATACTTGAGCTGAGATGTCTTTATTCTGAACTCCAGAATACCTTTACTATAACTAAGTGCAAGCTTTCCTCTTTTCCAGCCTTAGGTTAATACACTTTCTACTTGGCTACATGTATTGTTTAAATGTGCTAACTAACAAACACGTTGATGTTGGCATTTGATTTCAGGCTTGGGCAAAATAAAATGACAGAGAGATTCCTGGTTTCAGAGAAATTCAATGGCGTAATCAAAAAAGATCTGAGCATTAGGAAGACATTCCCATCCTGTTCCTCCTTTTTTATGAACAGAAAACAGCATAAGGAAAAAAAGACCTTAAAGATCATTGAGTCCAACCATGACCTAACCATACAACCCTAACAACCCTCTGCTGAATCATGTTCCTGATTGCACCACATCCAAATGGTTTTTGAACATGTTCAGGGATGGTGACTCAACCACCTCCCTGGGGAGCCTATTCCAGTGCTTAATTATTATTTCATCACTTCTCGGGCTCTTGGCTAAGATCAAGTGTAGCGTAGCATAGCTTATAGCTTAAACAGACAACAAATGTATTTCTATAAGCTTAGTCTTGGAAGTCACCCTGTCACAACCAGAGTATGTCTTGTCTAAAGCACTAAAACACTGAACTGGACAGAAACGGCACTGATTTTAGGCACTCAGCAGTGCAGCACAGTGCAGCTCTCAAAGTCTGCCAAAACACTAGGATTACAAAACACTTAAAGAATAGTTTAAAGACAAATAAAATGCACGCTTATTCTAAAAATAAAATCCTATAGGAGAATCAGATACTAATTAGAGATTCTGTTTAATATCCAAATCAGGAAAATTAAATTCAATCTAATCAGATGGTAGAATTTTTTTGGCACTTTAAACACCAATTTAAGAAGCAACAAGATTGCTTTAACTGCTACAAGTATGCTTAAATATATTCAAATTGTAAAATAACATTAACCCCTTCATTCTGAAGTTTCTGATGCCTATCCACTCTGAACTATTCCATGTCCAGACAAATAGATTAAGATCTGCATAAAAACTGACAAGATAGAATCCCAGTTACTAAAGCACAATGAAAATATTTAGATGAACCTAGGTGTACTATCAAAATGCTAAGGGGGAAAACTGACTTCAGCTAAGAAAGCCTTTTTTAAATGTAAATTCTATAGCATATAACCATATATTCTTCAGAATACATATTCACCAGGATTGGAAATGCAGGTGTTGCTGAAATATTATTTGTCCTTCCAAAGCAAGAACATAATTACGCTTGACCAGAATTTAAAAAACTGGAATTATCGTCTGATATTCTGTATAATCTGTGCTATCCCAGGAACTAGATTATAGTCCAGCTTGCTTTGTTTGCCATGAATATCTGCAAATATAAATGAGACAACTATACAGAATTTTCACCAAAGGAAGAGACAAAAGGGATGTGAGTCCAGTATAATTCTACATTTCTGCATTTGTTAGGTGACCATGCCAACAGTATGATGTCAATGTGATTCACTTCTAGGAAAATAGCACCATTCTAATAGGAAGGACACCAAACCATGGTGCATAAAACTTCTTTACAACTTCTGTCATTAGCAGTAATACAAAGTGGAGGATGGAAAATAAATATTGACTTTGCTTCTATCTCTGCCTACCCAGTAGAAAAACTGAGATAGTGGTGATGCTCACCTGCCACTGCAAAATGGCAGAGAGCACACAAAAACACATCCTGCTTTTGAAGTGCTATTTAAATCATGATGCTGCATCCAGTATTTCAGTGGCAAGTCACTACTAATCATCATATTCAAAGTGAATGCCAAAGAACAGATGCTACCAGTGAATGGGCAGCATTATCTTTCCTGCGTGGATTGTCTGAAAGTGGCACATTTCCACACTGCGCTGTGGAATCATCTTTCTAATAGCTAAACTCCTTCTGCGGGAAAATCTGGCAAGCAACCTGTGGCACAGATGGCTCTGCTGCAGAGACCCAGAACTGTTCATGTCTGGAACACAGGTGCTTTTCGCCCTGGATTTGCTAGCCAACCTGTTGCCCAGCCAGGAGATGCATTTCTATTTTCTATGTAAATCAGATGAGTCACAGTCATTTCCAGAAATGCTGTCCATTATCACCAGTATTAATTATTTTCGTTATTGAAAAAAGTCAGTGTTGCCATACAGAGACAGACTGATGCTAAAACTGAAGCTACATAATACCTCCTCTCTCATCTCGCAGTCACTCTTAGTTAATAACATCTTTTCTGATTTTTACTGTATAGTCATCACTTCAACTCTATGCATATATGCATGAGAACATAGTACCACTCTGCAGACAGAGATGCACTATCAGCTATAGAATTAAACCCACCTGGAAATGGAAAAGTTAGCAAATACTCTATTAACTAAAATTGTGGTTGATTCAAGACACTGTAAGTTGGCTTAGAAAGTTTAGAAAGTCCTTGTTTAGAAAACAAGGATCAGGGAAGTAAAATTTATCCAGATCTCTCCTGGAAATGCCCTTTCTTGACTGCACAAACACAGTCACAATACAGCAAGACTGGATGCTACTAGGGCACAGAAGGTTCAATCCTGTACAAACGTGATGGGCTGCAACCATACTATGCAGCTGATCTGCAGCTGCAGAGCACCCTCTGAGTGAGCACTAGGCCTACAGCCCCCTAACCTTCAAAGACATGAGAGGTACATTCAAACACAGTTTAAGTCTGGTTGAGATGAAAATTTAGATGCCAGCTTTTCTGTAGACTTACTGTACCAGTACCTATGAAAGTATATTGTAAATGAAATGCAAACACTTAAACTCCCATAGTCTGTTTAACAAACATCTTGTGGGTACTTGAGTGAGACCACAAGATATGGACAAGATACTGCAGAACATGCTCAGAGCAGACAGAACTAAGGCTATCCTTTGGACAACAGATCTGATATCTAGATCTCCTTAACTGGCCAGCCTGGAAGAAATGCTTTGGACCTCACCTAAGAAAAACAGTAACAGCACTTTAATGGAAAGTTCACTGGCTTTTTGGTAGAAAATATGCACAGGGTTGTGTATAGGAAGGAGACAATATTTTCAGTAGACCATGACAATTTAAAGTCAACAACTTTCCTTGACACCAGATTTAAGGAGTTGTGATAGCTTACATTTTACTGAGGTCACTACAGAATATATATGATGCACACAGAACACTGAGATTCTTGATTTCCACTGCCTGATCTTAGTAAAAAAAATGCATTTTACTCTTCCTACAGCTTTCCTTTCCACTACGTAACAAATGCTGACCTTAGTTTTTCTTCTTTCTAGTACTATGTGACCTTTAATTTACACCTCTATTTCTATGTCACAGAAAAATTTCAGAGGGAGCAAATGTTCTGCTCTGTCTTGGGAAAAGTGTAATGTTTAGGTCATACCAGATTAAGATAGGCTGGGGCCAACACGCCTCATGCAGCAAAAGCAGTTTGTACATTCAGTGAAGCTTTTATAATCGATGCAAAATGAATAGCAAATTAACATCTCACACTCCAAGTACATCTTACACACTCATTAAAAAATGAGCTAGAAGTAGATGCAAAAGCCTTTGACACTGTCTCCCACAGTATTCTCCTGGAGAAGCTAGCAGCCCATGGCTTGGACAGATACACTCTTTGCTGAGTGAAGAACTGGCTTGATGGCCAAGCTCAGAGAGTGGTGGGGAATGGAATTAAATCCAGATGGTGACTGGTCACAAGTGGTGTTCCCCAGGGATTAGTACTGGGACCTGTCCTGTTTAATATCTTTAGTGATAACCTGGATGAGGGCACTGACTGCATACTCAGTAAGTTTGCAGAAGAAAACAAGCTGGGAGGAGACATTGAGCATAGGATGGCTCTAACAGGGGGATAGATCACTGGGCTGAGGCCAGTGATGAAGTTCAACAAGACCAAGTGCCAGGTCCTGCACTTTGGCAACAACAACCCAGGCAATGCCACAGACTTGGGAAAGTGGCTGGAAGACTGAGTGGAATAAACAGACCTTTGGGTCTTGATAGATGCTCAGTTGAACATGAGCCAGCAGTGTGCCCAGGTGGCCAAGAAGGCCAATGGCATCCTGACTTGTATCAGAAATAGCACTGTCAGCAGGAGCAGGGAAGAGATCATCCCTCTATACTCAGCACTGCTGAGGATGCACCTTGAGTACTGTGTTCAGTTTTGGGTCCCTCACTAAAAGAAAAACATGAAAGAGTGACAGGGAGCAGCTGAAGGAACTGGGATTATTTAGGAGTCTCAGAGGAGACCTTATCACTCTCTACAACTACCTGAAAGGACGTTGTGGTGTGGTGGGGATTAGTGTCTTCTCCCATATAACAAGCGACAAAACTAGAGGAAATGGCCCCAGTTCGTACCAGGGGTGATTCAGGCTGGATGTTAGGAAAAGTTTGTTCTTCTTCCAATCTTGGTGATTCTATGAAATATTTTAAAATAAATTTTCAGATCACGCTATGGCTAGGAAAAGAGAAATATGGTGGTATTCACCACCAACAATAAATCCATCTGTCTACCCTTATCATTGTATTTCGTCTAAATTACAATGTACTTGCTGTTGCTGAGCACTGTGGTTACCTCAAAGCTGGTTTACAGTCATTAGCTCATCCTCCCTCTGATACCATTTTAGATTTGAGAGCATTTTCCTTGCAGTACCCAGATGATAAATACCAACTGATTCAGCTGTGGCAGTAAAGGTGAATGCACCTGTCATAAATATTCACTGGTTGATTTACACAAAAGACTACTTTATTTGTACAGTTGATGAGAAAAGCCATTGTATAACAAATGACACTGTCCAAATTATTATCAAGAAAGCTTTTTAAGCCTAGCACAGTGATTCTTCCTTACACAATGATGGCTAACATGACAGCAACTATTAGTTATGGAAATGCACCGCACACAAGGGAGATATGCAGCTCTGGCTAGAATCTGACAGTGCAACGGTTCTGCTTAAAGCCTTGAGCAAAGCATTCGCATTCCTGTGCGTGTGTTGATGTTTATTAACGTGGTTAAGATCTAAACTAAGGAAAACAACAATTTAGCATGATGATTCAGTAACAGTCCTTCATTCTACTTGCACGCAGTGGGATTTCCTCTCATTAGTAAGTTTATATGTAATTCAGTGAACCTCCAAAGTTGAAAAGAAAAACAGCACCAAGAAAAACAACAGCACCAACAAAATACACAGTTTCACACCTATATCCATTCTTATTATAGCTTCCTATCAGTACTTGGGAACTGAAAACTAGTTTCAACACATAAAAATATTTAAGCTCAAATGCTCATTTACAGCTGGGATCCCATTTGTATTATCAAAATTTCTGAGACCAAGCAAGTGAAGATACTATTTCTCAGGTAACATTAAAATTTGTAAATGATAAGATTTACTTCTTCCTTCATGTGCAACTTTTTGAGGTTTCATGCATTAAAGAAAAAGAGTTCAAACAAATGTCTGAAATTTCTTATGATCACCCAGCTGGGAAAAAAAGAAGTAAAATAAACAGTACATCAATATTCTTTGTTTTTTTCTTTTTTGAAAACATTTCCACTTCAAATCATTAAAAAAAAACAAACAAACAAGAAACAAGTAACTTCAGTTTTGGTTTTTGATCTGAACTATTGCAGTACTACTGAAATGTGTAGAAAAACGCTACTTTAAAAGATCCTCTGAATATGTCATTGCCATTAGTTTGTTTTGGTCTCACTCTGTTCCTCAGTTATTAGAGATTACCTTCTAAATAAGGAAAATCAATACTGGCAGCCTCAGGAAATTGAATCCATATTGCTGGACAGATACTACCAACATCTGCAGTTCACAAATCCTGCAAGACTTAAGTTTCCAGTCACACTGATGATTCATACAAGATTTTTCACTTGAATTTCTCAGCTTTTTAACAGAGAAGAAAGGAAAAAATAAGAAAAAGAAAAAGATAAAAAAGAAATAAAATTGAAGCTAGAGCTAATCCTTGAGTATCAGCTGTTACTTTAGGTTTTTGAAAATAGAAAGACAGATTGTGATCACCCCTCTCACAGAGTCTGAAAAGCCAATACAGTCTACAATCACATGCTTTTGACTGCATAACCTGCTTATAAACCTCTTCATTTCTTTTTGACCACACTTGGCCTTAGAGATTTTCAGAAGGCCTCTAGCAGATTGCTTTGCATAAAGCAGCGCCTTGCAGAGAAATAAATTTTTCTCCATTGCCTCAGATAACAGCTTAGAGCTGAGAACTATTTATCTTCAACATTTATTTTCTTCTTAAAAATTAAGCCAATCCTGCAAAAATCATACTTAAATCTTATATAGTTGTGTAACACAGCTCAATACCTATGCCTAGGTACATGAGATAGGTTGCAGGGAAGCTGTGCTCTGTGTACATTATGCACCAGCTCTCTCCCTGTAGATCCCTATTACTCCTTATTGGTGTTCAGGAGTGTGAGGAACTTCATGCTCCTGTCCAGGTAGGTGGCAGGAAAAGTGACTGTCCTGGCAGCCCATTGTGGTAGTAGAATAAACTTGACAGTGTGTGCGATCATCTTACTCAAGGCAAATTTTTCTTTGAGTGCACCTCAATAATTTTTTTGGTTGATCACAAGTGTACACTATAGGGACAGAAGTGTATTATGAGTGGACTTGTGATGTAAAGAGTGAAAACTATGAAAATAATGAAATTAAACTACGATTAACAAATACTGCAGTGAATCATTTAACACTTTTTCCTGTCTCTCTTTCTCTTGACTGATTAAGACTGTGTCAGAAAAGTTTCATTTTCAATTTATAAATCTACACGACATTTATGGCAATAATTGGATCAACACATTGTGGTAGAATTTCTTCAAAGCAGTTGAACAAAGTACTTTGCATCTTGTTTCCTATTTTAGCAACTAATCTAGCTGCCAATATAACCATTTGCAAGCTAAATTTTAATACTGCTGAAAAGACACCAAAATTGTATTAAAAGTTGATAAGCACATGCTAACAGCGAGGTAGAACAGTAAAAGGATCAATCACTTTCCTTTTGAGGCTTGCAGTCTGCCCATGCACAAATGAAATCTCACAAATTAGCAAAACCTCAAGGTAACATCTCAATTCCAGAGATTATAAGTACACAGATATCAGAAAAGCATCTACAGCTTGATTTTGACCTCAACTTTAAAGTTCCAGAAAATCCGATATTTCATTTTTACTGACACACAGCACATAAGGTGCTCAGACCAAGCCTTCAAGCTATTCCATCACAAAGGAAATCAACATGAACAAAAGATAATCTTCTCTTACCATTCTGCAAAATGACACATAGCTCCTGAAATGAGTTTCCCTAACAATATCAGTGTAAAAAACAGAAGCATGGTCATTGTTCCACTAGAAAAATATAATACAGCAGTCCATTTATCTCAGAAGTGAAAAATTTTAGGGGCAGCCACAATATATATTCAATTTGCAGTGGCATGTCAATGAGCAAAAGCAAGGTAATGTGAAAGATCTCACAAACAGCTGCCAATTTGCAATGTAATTGACACAGTACAGCTACACAGATGAAAAATACATGTTCCTTTCCTTGTCTGGATGATGCAATACATACTAATGCAAAAACAAAATAGTTCAATAAGAAGCCTGAATTAATTATATCTTGCTTATTGAAGCACAGTAATGTAAATGAGTACAGAAAGTTGGCAAAAAAAACAGATGAGTAATAAACAGACTTAAGACTGTCTGGAGCTGGACTTGTAAATATTATAGTCATCAGGCAGCTGAAAACAGCCTCAGGGTAATTATGAACATTTGCAATTGATTACAGAGAGTGTGATTCTTTTATAAATCTTTATTAAACCTGCATTAAAACTTCAAATGGTTTGAAAATGTTACGGTTTCAAGCATGTATTTGTCTATGGTCATCATGTATTTTCTTCTGCAAAATATTTATGCAGGCAAGTGTCAAAGGAATTATTTGCTTTATGTGTTTTTGAAAGGAGACTCTGGGAATTGAGGGCCTGCACTTGCAGGTGGGCATCAGCTATGAGTATCATTCCTTTTATAACTCCTTCTGCAAAGAGTTCTGCCTTCTAAGTTCCAAGTATGCTATCTCCTTTACCATGATCTTTAAAGAACTGTACTCCCATGCTATCACATTGCTCCCAGTTTATTTGTAAGCCACCACCATCCTGGGATAATCTTTTTTAAATTCATAGTTCTGCAGACCTCACTACTCTCCAACTTGTTTTTTTATTTATTTTTTTTCTAATAAATATTTGGTGTCCTTCCCCAGAATCCTGTCAGATTGAGTCACCTTTTCCTGCTGCAAGCAGGCAGTTCACCACTGCCTTAATCCTTACCCAGTGCATAAATAACTTGAAACCAATAAATACAAAGCAAAGTTCTGCAACAGCTGCCTCACTAACCTCCACCTTTCCTTTCCAATGAAGTTTTCAATAATTTAATCAACCTCAATTAGCAATGAGACTACCTCCTTTTGCTTCATGCAGTAAATCCCCCACATAGTCGTCTCGTTTTTTTATAGTTTTAAAAAAGTTAGAATTAAATTACTTCTTAAGTGACTAGGAAATATCCACTGCTGTATTATGCAGTATTAATAAGAAGGTGGAAAAAAATGCAAGCAAAGAGATATTAATCCTAGAATCAGTAAATATGATGTAAATCAGCAACCATGATTGCATATTGAAGACATACCAGGTTGAAAAACAAAAGCCAGAAATTTGGTCAGAGAAGTGGGATTTCCAAACTTTTCATTTGCTTTTAAAACACAGAAAGACTTTAAAATATTACTATCTCTACTTGAAAAGAGGAAATAGGGCAAAATTCATTCTCCAAAACCAATCTTACTCCCTTAACATTTCTAGATAGAAAGATTACACATTTTATCTGCTTTGCTACCAACAAAACATTAAAAATAAATGTTTCCAAGCAGTGAGACTTTCTCCCTTTCATCTCAAACTCAGAAATACCTACATTTTAAATGGCACAAAGTTCACAATTATGTTCTTGCAGTGATTGACTGGTTTCTTGATAAAAAATTTACTACTACAGGGAAGTATCTATGTCCTCCTGGAAAATACAGTGAGCTGCACACTGCTTGTAAAGAAAGACATGAATTGCAAAAGCTTGCATCTTGTTACTACACAATAGAGATAATAATAAAAATAAATATATATACATATTCTATGTCAGTTTCTATGCTTCTGTAACCTGAGTGCTCACATTCAGATCTCCCATTATGATTTCATTTGTTTTCCTCTCTGATTTAATTTCTGCCCAGAGACACTGTGGACGTCTCCCCTCTGAATATGTTCAAGGCCAGGCTGGATGGGGCTTCGAGCAACCTGGTCTAGTGGTAGGTGTCCCTGTCTGTAGCAGGGAGGTTGGAACTAGATGGTATTAAAGATCCCTTCCAACCCAAACCATTCTATGATACTTACATGCATAAGAGCTTTTGTTTTCTTGTGAATATTTGAGGACTGGCCACGGTCAGGTGTTGGTCCACAGCATGTAAGGATTTGCATTATTTACTGTTATGAACTGCATTTTGAACCTGAGATCAGTATGTAAAGGTGCAATAACTTGGTCAAGTTCGTTGAAAAATATTTACATATGTCAATGGCTCTTCTCACTAACCTAAACTTAGTTACTTCCAGATGTCTAAGGTTTACATTTCCATTATCTGGTCTGGAAGTGACTTGACAGAACAAATTGCTGACAGTCCTCAGGACAAGATCAAAGACTTAGTGGAGGCTTAAAGGAATACACAGAACTGTCCGCTCCAGCATGGTGATCCTACTGCTTCGGTTGAATGCTCAAGAACAAAAGGAGTAGCAGCTTAATCAAAAAGAATATGGCAGATCAAACAAAGTAAATTTGGTTTGTATGTACTGTGTGAATAGTACTTCTAATAGCAGCCTGAGAAATGCTTTACTTCACTTGATAATTTTGTTGCTTTTCATGCCACCTACTCTAACTGTGCAAGAAAGCCATCTTCAATAGCATTTGCAGAAGCACAGCGTTGTGCTGGAACACTTTTAATATCCTCATACGAAGTTCATACAGTTCGATAGGATTTTATTTTGTTTTACCTCAAGGAACAATACATGCTGAATAAAAGGGGACTAACTGCATTGAATTCACTAGGAGTTGGATTTAGATCATTCCAAGCAGAAAGCAAGGATGAGGGGAAGGAGACTTATTTTGATTTTGTAAGTTCATCTCAGTTTATAAAGAAAAGAAGTAAAGAAGTGAAGCAGTAAAGTAAACAAGTAAAGAAGTAAACACAAAAAATGCCTAAGTCAATGTTTAAGTTAAAACGTTCTCTTCCCACATCTCCTCACGCACTATTCATATTTCTATGCCACAGTTGTTACTGGTAAATCACCATAACCAACAAAGGACAAAGATTTGATACATTCTTTTGATTAGTTTAGCTACGTCTACAACAACAATTAAAGATGTTTTTTATTATTATTATTACTATCAAAGTGTGTATGTCATGTATGTCATTTTGTTTGTTTTAGAAGTCAACCTGGCAAAAATTTTACTTGAGAAAATAACTAGCAGTTAAGATTTGTATGTCAGTTATTCCAGAAATGCATTTCTGCATGCCTCCTTGAACACCCATCTCTGTAAGAGTCACTAAAATAACTGCTTCCTTTGAAGAGTAACTTTCTCAGTTGATAAAGGCACTTTAAGTAGACTGAAATCTTCTCGCATTAAGCTGAAAGAAGTGTTAAAATGTTACAACTGAATACACTTGTCTACTTCTACTCAAAAGAGATGTGTCATTTTTTACGAAAGGATAACATCCAGCAAATAACTCTCTGCTCTGAAGAAAGACACATTTTCAGCTATAAACAATTCTTTCATTCTCTGATAATGAAAATGAATCTATGATAGACTGCAAGTTAAAAATCAAAAACAGTTCAATTCATAGGATTAAAAAACTATGATATTTATAAATTGCCACACAAATGGTTGCAACCTCTTTTAAAGGAGCCAGTTTAGCACAGTATTCAAGTTCTATATGAGCCTAATTTTGTTGTGGGAAACATTATTGCACATACAAAGGGTAATCCTTTCACATATCAAAAATATTCCCAAAAATAACTTCAGGAATACAACTACAGTATTTTGTACTAAGTCGTTAAATTTGATCACTGACAAAACGACCCTGACAGCTTTTCCCTATTATTTATAGCAACAACAGAACAAAAATAAAGAATTAACACAGCAAAATCTATACTTCCACTAATTTTCAAGTGTCATTCAGTGTTATGGAAATATCACTTCAGGATATGATATCTGTCTTGAGAAAGATCACCAAAAAAGGCCCCCAAAAACCAAAACCCACACTGGGATAACAAATAGCTGTGTTTGCACAGGTGTGAGTTCTTCAGAGGACCGAATGATGTTTCACTTTAAATAAATAATACCTTCCCTATTAAAAGCTATGAGTTTAATGCTAATTCAAGTGCTGATCTCCCTCCTACTTTAATGTTTAATACTAAATGTTATATTAAAATGTTTAATATTAACTGCTGCTAGCAGTTAAAGGAGCAAAACTTCCAGCCTGCATTTGAGCTCAGATCCATATGAGTTGAGAGAATAAATAAATCAAATACTGCCTCAGATCTTCTCAGCCACGTTGAGGAATGGTGGCTTCCATGGGGAATTGCAACCACACTTTGCTTCACTGACGCACTGAACACTGGGATGCCTTGCCTTGCAGCTGAACATCCAGTCCTGATTTCATTCACAGGAACAGAAGCCAATGCCCCCTTCCTTATGTTCCTATGGAGTTATTAGGCCAACTTGCTTGTTTAAAACTCAAACTTGCTTGTTTAAAACTCAATCATGTAATCACAGGTAAAAGGAAAACTAACAGCACAGATTAAAAACTGGTTAAGAGAATTAAGATTACACAAAATATTGTGTCAAGCCTGATAATATCACCTGAATAGAATAATGTTAGGATATGGACAGACTGCTTAGTACATATGAAATGCAGGGTTTTTTTTCTGCATCTTTTCCTGATTAGGAGACAATTATCACTGACAAGAGTCAGTTTACCAATTTGCCTAGTTCAGTACAGCATTACTTGCCTACTGAAGAAAGAATAGAAGATGAAGAAGAATATCTGCTACAAGTTACATCTGGGGTTGATGCAGCTCAGGTATTTGCATGACGTGAGTTATACCATAGATTCCTATCCAGAAATCAAGGACAAAATGACCTGGATAATTTAAAACTATTATTCATGAATACAATTATGAAAAAAAAACAAAAACAAAAACAAAAAAAAAACAACAAAACAAAACCAAACATTTAAGTCTGATCTTTAAAACAAATACGTGCAAAAAAGTATTCTTTAGCTGGCAAGACTATAGTCCTCTTTATAACTACACAAGTACTCAAGTTGCATAAACTGATAAAATGTGAACAAAATTACTCTGCTGTAAGCTTTTTAGATCAGTGTTTATGCGCATGTTCCTGATTCTATGGCTGGCACTTTTAGGTGCTGCTTCGTTATAAATAGGAATTCTCCTATTCATCATTTTCTATAGTTCTAATTTAAGAATTTATTAGGTAGTCAGGGAACAAAAATCAATAACACCTGACCTGAATGAACCAGCTATTATGCACAGCAAATCGCTGAAGTTTGCATTTTTCAACAACTCGAAGATTTAACTTTGAAAATAAGTTTTAAAATGTTCATCCAAACCAATCATGATTACTTATGAATAATGGATGTGTCTGAAGAAAACAAGTCTGGTTTCAAAGCAATTTTCCATTGAAAAAGATCATAAAAATTGGTTAGATAATGCACCTCTACTACAGCAATCTGTCTAGCTCTCATTTGCAGAAGATTACCTGTACTAAACTTGGCTCACCAAGCAGGATGGCACCGTCTGACTTCTGATGCCATTGTTAGTGTCACACTTACTCTATTACACAGTCACTGTCAACTCAGCACTTCTCAGGAGCACTGAATGCACCAAAAAAGAAGGAATATTGTCATCTCTACCCCTCCTCCTCAAGCGCTCCACCCTACTTAAGTTCTTTCTATAAGTTTCACATGTACAAATAGCAGCTTATTCTTGCTGAGGTATCTGTCCTACATTCACTGCTGCCTCATTTTCTGGTTATCAAATGTATGTTTATAAAAGACGAGAAATTCACAATGCAAGAAACAATTGTACAGAATAAAAACAAATTTTACATGTTACCTCTCAAACTATCATCTCAAAAAAAAAAAAAAAAAGCAAACTTGTTGTATTTTTTTACACTTGAGTAAATGATTTTCTCTCTTTATCAGCTAACTAAGACAGAAATCATCATATTAACCTGTAAATATGAATGGATTTTAGAATCTCTTGGGTATTGCAAAATACTTACAGAAGCATAAGAGTTCAGAAGGAAAACAACATAGTAGAAGATGATATAGTGTGACTGCTTTCCACAGATTTAAGGATTACACAGAAATTGCTCAGTTAATACTTACCATAGTCATTATCGTAGAAAATGATGAATTTCTGCCATGCATATTCTGTGATCACTCTCAAGATGACATCATTTAAGTAGACAGGGGGGCGGACAGAGAGTGTGTAGTCATCATTGCGGTTGCTTCTGGTGAGCCCACAGCTGCTTCTTGGCGTTCCTCCTGATGAGCGCTGGATGAAGAGGTGAGGGATGTGCATGGCATCTGCCAGTGACTGCAGGGAACCTGCTGATGTACAGCCAATGGAGCTCACGAGGGCCAGGATGCCTTGGTTCATGAGGTCACAGGCTGTAAGAAAACACAGTAAAATTCAAGATGAGAGCAGTTCAGTGTGATTACTGCTGAAATGCAGACACTGGGCACTGTAATACAACAGTTAATCAAGTGAAATATAGATAAAATTTTGTACATTGAGTAGTTCACGAAGTCATAGGGCTTCTCTATTCCCTTTGAGCTGTCCTGTAGTGAAAGCTGAAAGACTGCCTCTTTCGCCTTGCCCAGAAGTGAATTATGTCTTCAAAATCGAAGCTAACTCCTGTACCCTTTGAGGAACATTGGGAGCAAATCCCAGCTACCAAATTAACATGACTTCCTGAGAAGGTAAGCAGTTATCTGTCCAGCACAACAGTTTCATGGATAGCATCTTTGTTTCATACAGAAATAAACCTGAAGAAATAACAATTAAGTCTCACTGTCAACTTAAAAAACAAACAAACAAAAAGAACAACACCAAAAAAAAACCAGAATGGGATTAGGTACATTAACTTTGCTAAGCAAAAAACAGAATTACTAATGGGTTTTAAGAGATGTATGCAATAATCTTATTTAACTTATCATATGTGTTCTCTCTGCTTTTTCTTATGAAAACAACAACAACAACAACAACAACAAAGACTAAAAAAAACCACTTTCAAATCTCAATGAACAGTTTATATGTATTCACTCTCCTCACTTCCTTAGTACAGACGTGGTGGTGCTTACACAAAAAGAACCCTGTAACTAATTGTTCAGTTAATGATGGCTGATTTACAAGCAGACAATCTGAAGTGCTATACAAATGACAACCATATTAATACCAGAGATGTTTATCGTGATTAATGTTAATGCAATCAATAAATACCAAAAGAATTAACAATGATTAGGTCTGTAATTCTGAAGAATTACCCTTTGAAACAAAGCAGAGTCAAGTGTTTATGTTGGGCTTCTAATAGAATTGAGAGCTTGAATGAGGAAGCAATACAAGCTTGTAGCGTAATTCCCCAGAGTACGCCCATAGCCAAATTCTGAAATACTCAGTTTGACACTGGCAAAGCTGCATATACACTTAATCTGTATATACACATGGAAATTAGATAACAGGACTGTAAATAGATTCATAGAACCATAGAACAGTAGTATGCATTTACCTACCTAATCTAATATTAGCCTTGCAATTACTTATTTTTCAGGAATATTCTGCGCACATGACAGGTGCGAGCGAAAAAACAGGAAACCCACAAGTGAGACACATTCCCTTATAAATATAAAAACATACTCTAGTGGCAAACCTGTCGTCTTATTTCATATGACTCTTACTCACAATGAGTAATGTTTTACTCCACAAACACTTATTGATTGAAATAGGAATATTTACAGCATGAGGAATTATTCAACATGAATGGAGTTACTGCGATCAGACGCATGTGGAGCACGACTTTCTAGCCAAAGGATGGCACTGGAGGTCTTAAATGCAGAGAGACACCTTATTAGAAAGACAGCACTTTATTCTCATTAAGACAGTGAGATATGGAACATGATACCACTGAGGCTTTAACTGATACAAACACCTCATGCAGATGAGAGGATAACCGTTCCCACAAAGTTTTCCACGTGTTTTGGCTTGGAATAAAGCATTCCTTTGTATTTGCTCTGAACATACTATTTTGGGCCAGCTGCTGGGCTTTAGGTTAAAGGTAATAATGGGTTATTAATACAACTAATCTTCTCCAGAAAGATATAACAAAGAATAAAAATAAAAATCAGTGTATCACAGATTTCTACTATCCAGAACATCTTAAAGTTCTCACTAGCTATTCATCTAGGATGCTGTTTGCTTACATTCCTCATCATCCTCACTTACAGGAAGGTAAACAATTTGTCAGACCGTGTTTAGGTCATTTCTGAATCTCTGTCCTGATAGTTTTCCCATAGATTACTGCAATTTTTAGGTTGCATATTCTGATGAAAATGCTACTGCTTGAGAATATATATATATATATATATTATTGATATATAGATCTATCCATCAATAAATACCTAGAGCTACTCTATTTCAATAGACATTCTTCCAGCTAAATATTGATGAACAAAATCAAAGCTAGATTCTGCAGAAGTCTGCTTTAATTCAACAGAAATGCAGTACTAGAAAGTCCCGACACCACCCAATTAATTATGTAGTGTAACATTCCTGTCTCTCAGACATGCTATTTAAAAATATATCTGAGTCAGCCCACGTTGCAAAAATAGCTTGGAGATGTGTACATTTACAGGCACACTTTCAGACTGAGAATAATCAGCGCACTCACTGTAACACCAGGTAGTGGGAAGCAAGTTATTGAAACATAAAGGGGAAGAAAGCAGCAGGGAACATTTAGCTCCACAGGGCCAAATGCTAATATCAGCAAACAAACTGTATAAACGCTTAAAACCTTCTCTCTCGACACTGAACCATGTTTGTTTGTTACAATAGCCTCTGGACTGAAGCTGCCCATTTAGCTCTTTCTTCCATAGCATGTCTGTGAGAATTGTACACACTGGGGTTGGGGCAATACACAATTATGCTTGCAAATTGAACTTATTCCTGTACACAGAGAGACTACATAAAACACAGTTTGATGCTGGGAAAAGGGCTGTTCTCTTAGAAAAAAAGCTTTTCTAGAAAATGAGTCTATGAGTTGCAGAGATCACATCTAAGTCAGAATATGACTATGTTATTTTTTGATATAATATACACACATAGAAAGTAAAATTAATACCTTATCACAGAATCAAAATTGTCATACTATCATGTGCAGTAATCATACACTTCTTAGCCAAGCAGAAATTCTCTTGAATCCAGCAGAAGAGTTACTTGGTAAAATGAGAGACTGAGTTCTATATGTTTTCTTTGCCACTTCCCCTCCCTCCCCCCCCCCCCCCCCCCCCCATCCCCATCAACAAAAGCTTAGTTGAATCCTTCTCCTAGTAATTTACATCTTGTCACTGCATCTTAACAACTGATTAAAAGCTCTGGTTCAAACAAATTTGAAAAGCTGTTTGAATATTTCAGGTTCAAAAAGAAGTGCAAGTTATATTATATTCCATCTGTGTTAAAAAAACAAACAACACAACAAAACTGCACATATGCACAGACATACATACACAGAATTACTTAAATGGTAGTTTGTCTTTCAAAATAGATACAACTGAAGTCACTATGACCTTAAAGATTGTATTTCCAAGCTGATGCTTGATCTACTGCTGATACAGTCATGTTATAAATATGTTATAGATCTCTGCATACCTGAGGCCTACTAAGGATAAGCAGCTTTTGTCTTTTGTTTCTTTGTCCATGGCTGCTGCATTTGGGCTCATCTTCGCTTGCTGCAGTTACTCAGCTAATATTGCTACACTAGTATAGCATATACATAGCATGGCATGTAGAGAATATAAAAAATCTAATTTTGTGTCCAATATGATATTTTTTGATATTTTTTGACCATGGCCAATGCAATTTAAAATAAATAAATTACATCTAGACTAATAAATATAAGCACTTCAAGCAAAGCAGAATTTTAACAGCCATAGTTACTAATACATCCTTAAAATGTTTGCTTTAAGAGCCTACCATTGTACCCATTTTAGATATAACTACTCACTGCTATAATTCAGGAAAATAATTAACTCCTATAATTAAGAGTGAGCTTAAAAACAGATGCACAAATGTGTAAGAAATAATAAAAAGACTACTGTGATTTAGCTCTTGCAATTTATGACAGCTGTCTTATTCATTTTTCACTCTTTTTTTTCCTGATAATAAATTAACATATCAGTCTCATACACAGAAACTTGAAAAGTCAAAGTAAAAAAAGTTATCATGAGATCTTGTCTTCAGTAATGGCCTTACTTTACTCCCATTTAATTTGCTGATTAAACAAAAGTAACTACCAGATGGATCACTGTTTACCTAAAATGTTGCTCAATTTGCTCCCCATTTCAACACAACAGACACTCTCTGAGAGGTCAGAGAGAAAAAATATATATCCCATGAGAACCTGAGTTTTTTTTCCCCATACACTGCACAGGAAAACTACTTACACATTTATTAATGCAATCAGAAAATTAATCAACTCTTCCATGACCCTGTTTGTACTAATCCAGACCTGGATAAGGAGAAAAAAATTTGAAGGGGTGTTTTTCAACATGAGGTGACTTGAGCACCTGAAAAACATATTCTAAGAAACCAGAACTTCATGTAGTTTTTATAAGCTGTTGTTGTTGGGGGGTGGGAGTTGTGTGAGGATAGTATTATTCACTATACTTTTTTCTTTCTTTCTTTTCTTCTTTTCTAATATGGTTATAGAAAGCCCCTTCATCTGCATTTTCTCTGTAAACATTAACCAATTGTCCTCTCCACTACACAACTCAGACTGCTAGCAGTATCTGTAATTAATGTGTAATTGAATTTAATTTGTTTTGTCTCTAAAAATCAACTTGTATTTAAGTTTTAACAGATGAGCTTTTTATGTTCTGGAGTTTCTTTGGGAAATATAATCAAAAATTCTCATTTCTAAAGCATAAAATATAAGGGTAGAAAACATTATCAGAAAGAGCATCTGTATCTTTGTTACACAGAATCACAGAATTATCAAGGTTGGAAAAGACCTAAAAGCTCATCCAGTCCAACCATCACCACAACCAGTTTTGGATGCTTTTACTAACAAGCCTGTTGAGAAATCTTTTCTTCAGTTAGACTTCCATCTGTACCAAGGCCCTACCAATTACAGCAACATGAAATCCACCACATTAATATTTAGTAATTCATCTGAGCCTTGAAAATAAACTAGAAATCTCATGGATCCAGAGGGAAGTAATACCTCTGTAACACATCATTTTGACACCACTCTTTGAAGGATGCAGTGAGAGCTTCAAGTGAATGCACCTTGTGAAGCCAAGTTACAATGGCTGCTGCTAATTGGAACACTCAATATCTCTTTTTGGCCAAAAATTAAGATTATTTTGGCTCCAAGTCAACCTGTAGATCTTCTGTTCAAATTCTACAGCCACATAGGGCACTTTCTTTTGACAAATTATCCCAGCAGGCAGATAAACAATAGAGCTATTTTTAAAACTTAACATTTCTCAAATCTCTTTTCACCTGGCACTCAACTGTTGCACCCACACTTTGGCTCAGAGGAGTGACAGCTCCTCACACTCAGAAGCCCTGAACTGCCTTGAAATACATTTAAAAATAGTATTTCAAAGAATATGCATAGCTACAAAACCCTAGCCAAATAATGGCTAAAATAATGGCACCATCTCCTCTGTCATGTAAAGATGAGAACACTGCAAAAAAGCACCACTTTTTATGCTTCCCATGGTGAAGAGCTATGGAGAAGCTGTGCTGTGCTGCTGGCAGCCCTGGCTAGAGGAGAAGGTACCAGGTACAGTGCTGCTATTTCAGTGCTGAATATGAGCACTAATTGAAGAGGAGCAGAGAAAGGAGGAGGTAAAGCCAATTTAAGTCAGGCAGTGACTTGAACTGGAGAAAGAACTAAAGATATCAACAAAATCAGACTCAAATTCTGACATTTCAAGAAGGATGACTATCTGCAAAGTTCATTTAGCTGACTGGGGAGTAAGCAATGAGTGGAAACTCTCAAATCCTCCCTTTATTGTGTGCTGATCCCTTGCTAGCATGAGCCAAATCCTACCTACTGCTAGCATCTTTGTTCAAACTGTTGTATGAGCAATTTCCATTCATCCACTAAAGAAAATGAAATCTCTCTATTTTATGCATAGCCCTCGGTAGATTATAGTTCATTACCTACTTTAATGATGAAACATATATGACTTCAGTCTACTGTGCAACTTCTTCCATTCTTTCTTTCTTCATCTTTGCCCCCGTTTTTTTGCTGAATCTTTTAATTTTCCTTACCAGCACACTATTTAAGAAGTTATTAAGCAGCACATAGTGTCTGATACCCTTTTTAATAGCTAGTTGCCTGCTGCATAGCAGCAATTATATGGAAACAAAAAGACTGAGTCTTAAAGAAGCTTAATATAAAATTAGAGACAGTTTTATCAAAAGGTAACATCTTAGGATTTAGTCTACTTTTGTGTCTTCTGAACGTCTGGGTAGAAGAATTAGGGGAAAATCCATTAACATAAAACATGTTTAAATCTGGATCATTAACAAGTCTCATTTTATGGACTTGCTCAAAACAAGACATGGCAAAATTCTTTTTGAGAGAACAAAATATTCCTACTGACGTTTGACAAAAAACACCATTTTCTTGTCACCTACCTATCAGATTGGCAGGTAGTTCTTCCTTCCAGTGTTTCCATCTCAGATCCAACTTCTCTTTCCTAACCACCTTTTCATCTTTGAAGTACTGCAGAACTCTCCTTTTTATTCTCCCATGTCCTGTTCTCCCTTTCCCCTTAGCATCTGCTGCGGTCAAAGAAATGCACTCTTCCTTTTCACGTATCTTCCTCCACATCCTTTTGTTATTTTTTCTTTCCCCCTCTTACTTCAACCCATCTTCTCCAAGAACAAAAATGCAAAATCTGGAAGATTTGGCACCAAGCTGAGAATCTAAAGGTTCAGATCCTCTTCTTGCCTCTGCCATTACTTTGTTGCATGAAATGTTTTTTGGATGAGCAATCTGATTTCTCAGGATTATGAGTAGATTATGATAGTGTGATACCTTTGTAAAACAGTTTCACAGAATCACAGAATGACCTGGGTTGGAAGGGACCTCAAGGATCATGAAGCTCCAACCCTCCTGCCTGGCAGGGCCACCAAACTTTCAAGTTTACTAGATCAGGTTGCCCAGGGCCCCATCCAACCTAGCCTTGAACACCTCCAGGGACGGGGCATCCACAGCCTCCCTAGGCAGCCTGTTCCAGGACCTCACCACTCTCCTAGTAAAGAAAAAAGAACTTCCCCCGGACATCCAACCTAAATCTTCCCTCTTACAACTTCAAACCATTTCCTTTTGTCCTTTGGAGTGATATAAATGCAAAGGACTACTATTCCTCCCCTCCCACCACCAGCAACTTTTTCCGTGGTTAGAAAAAACATTTCTTAGTATAATTCACATTGTGTTAAGTTCCTTTACATCTCCCCTCTTGTGAGTGCTAATGTTTCATAATTCTCCTTTCTTGCTTGAAATATTAGTATGGAGACAACAGGCTCTGCTGTAGAGATGCAGTGTGAAGCACAATAGCACAACCTAGTCCAGGGCAGACAAAAGAACACACAGCTGGTAGCATTAGTTTGATTGGAAGCCCTACAATGGAAAGAGCTGCCTGTGCTGCCCTGGATGAGCTTGGCATTCTCCCAAGCACAGATATGACTGAACAATACTGCTCAAAATAAGGCCATCTCCAAAGGAAAGGAAAACTGTGAATAGCAATCTGGAAGCTTTCTTTCCTTCAGTGCAAACAGCAAAGGGGACATAAAGAGGACAGCAGAGTAACTTGTGAGTGTGTGCGTGTGTGCAGCATTGCAGAGGAATTTATTTTCATAGCCAAAAAAAAAGTGGGGGAGGGATGTGGGGGCAGGGGAAAAAAGCAAAAGAGACATGCAATTAAATTTCCCTTTTCATAAAGGGAAAAAAAAAAAAAAAAAGAAAGAAAAAAAAAAAAAGAAAAAAAAAAAGAGAAAAAAAAAAAAAAAGAGTCAGTTCTACTAGACTAGTAAATTGAGCAGAGTGATTTGAAGACCAAACAATACTAAGACTGGATCTTCCATTTGCCATGAAAGAAACAGATTCTGCATTAAGATAAAAGACTTTTTATAAGAATAAAAAGAAAACAAGGAAGACGCCACATCAATTGCAAAAAAATACATGGGTGTGAAAAACCTGAGAAGCCTGTAGGAGTAGAGAACATCACTTCCATTAGCAACTTAGCCACTCAAGAAAACCTCAGACAAGTCAAAACAACTATCACCATTATTATTTGCTAAGAATAGACAGTGTACTTCTTTCTCTGACTGACACACAGAATAACAATCATGTTAAGAATAAAAATATCAACTACCTTTTATAGAATGCTTTTTATTTGTAACTCTGAAAACCCTTTGCAAAGCTGCTCAGCATCTTCATCTCTATTTCACAGAAGAAAACAGATGTGCCAAAGGGAATTACTTGCCCAAGGTCAGAAAGAAAACCAAGGAAATTGTTTTCCATGCCAAGTTAAAGCATGCACAAAGACTGAAAACAAAGTCTTTTGTTGGAGCTCCTCATTATTTGTTTTGAGCATTAGTGTTCAACTAAAAGCATTTTATGTTCTGAGTCTAATATAACCAAGCTTTATGAAAACGAATGATTTGAAAGGCAAAGCAATGTGGTCTACAACAATGGAATTAAATGACAAAGTTTCCCAGGTGTTCAGTGACCCCAGAACAAGCATACTCTTGCTTATGAGGAATGCGAGACGTATCTCAACACTGAGAGTCAAGCAAGTATGCAACTGGAGGTGATAGAGGTATAAAGAAAAGCAGGGAGGCAGGGGGGAGACAAAGTCTTGGAGGATAACAAAATGGCAGGATACGTGGGGAACATACGGTAAGCAGAAGTATTCAGTAAAGAAGCAAGCATTTCACAAGGAAACTTACAGACACAATCATTTGGTATTGAAATAAAAGGCTCAGGAAAACTGCATGGGAAATATATTCTTACGATCAGGCATTTTGAAGAATGACATAGACTTGTTCAGATTGGGTATCCAGTACCCGTGACAGAGAAATTCAGTCTCTCAACATATATTATTCACAAATATCCTCAACATTATTTCATATCTTATATGCAGCATAACTGGTCCTAAGAATTTCAGCCAGCTTATCTGTATTAATTAACAAGCATGTAGCACAGTAACAATACAGAAGAACACACATTAATGGCATTAGGGGCACAGTACTTTTGTAGATATATATAAATTCAGAAGTGTTATAATAGAACAAATAAAAGACATGGGAAAAAACAAATAAACAAACAAGAATTCACACAGAACAACAATAAAGGAATTTAAAGAGTAAAGGGATGTACTTGTAGGTTGGATGTCACAGAGAAGGCTGTTAAAGTGTGAGACAGTAAGCAATGAAGTAGTGAGATTTGTAGATGGGAAATAATGAATCCATACAGACATCAAGGAGCAGGATCTAGACTGCTGCAATATGGGAATAATGGAAAAGGAGATACAGCAGTGAAGCCAGTAACTGTGATACTGAAACAGCCAAAGCAGTAGTCTGCCAATGCATTGACAAATGTGTCAGCTGAAAGGGCACTGAGGCATCAACTGAGTACATGTTATAGGAAAAGCAGCAGCAGGGCTTGGCATGTGAAGGGAAGGAAAGACAAAACAAGCATAAGTTTGAGAGTCTATTTTTGCGCTCCTACTCCAGGAATAATTGTGCAGTGTGCCTTTGGTGCCAGTTGCAACCTTTTACTGAGATTACTTCGATTTTAATGGTTGCAAGAGATGCCAGGAAATGATGGTAATGCAGCTTTTCTTTTTCCTTGACTTTTCCCAATGTCACAGAAAACAAAATTTGCATAACTCTGAAGTGGAAAAAAAAAAAAAAAAACATTGACAATAAGGAGTATTTGGGTAACACTAAACACTTAACCTTAGTTGGAAGCAGCAGTTGATCTAAACCACACAAACCACAAGCCCCCACCAGTGCCGGATTTAAAAGCCTCCTCTGACAATGAAAGGGCACATACCCAACACAATACATTTCTGTGTTGGAAAATGACAATCAGAAAACAATTGACCCAAATCCTTTTGAAGCTGCATTTCAGTACCCTATTTCTCCCTGACAAACACAGAATGGCATGGGGTGGAAAAAACCAAAGTACCTCAGCCTCCAAAACTGGAGCAAATATGGTTTGCCACAGTAAGTATCTACTGGAAAACATCAAAGCTGCATATAGGAATCCCATGTGGAGTGAAGCAGTGGACCAGTCGAGTTTTCTTGCTCACTTTTGCTTCAAATGCAAGTTATAACTTTCTCATAAGGTCTTTTTAAAAAGTTTAATGACTGCTGGATATAAGTGCTAGTGCTTACTGTGCTATTTCAGACAGGAGCAGCTTTATTCTTTCGTTGCTGTCCTTAGACCAGTAGGTCTTGCAGCAGCTTTCTTCCCTTTCTACAGCTCTTTCACAGAGCTGCTACAATAACACTATACAATAGGAGAATCATATCCACTAGAGGACTGTGTCTTTGTGGCACATTTACACATTTTCATTTGTATCACTACACAAGTTTCAAGTAAGTTGTTCAGTCATTGTTGGACTTGAATGAGAAGTGAATGAGGCTTACCAAGTATATCAAGAGCTCCTAGTTGGGGATAACAAGTAGCAGCATACCTTTCAACCCACTTTCTCTACAGTTTCCTCATCTGAGGCACAAAATTCAGGGACGGTTGCTTCAGATGTCAAATGCATCTGCTGCACTGAACTTATGGAGCTTAGCTCTAGTACTGAGTTTGATGCTAGTGGGGAAAAAAGGTCTTTCCATCACTCAGCACACAGAGCTTGCAGGGATGCCCTGAAATGGGACAGACTGATAGCTGGAATAGACTATTTTAGTTTTCCACTCTTGGTGATTCTATGATACCAGAACAGAACTAGAATATCACATTCCACCATCTCAATCACAACAGAAATGTATCATGCAGTCTGAGAAACAAGAGGCAAAGAAGTGGGAAGACTTGGAACAAAAAGCGTTCTTTTCATTCAAACATATTTGATGCATCTACAGAAGTAAGGAAATACAGTGATTCCATTTTATGATAATACAGGAAGCATATAGCAGATTAAGCAGCACACACAGAAAACTGGAGTTTCAAAGCACACATCTTTTTCTGCCCATTTCTTAGGTAAGCAGCAAGAGATGGGTACATGTATGCATGTCACTAACTCTGCCTAACTCTGCAGTTTGAATCCTGCTTCTACAAGGGAAATAATGCTGAAGTTTCAAAAATGTTTCTTTAGGACTGAGCAGAGCAAAGATTTCTTAGTAACTTAAGTGTTGCCAAGGGCGTTGCAGTATTGCCTACGTGGTCTTTCCACCACTGGGCTGGTCTGATCAAAGGGCAAACACTGTCTAAGTTTCCCACAGCATCTCATTAGTGTGCAGCAAGAGGTGTGCTGCAGGAAAAAAAAAAAAAAAAAAAAAAAAAAAAAAAAAAAAAAAAAAAAAAAAAGGAAGGTCAATTTTCAGAAATTTAATTACAGATGACTAGCTGCCAAGAGTAAATAATTTTAAAATGCATTGTAATGCATGAGTTTGCATAATTCCAGTACATTATTTTTTATTTTATTGTCTATTCATCTATTTCTGCAGATCTTACACAAATTAGGAGGGCTTATTCTTAGCAAATAGTCCAAATCTGATCTCCTTTTCAGTGGTTTTACGACTCTTCCTGATTGTAGCTAATGAATTAGTGAGAAGAGAGCAAACTACATATTGCATTTTTTCCAATTTCTATGCAATCAATTATTTCCTTTATCAGAAGGAGAATTATGTATTAAGGCACTACCAATTTGCATGCCTTTTTCTGTCATTATCTCCCCATTGCTGCTTTTGATACTACCTTATTTTTGATAGGAATTCAATCAATACAGCAGAATTCTTTGCTTTGCTTTAGGAACTAGATTCAAGCATTTCTTGCTTGGTATATCGGCAGCATGTGTTCATGCAAAAACATACATACACACACAAAAAATATCACACAGCTACCTCCAGCTTCAACCTGCGCACACCAATGTTCTCCATAGACCAAATGCAAACCAAAGAGAAAGAGACTGACTTATACTTAAAGACTGATCTCTTTTTTTCTAGCCTCCATCACTTCTCTCTGCTGCCAGCATTTCTAAGCCTTTAAGTCATCCAACTGTAGAAAAGGTCAGTTAGTAAGGCTTCAATTAACAGAAATACGTATTTAGTATTATAGCACAAGAAACAACCCCAAATCCAGCTATTTTTGTCTCCACAGTACAAAATGAAAGCCTTTTCTATCCTAGAAGTGACATTTGAATTAATGCAGCTTTCATTCCCTACTATTTTGTATGAGCACAGAAGTTTGATGCATATACAAGGACTGTTAAATTAGTAGACTTCCCAAAGTAAGAAATAAAGAAGTAGACAGGGGTGAGAGATAAATTCTTATTCTTCGTATCAATGACATTTCTAAATTCCAAATGAAACAGTGTTAAAACCCAGATACATCAAAGAATGGTAAAAACAAGCCAACAACAACAAAATCCTAGCATCTGCATGCACCTGATTTAAAAAACAGTAGAGTATTAAAAACATGGGGAAAAAAAAACAGTCCAAACAAAATATGCTCCATAAAGGCCTTGCTCATATTAGTTTCCCCATTAATTTATCAACCTGACCTCTTTCTTCTATTAAAAAATATCTTTTCTACCCCCCTCTTATAACTGTTGGTGCCAGCCATCACTTAGCACATCCAAACACTGAGTTTTGGTGGAGATCTAAAATTGTGATTACAACTACTTTATCAAACTGCAGAACGCCTCCCAGATCTGACATCCCGCATATCTTATCCTAAATACACCCTGCAAAGTCTTCTTTCCTTAAAATTCAATTTCTCTTCAAAGCAGATGCAGAATTACAGTCTTAAAGAGGCCAGAATGAACTGCTTTGCCTAATACATATTTTGTCAACACAAATCAATAACAGTACCTCTACAGAAGAACAGATCATAGCCACTGTTTTACTTTGGAAATTGTGCTCACCTTACTTTTGAATCTTGCAACGTGAACAATTAGCTATAGAGTTATTCCCATGGTTAGTTCCAAATAAATCCTCAATATGAGCTTCCACAGAGAAGTCTTAGAGCTCAGATACACATACAAAGCTCTGGGAAGTTCTCCACATCTGTCACCAAAAATTGTGCTTGCTAGTGTCACTGGAGAACAATGAAAGGTACCATAAAAACTTTTATGAAAGCTGGCAGAAGCTTTAGAGAGTGCAGACCTCACACCATCCTCACACTTCAGCTGTTCTAGGATCTGATTCATATATTTCTCAAAAATGACAAATTGTGGTTTGCTTGGAGAGACAATCTCCAATATATCGCATCCTAGCACCTTGTAATCACACACATACTGAAATGTCATTGTGTCACGTGTCTCTATTAGCTAAAGGACAGATTCCTTTACATGCAAATTTTTTTTTTTTATACCTGGGAGTATTACAGAAATAGAAGCTCCTTCTGGCAGCAGAATATGTAAACTATCCATTGCCTTTGGTTATTGTCTTTTTGCTGTTAATAGGATATGGCACAGGCTCAGGGATTCAAGCTAACACATCCTGCTGCAAAGCTAGGGACTGCTCTTATTTGTAAATGGTTTCTTCCTTTCACAAGGAAAGACTACATCACATAATGACATTTCAGTGAATGGATACCATTGTTTTATTCGTAATAGATACAGCTGCAAAGGGAATTGTTAACAGTACCGGTGCTATGAAAAATAGATTAGACAAACAATACATCTTAGAAAGAACGCTACACACGTGAAGGATAAAATTACAAGGGTGATGTCCTAAAATACAGTTGAACTAAAAAGGGTTAGTTATTCTATGAATTCAAAAGTTGCCCTCTTCAATTGTATGCATTTTTATATAGCATGGCCTTGGGACATTAAGAAAGCCTGGATAAACAAGATCAAGGAAAGAGTCTGGTACTGGGGAGGCAGACATCATCAGAGATATAAGAAAAGCTAATAAAGACCACTTTTTTTCTATCACTGCTTTTCCACATTCATTCAGAACATCAACCAAGGGAAACTATACCTTTAACAACTGTCCTTTTTTTTCATCCATTACACATTTACACTTCCATTTGTCTTACAAGTTGATAAGGACAGGACAGAAATATTGTCTGATATATTGTAAATTCTGGCCATTTGAATAAATTAAAAATCTGGTCTTACAAATCAAACTATTAGCAAATCCCTAAATCAATCTAAAATACAGGGGAAAAAAAATTCAACAAGTCCAGTCAGATCAGACACTCTGTAATATTATGTTTTCAAAATTAAAAGAAGATACATTACAGTTCATAACAATTGCATTATGGATTTTACCAATTCAGGTCATTTAGCAAAGATGCATTTTCGGTTATATGACCAAAAGCAGAATCAAAAGTGAAGCTTTAACTTTATCTTAGTGGGAAATCTTTTATCACTGAGTAGAGGGTGGTTTGGGGTTGGATGTGTAAAACCTTCAGCACAGATAGCCAGCTGCAGGATTTTACTATCATGTCACAACCACAATATAACTTATATCTTACCAGCAGTTGTTTTTGCAAGCAAAGGTCACTAGTTTTTCACCCAGAATACCGCTGACATCTTCAAATTCTAGAATTAACTCAGTTCACCTCAATCTAGGCTCATAAACTCTCCTCTTTACCCATTTTCTGTGCCACAGTGCTGAATCACTTCTCCTTTCTGCAGTGTGTCCCTTACAACCCAAACACATATATATTGAGGGCTTGCAGTACTGAAAATATTTCCTACATTAATTACAAACTTGCTGGAAAACACAACCTTTGTTGCCCTGTTTACTTGGGAGGGAGTTACCACTTGTGAGAGTAATGCTCAATTTAATCAGCCAGTAGGCAATTAAAGTAATCATTTGAGACACAGTCTTCCTCTTTCCCTTATAACAATACCTCACAGACCTGCTGCATAGCAGACAGAAACACATTTGGTGCTGAATCCCAAGGCTGCCTCTCTGACCGCCGCATTTCAAGCGAGCTGTAGGACTCGAGGTACAAGGACTGTAACCCAAGGGACTAGCAGCCCATTATTTCCCCATCAGAGACTGTGTCCTTATAGCACAGTGATTATGAGAGATGTAAGTTGAAATCCCTTGTGAAAGACGAAAATTTATGCCTTCTATATCCTGATAGCATGCAGAAATCACTCAGCTATCATGTAAAAGAAGAAAATATTTTCCCTTAGGAGTTCTGTGAACCTAGACTCTAACCTTGCTTGCTGCTTCCAACAAAAACTTCAGGCAAACCATTTTGTCTCAAGTAGAAAGATAGTTCTCATCTACTGGAATAAACTTTTCATTTTATTCTAGTCTCTAAATCTCTTATTCTCAAAGCCAAATTATGAAGTCTAATCTCGCATCATCCAAGCTGTCTTTAGCATACTGCTGAGAAGGTATGTGGAACACGTATCCAGCAAGCATTTTACAGGAAAGGAATTACAATCACCTTGCTCCGCTTAAGCACAAATGATATGGCACTCAAGTGAGACAGGGTAAATGCACAGTGCTGCCATTGTAATGCACACATTTAATCTTACCCTGTTGTAATCAATGAGAGCAGAGGTAACTTAACCCCTTTTACTGCTGATGGTCACAGAGCGTTTGATAAAATCAAAAATTTATACCCTATCCTAGTATTCAATACCATCCTCTATGTCAAAGTCTTGTAATCTTCTTTTTAAATGTAAATGAGACATCTCTCTGAAATTCATGTATGTAAAAGCTGATAAAGACAGTACCTGTCTAATCCAGCAATATAAGCACAATATGGTGGATTTTGAAAAATAAACATATAGTGTTTAATTGAGGATAGATGACACCGTGTAATTAAGAAAGTACCCAACAGGATTTGGTATTTAACTGGTATTTTGCCATTTTTCAGATGATTTCCAGAAAAAAATAAAAATAAAACTCTTGAGTATTGCTTGTCTAGGAGGGTGCACTGTCTTTTATTTTTCTAACTACAGCCTCACAGGCAAAACAAAATGCAAATAAGATAAGGCAACATCTGAACATAGTAGAACAAACTGAAACTATAAAATGCTTCAAGGATTATACTTCAAAACACTTACTGGCATTCCATTAGAGACAGTTCTCTCAATTCTTATAAATAAAAAAACTTCATTTTAGGCACTTACAGGAATCCACTGTGTACCCTCTAATTCCACTTTGATTTTATTCCTCCCTGAACTTGGACACAGTATTATGTGGGAACCACAAATGAAAAAGCACTACCTTTTTTTTCCCTGCAAGACACTGGTAATAGACATTAAATATGCAGGGTTACATAGGAAAACATTTACCTTATCTCCAGATATTTTGAGATTTCAGTAACATTTATTGTTTTGCATCTGAACAAATCCAAGTTGTGTAAAAATCTGAGATAAAAAATATTACAAACAGGTGACAATAACCAGCCTTCAAATCTTGACTACACTAAGTGGAATAACACAGGTGAAAGAGAACAAGTAATTATTTTTGCAAACAGAACTTGCTGCAACAGGGAAGAGTAAAACAGGGTCATATATAAATAAGCTAATGTTCACAGCATTCATCTGGAATAAGGGGGAAACCAGAAGTTCCAAATGTTGACCCAAATCACTGAAAACACAGATAGGAAGGCAAATTGTCTACATTTCTGCCACCATGTTAACTTGTATGTTTACTCTGGGATAATAAGTAAATAAATAGTGGATCAACATAATTATTTCCAAATAAGTAATACTGGAGCATGCACAGTAACCCAATTTTTACACATAATGGAAAAACAAAATCTTAGTGTAACTCCCATTAGCAGTAATTAATTTGGTCTGATTGAGAAAATCAGGTCAAACTCAAACCTCATACAAGCTAAAGGAAACTGCTGTTAAACAATGGCTCAAGAAAAAAAAACACAGAACACTCATTTCCCCTCTATTTCACTGGAACCGCTTTTCATAAGGGAAAGCTGACTTACCCCATAATGCTTACTATAATGATTAGAGAACTACTAAGTCTACATGATAGATTGTCTCTGTATCAATCAGTATGCATTGTTCAGTACTCTTACTTTAAGAAAAGCACTAAGCAGCATAACTAGAATCATATTAGATTTCTGGAGGCAATACTGCTGCTAATCCTAACAGTCAGGTTTCAATCTGTTATCCTTTAGGAAGCAGGTGAAAACATCAAGGACACTTTCCTGCTTGTTTACCCCACACAGGCTATTTCAAGTTTAAAAGGGAAAAAAAAATGAAAGAAAAAAAGAACAAGAAGATAAAAGAAAAAGAAAAAGGAGAAAAAAGGGAAAAGGGAAAAGAGGGAAGAAAAAAAAAAAAAAAAAGAAAAAGTTCAACAAAAGAAGCAGCAAATTAATCTCGATTCTTCTTTTTGTGATGATTCCTTAAACGTTCGCAAGGCAGTGACGCATCTTGTTTCATAGCATCTCTCTCAAGGATTTATAAATAAAGCATTGTTAGGGCACATGAACCAGAAAATCTTCAGCAGGTTGAGAGAAACTCAGATAAGAAAAAAGTGGAGCAGTGAAGAAAACGTTTATTTTTCCCCCTCCCATTGACATTTGTAGAGAAGATTTGTAGGAATCAATATTCTCAGATTTATGAGAAAACAAGCAGGGGGGCCCCTAAATTTCATGGCCTTTACAGAAGCAGACTTCCTGTTAGCTCCACCAAGGAAATGTCAGATCACAGTGACAGCCCATATCAGCAGCAACCCGAGAGCCATCACATTGACTAAATATCCTGGAAATGGGGAGCTGAGTCATCAGCTGGAAAGTGCTAAGAAGCTGTCAAATAAAAACCAAAACACAGACAGAGGATACTGTGTTGTTTATAGCCAGAAGAGAACACAAAAATAGGTCTCCTAGTTAGAAACTATTTTTGGTGTACAGAGAAGCGATGAGCAAAGGTGATCTCGCAGGATAACAGCCTTCTGTAGAGCACACAGCATTACTACTGCTAGCACACTGGCCGCAAGGTGAATGGTCATGGTGTGTTAACTCTAACTTCAGAACCAAAATCTATAGGATTTATCTGTAGGAGATAGGGACTGATGTTTGACTACAAGCACTAGTTTCACCATCATAGAAAAAGCAAATAACAGAGGTGTTACCTCCCTTCAAAATGATTCCCTTCAGAATGCTGCATGGATTTTTAGCTTATTGAACAGACAGAAGAAAATTAAAAAAAAAAAAAAAAAAAGAGAGAGAGAGAGAAAAAAAATCCACGTAAATATTTATTAGTTATGAAAAGTCTGTTAACTCATCTGACCAAAGCAGTAAAAATAGTGAATTTTGAAAATGGATGTTGGCCTAAACACAGGTTAATCTGTCCATTATAATTTAAGTGCAAGCTTAAATGCCTCTGATAGAGGCATTAGTTCCCCACTATAAAGTATTTTCCAGTATAAGGGTTAGAAACAAACAAACGATGTTGCAACCAGAGACCTCCAGGACTGTAGCTCATCAATGACTCACAGAAGTCATAGAGAGCTTTGTCAATCAGGTGCAATGACTTGTTCAAACATCATACATTCACAGCATTTAAGATATATTTACTTTTCAGAATAACTGATTTCCTAGAAGGAGGAGCATCCAGATTGTATATTCTCATAACATCTTGTGTGGAAGGAATTAAATTAAAAAACTGGTGCTATGCCAATTTGTCTTAGCTCAGATAAATAAACAATTTTAAAACCACATGCCACATCTACTATGATGTTAAATATGTAATAGGCTTCTTTCTACAATATATTTTTATTTAAAAAATAAAACTATTTATGTATGTTGATGTTTTGCATTGTTTTGTGTGTGTGTGTGTGTTTTTTTTTAAGCTGAATATAAACAAGATATGTATTATCAAAGATCTTTGCTAAAATCCAAGTACAGAAAGAAATTTCCACATGCCCAGAAGATGATGGCAGTATATCCTGCATTCATTACCAGTCAGCTCATTCCTTGCCAACTACCTAACTCTTTCCAAATGCTTTAGCAAGCTCAAATTGACTATAGTCCATTTTGGCTGCAATATTAAAAAATATGTTCTTCCGTTCATGTGTATTGCAATCATTTTGGAAGTGCTAAAGCTAGGCATTACAATTACAACATGCATTACTCAAGCATTTATGTGCTCTATTTGGCTATTTTTATCGCATTCATGCATGCAAGTATACATCTCAAATTATTCAAACCAAATCAATTTAAAATCATTTAAAGCATAGAAGAACACTATGTTCACAACACAAATGAATGCAATGAAGACATTTCTTGCTCAGCAACAGGAAATAATATTTCTCCAAAAGCTTTATTTTTATTTTTTTACCACCATATGTGTTTATTCTTTAGCTTAATTGGGAATCTCATTAATTTAGTACATGTTGATTTCTATAAGCAAACTACTTCATAGATGCCATCAATCTAGGTTCATTTTGTTACACAACTTTAATTCAAGAGAGAAATACAGGGTAAGAGACAGGCTATTTCCATGAGATGATTTAAGATTCCATGAAAACTGTACAGCTGAACTGAATTTATTTTCTTGGCACAGCAGTTTCCTCAAATACTTCCTAGAGTGAAAGATGAAGTACAAAGATAGCACCAGAAGGGTATTTGTTGGCACTTCAACACTCAAGAACATCTCCTCACTAAAACTCATATCAGTGAAAGTTACATTACCAGAACCTGCATGATTTATGTGACATTACCTATAATAAAAAAAATAAAAATCACCCAGTTCCATAATTTAACTTAGCAACTACAATGTAGAGGGAACAGACCTGAATACTTGCTTGCCAGTGTCCTCTGACGAACATGGACAAAAAACTAACACCACAATTACAGATGCTTAGTGTCAACTAAAAAATAAAAAAAACCCACACAAGAAAATAATATACATCTTTTTTCCCACTTGGCACTGGGACTCTGATTTCAGAGCACTGTTAGTTATCAGTTTCTGTTGTTTAGTCACTGGCAAACCCTAGCTACACATGAAATAAATGTCTGCCCTGAGGAGGCCACTCCATTCCATGAATAGCTGTAACAATTGCAGTGATGACATCAATCATGCAAACCCAAAGTTGCTATCAATTTGTACATCTGCCAGGAGGTGGTCAAGAGGATGGATAAGCATAGCCAAATGAAGCTGTCAGAAGAAAGTTAGCATGTAGACAAGCAAGGAAATACAGAAAAGGACAAGCCTTGAGATAGCAACATGGAGGATGACAGGGCCGCCAGTCTTCAGTTTGGTTTTCCTAATTCCAAGAAAGAGAGTAGCAAGAGAGTAGTAGCATAACCTCTCCATCTTTAAATACCTGCTAATACGCAGGAAAAGTCAGGTCATTTAAACCTGCCTAGAAAGTCAAGAATTGTTATAAATTGAGTGCTGTTGGATTCATTGCTGTATCTAACTCTGGTTATTATGAAAATATTTTAAAAAAAACAAACAACAAAACATCAAAATTGCCATTTCCTATCTCCTGCATTCAAGGTACCAATTTCCCCTCAGAATTAGTCCTACAATCTTAACAGATTTTTAAATCAGCATTGGAAGTAGCAGTGTTACTTGCTCAGTGGAACAACAATATACATATTATCAATGTGTTTGTTCAAAATGAACATTCGCTACTCTAAGGGATAAGACAAAGAGCCATAGTCACTGTTCAGGCGATATATGTAGTGTGCTTCCTGTAAGCACCAGATTTACCACAGCACGGTGGCAGTAAGCAGTCATTTTCATCACGTCATGTCACTAATCTCACCTAAACATGACTCTGACATTTTCTAGAATCTTCACAAACTCTTTCACATCAGTAATGAGCTTCAGAAGTGACAAATGATACCTTCTGTTTTTTCTCACTCATTTTCTCAAAATCTATTTTCTTCAGTGTTCCCCACTGAGTACTCTTTAAAAGTCTGAATCATCTTCTGACATAATAGACAGGCTAGTGGTTCAATAAAATAAATAAATATTAAAGCTTGCTGGATCAAAACTTTAAATGCGACCATTCAACAGGTGGGATGCCTACTCCAGATCAAGATATCTTTGTTGAATTCAGATACTTATTCAAACATTAAGCAGCTTTTCAGGAAAAATATTTCTGGGGGTGAAATGTTTCAAATGTATGTCAAAGACTTAAGCATCTTCCACTAGAAAGCTATATACTTTATTTTCTTCAGTCTCTATAAGTACCTCTTAAGTTCTGAGAATATAATATTAAGAGCCTGCTTTTCATTCCTTACACTCTTCTCTCTCTATACGTATTAAGATATTTTACATATAGATTTACGTACAGTGTTAAATACAGATCTGTAAGGTTATGTTTCCTTTAACATACATCATTCAAAAGAATATTTTCACTATCTGTCAAATAAGCTTAAAAATTTGCTGCTATATACCAGATATGATGAGTACCTGCTAACCATATTCATTTAACCAAACAAGCACAAGTCCTTTCACAGAAAGTGAAAGCTGTTGTCTGAAACCTCTTAACAGAGTAAGAAATACAGAGTATGTTAGAAATAGAGACAGGGCTATAAGCAATATCCTGGTCAAATTCATCTCAAGCCAGGATTTGAAATGGGTACAAAGGCTCCAATTTTCATTCTTATACAGACTTGTGACTGCCTCAGATTCTAACCACTTGACTCTCCATATGCGTTTGGTTTAGAAAGAGAAATGTATCAGTTCCCTGGCATCACTTCAGTTTGGTCCAGGGAATAAATATCCATGAGAGTAACTGTACATCAACTATCAACAGTTTCCCAATCTCGTCTGCACTAGGCTGGCCAAAGATAAAGATGCATATTGAAAACTTAGTTCTACTGAATGCAAAACTATTCTCCTTTGTAAATCCTATTCCTATTAACAACCTTTTAAAGCAAGGGATTGCTTGATCACTATTACACTCTTCAACTTTGATTTTACTATAAGGAATGTAAAAAACGTTCACAGACATCTACTCCAAAGTACAAAAAGACCAAATTCATTTTTATGTCAATGACATGTCATCTGCAATTTGACTGAGAAGTACACCAGCTATTAAAGGTAGAAGAGGCTTTTAAGCTTCTGAATTTCAGTAGCAGGTTTTCTTCATGTGGGTGTAATATATACATATATATAATACACACATAAATACATAGTACAGATTTGTTATGCACCTATATGAAAGCCCCTGATGATTTCTATGAATAACACAAGTCAAAGTAAAAACAGACTAAAAAGCCAGGGTAGTTCACATCATCAGAATAGCCTTGTGGAAGATCCAAAGCCAAATCTGGAAAACCTCAGATGTTTCAACATAATGCAAATCTTTCACTTAAAAGCATTTTCAGATTGAATTGTTTTTTTCATACTGACACATGGTAGTCCTCCATACAATGAAGAAATATTTTTACACATCATAAAGCTATGAAATATAAGTAATTCATCATAGTGATGCTAGCAATACTTTTAATATCTTTGCAACAATTATTTGTTGATTAAATACAATTTCCTAAAATTCCACCATCATTTTCCATCCATTTCTTTCCTTCTCCCTCCTTCTATTGTTTTTAATTAAAGCTTCTAAGGAGCATTGATTGAAAGGTCTTTTATCCTCCTATTGCTTTTTTAATTCTTTACCTCAGTCCTTTTATACTCCTCCTTAATCATGAATGCAAATAAAATTCAAAGTGTAATCAGCAGCTGCCTAAGCAAAGCACTGAGCTCCGTTGCTGTGGGAACAGCCAAGTCAGTCCTTGACCAGAGGAAGCATTACACTTACTTTTTTGCTCTATCCCCTTCACCACCCCTGGCCCCATTCGGGTGCAGAACACATGTGCTTCCCTAGGACACATGAACTTGACTATAAATATTTTCCACTCACCTAATGACCAACAGAAGTGGCTAATGTGCTGGACTGCCATTGTGAGCATCATTCTAGGGCTCTTGCATATACAGCATAAGGGTCCTGGTTGCCCAGAGAGAAATAACCACTCATTCAGGCTCTACAGGCAGCACATCTGCAATCAGATGCAGTACATCTTTTCCACTTCAACATCCAGTGAAATTAAACTATTGTTTTCCTATTAAATGTCTGTAGAAAGGCCTCATTGACCTATTAAAACAGTCAGAGGAATTTTCAGGGATGAATAGGAAAACTCACACAAGGAGTCCACTTTGTGGCTCCTCTTCTACTTGATCTGAGTTCATTTGTCAAAGTAAATGATTGTAGATAACTACCAGTGTGGATGGGGTTTTGATCAGTCTGATCTAGTGAGTGGTGTGCCTCCCTGTAGCAGCAGGGTTGGAACTAGATGAACTTAAAGGTTCATTCCAGCTCAAATCTTTCTACAATTTTATACTTCTGTGATTCTCCAAGAAGCTAAGTAAAAATAATAAATAAAGAAAAAATTCCTTTAAACTTCCCCTGGAAACTATATTAAATATCCAAAGATTTAAGACTTGGTTAATCACTCTTTAACCCCCTGGCACTTGTTGAATGCAAGTGGAATTCTTAGTTAAAATATCTCAGTTAAGCCACAGTCATTTCCATTCACTCGTTATGTCAAATCAGTCTCATCCCAGTGATGACCTATCTCTAGTAAGTGCATTTCATACACCGTACACATCTGGGAGAAGGCAAAACCAAAACACACCATGTTCTCATGCTGAACAAACTTCATTTTGCAACATTCCTAATTATATCTTTAGGTGTAGAGAGAATCAGTTTGCACCTTCTTAAGTGGAGATCTGGCAATTAACTGTGCATAAGCACTTTCTTACAATTTCTCTATTCTTTTTGCAATCATTTAAGAGCTGAGTATAGAACACAACACACTTTCAAGGAAGAAAGAAAGGCAAGTTATCAAAAAGAACCACATGCTTTCCTACACTTCATGTAATTAACTGTGTTATGCTAAGACTGTTGGTGGCCCTTAAATATAAGCAAAGCTTGACATTCAAACATTTATAAGCAAGTTACATTAAACCCATGTATCATAGTATAACAGGTATAGTGTGGTTACAGTCAGTATATGCTGTCAATTTTAAATTGCTTATTTATTGAAACTCTGCTGTGAGATCTTTAAAAGGTTTTGTTTTTTTTAACCATCTTACTTTAAAAAAAGTATTAAAAGAGACAATGACGAGAAGGCATCAAACAAATAACAGTCCCTACAAGAACAGAATCAAAATAGATGAATGAAAGGTAAAAACAAAGAAAAAGAAAAGCAGTTGGAGAAGTCATTGGTCTGATAGCTTTTAACATATATTTGGTACAATGTCGTCCTGACTGTATATCAAATAGTCATCCCAAATTTAAAAAAATCATGCATTAATGTAAGATTTGAAGTAAATATTAGCAACAAACCATAATATAATCTAGCAGATTCATCTAGTATTGATCTCTCCAGTTGGCTGCCATTGTCCTCATTAAAAAAACTGGATATTAAAAGAACACAGAAATTAAAATAAAGCAATTACTAAAATGGGTAATGAAGGGGGGAAAAAAAGTTAATGGATAGCATAAAGTTTTTGCAACTTGTATAAATTTCATTCTCAATTTTTCAAATGGGCATGATTTTCCAACAAAACAGGCCCAGAATACCATTAGTATGAATGAGCACTTGGCATGAACACTGTTTCTGTTTTCTGGCATGGCAGTGAAGTTAAGAGTAAGTGAAGCAGGTTGAGGATATTTTTTCTTCCATTTTTATTAAAAAAAAAAAAAAAACAAAAAAAAAAAAACCCACAACAAAAACAATAATGAACAAATGTTTCTACTATATATTTGGCTTATTAAGGCAGGTCCAAAGTGAGACATCTAATATACTAATATTTGTAAATATATTCCACATATCTCAGTAAGAACTGATAACCACAAAATAAATGTGGGCACGCTGTCCTTCTCTTATGGTCCATGATTCTTTTCTACCAAGAACATTAACCACAATAAAACATGATGCCTGTACCCATAATTATGCCAATGCTTTTTCTGGAGGGCCCCATAAGTTCTTTCTCTCTGTTGTTTACTGCACTGTATATTTATAATTATGGCCTTTAATTACACTAATATATTTTATAGAATGGTTGCTGTTGTTGCTCTTAGTTTTTACTTCCAATCCAGCCTAATACATTATTTCAAAACCAAAACCAGACACTTATGTCTCTTTTTATAGGTCTCTCATTTCAAATCAGGTTTGCATGCTGTTCGTTGCAAGCTTCTGCTAGCATTGTGCATTTTATGCTCTTGTGAACACGACACAGAGTGCATACTCAATTCTTACAGTGTCTTTTACCATTCTGTCACCGTACCAATCCTGAAACCAGCCTTCTGAGAACATCGAGGAGTTATGCTAAAAGAAAGCTGCAAGGAAGAATCAACAACATGCACTGCATTCCACAAATCACCAGAAGCTTCAATTACTTCAATAACATCTGGCAATTTACTTGTGCCCTTTGCACACAGCACCAAGAAACTACCTTACATCACCTTGCATCCCCATGAGTTTGAGGCAGACAAGCTTCTAATTTGTTTCATGATCTGAGAAATAGAGGTGGAAACTTGTTTTTGTTTTGTGGTGCTTTTTTATTTTGTTTTGCTTATTTGAAGTAAAAAAAGCTCAGCACCTCCAGAAGACTTAACTTGGTCTTCTCCAGAAAGACTGACCCACACTTCATTTGGTTACTTATGAACAAGGTAAACTTCTGAAAACTTCAGTTCTGTATGGAACAGCTTCCTTTTTCAGGGCAGATGTGAATAATGAATCATTTACCTCAGCTGAAGATTTGTGTGCTCTTTCTCTGACCATATAAAATTTGGGATGCTTTTAGAACACATCTACCCTCTTTTTCTGTAAGCGCTACATTATGGAACCTTTCCCTTAGAAACATCTCTACTGATTAATAACACAAGAAGTAAAACACATACAAAATATATGTTCATGATTTGCTTTCTGTGCATTGTTTAGAAGGTGACAGAAGAAAAAAAGATCCTTATCATTTAAAAATAAAATTAACTATATTGCTACACTGTGCCCTTTCCAGGTACCTTCATTTAGATCTCACATAAATGTTTATTTCTTCCCATTTTTATTCATTTATTCATTAAAAGGATCCTTTATTCTCTCCATAAAGTCTGATTGTGAATGTCTGCACCGTTGAAACACAATGTTTCAAGGCCGTGAAGAAAAAACACACTACAAAACGAATTCAACACACAGTTGCTACAACAAATCATTTTAATATGCATTTGCCTAAATGTCAAAAGTTATCTCAACATGAATTGGTCCATATGTCCAATTCTGATTTCTGAAACAGTTTTGCTTTCCCTACCAACAGTGACTCTCTTAATCTAACAACCTTCAATTTTTCTCTTGAAAGAAAATGCCATTTTAAAAGCAAAGTTCAAAAAAAGAAACAAAAAAACCTACAAACCCAACACCCAAACATACCAGGTCTACCTTTAGCAATTAACTGAATCTCAAAATACTGCACCTTTCACTTCTCCTACAACCAAAGGCTGCTTACATATCAGACATCATTCCCCCATTCTCCCTCCTAGTTAGGAGAGAAAAAATATATATGTTTTTATACACACACATATATATAACTTTGATAACTAAGACACAGCTACACAGCTGATAATAGACACAATATTAAAGTCCACACACAAAAAAACAAACAATATCATCTCACTGTCTTTTCTATGAATTCAGAGCTACGGGAAGAACAGCCAATTGCAACATAAATATCTTATGCAGTTCTTGTTTAACAAATGTAATGTATCAAAATCTTTTTTTTTTTTTTTTTTTTTTTTTTTCCTAGACATTTGTATAAGCCATTTGGGTGGAATTATTTGTTATAGAAGTAGAGTTTAAGGACACGTCAGTATCATGAGACAAGTCTTGGTCAATTAAATGGCTTTGATTTCCTCCATAATTACCACTAGTTTGTTTCATCTTGTGTTTGCATGCCCTCAGAAGAGCTCTAATCTATGTGAGGGAAAAAACAAAGTAATTTATTTGCATCTTGTTTAATGTGGCTACAGAAACTGTTAATCTTTTTCCATTGTGATTGTTTTTCTGGGTTTCTTATTTATATGCTCAATCTGTTCTCTTAAATAACAAAAACAGGCTCTTATTCAGGAATTAATGCTTGAATATTAAACATTATGCATCAGATTGTTTTTTCACGTAGATAGAAGCATGGAACAGTAAAATAAAAAATCAAGTTGTATTGCATCCAAAAGAGGAATTGATAATCTACTATCACTCTTTGGACAAAATGCTTCGTTAAGGCCTGTTAAAGTAGTATTTAAGCAATGAAAACAAAATTGTCATTACAAGCTAAAGAAGTTAGGAAAGCACTAAGACTCTAATAACAAATCAAAGTCATCCAGACAAAACAAAACAAAACCAACACACCTCTTTCACATCCAAAGAAGTCGTTTTAATTTTCATTCCGTAAGTGAATTTTTCATTTACCAGATTTCTTGATGCATCTCAGTTCTCTAAAAACTACATTTCTGAATATGTCACTTTATAACCTAATTGGGGTGTTGTCAGCCATTACCTCTGAAAAAAAATGCACATCTCACCACCTAACCTGGAAATGCAGAAGGAATCTATAAAGGATGAACATAAGTAAATGTCATACACAGGTTGTTAAAGCATACCAAAGATGAAGCAGTGAATGAAATGCTACACCACTAAGACCTAGTAATAGAACTACAGTGTGCAAATACAGTTGTTTCACACTTTAAAGTAAAAATTTCTGGCTCAAGGGACAGAAATGGACCCTACACATCAGGCACTGACTTCAGATAATCACCTTCTGAATAATTAATGGCATTTTTAATTGGAAACAGGCTTCCGTCCTAATTGACATGCCTGGAGTACTCTTAGGCTGCAAGCGACCATGTATAGAACCCACTTCTGGAGAATAGCCCACAAAGCAAAAGGAATTGCAGTTCTCTATGCAATATTCCTGATGCAGCAAACTTACATGTACCTGTAAAGATGCACTGCTGAATCAGGCCCTTTCAACACTTACAGTCACTTACAGCACTGATCTATAAAAAGTAAACAAGCATCTGAAGTTACGAAGAACCAAATGTTACTTTGATATATTAAAAAAAAAAAAAAAAAAAAAAAAAAAAAAAAAAAAAAAAAAAAAGAATTAAAAAACCCACCCTACAGTCAAAGGTAAATCTTTAGAAGCACAAGCAATTTTCTTCCAAAGTCCTAACTGCTGCTGAAAGGTATGTAAATATTTATGCATAACCTATTACCTGCCACTGACTTGTCTAAACGATGCAATTCTTTACAACACTTCAAAACACTTTACATTTCTTTTGTCTCATATCTTACATGAAAATGGATCCATGCTCTGCTCCTATGGTGTAAGGCGATGAAAACTCCCATCTCAGAGAAACAGTTAAATGCTTTTTAAGGAGCTGATAAGTCTGTACACTTAGGTCTGTTCTGCCTTCAGCAGCTCTACAAACATTCATTCATTATATCCCCAGAGCACAAAGCCATATTACAGTGATTTCACTATTAGTTACAAGCCTAATGTCCTTGGAATTTTACAGGTTTAACTGACCACCTCATAAGCTTCCTTTTTCAGCATTTCCCACTGCAGCTCTTAGCTCTGCTTGCCAGCTAGCACCTGCCAGTCAAAAGATGGCAAGACTGAAATGTAGCTAGGGTCGATAATGGTAAATTCTTAGTTTTCACCTCTCTTCAGGAAGAGATCAATCCAATCAACCAAACAAACTGCTTTGGGCAGAAAATACTAAAATAGTTACCACACCTTTGTGTTACTAATTTACATATGGAAGAACTGAGCGATTATCGGGTTTTACTTGTTTAGTTTAGGCAATGCGGCACTTAAACTTTATGAATGCTTAAGATGCAACTCTCTTCATCCTCCTTTTAGAAACAGCCTGCTACTATGGCTTACCGCAAGGGTGTGAACCACTGAAAGAGGTATTCTCAAGCAAGGAAACTACCAGCAAATCTGCCTGACAAATTTGTCTTCACCTCTCAGTCAGAACAGCTTATCCTAGTGTTGTTATGAGGATCTGAGTGCCTATTGGCTTCTTAGACTAAAGTCTTGCTCAAAAGAAGCACACAATGCAAGTTCACATCAGAAGATGTGAGCCTGAACAGCCGGTTAAAACATCTGCATGGTACCAACAGTCAGTGAAGAGCGTGCTTGAGATAGGACTGAATTCCTTGGAAAACATGGTTTGACCAGATATTTTATCAATGGCAGCCTAGAAACAGAAGCCCCTCTGCCTATGTACAGCATGGGGAAACCCTTCGTAAACATCAATGCTATTATATGTACAGAACTTAATGCTTTCCTAGTTTGTGTTTGATTTACAGTTAAATATGTTCCACAGATTTCTCCAGCTGTGCTCCCTTAGCAGATTGTGACATGCAGCAATCTGTTTGAGAGCAGCTGTTAGTTCACATGTTGCCTTATTTGCATCAGTATAAAATAGCAGCTTGCTATATGAATAAAACATGTTTCCTCAGTGCCCTGGACCGGTAGAAAGATCCATCTAATTTAGTTTTACACAGAGGAGAGTTTCATTTTTAAATAATTTTATTTAAAAACAAAACCAATATAATTTTCAATGATGTATTTTGAGATATTGAAAAATCCATGATGCCAGTTTGGCATTTGTGGCACTTTTTTTTTTTTTTTTTTTCGCAAGAACCCAGTTTTAAGTTAATAGAAGCAGAAGCACAACACTCTTCTGCTGGAAGAATTATGAGATACATCTGAAGATAGATTTTAAAAGGTGTTCAGGCTGTATTTGTTTAAAAATCTTACCTCCATGGCAATCATAACAAGGAGATCCAAAATACACTACTTGCAAACATGTGCTGTCTTTGATAGTGACTGCTTAACACTCAAAGATTTCAGAGTTAGCAGCTAAATCTAAATAACTAGTGAGGTATTTATGTTTCTCTAGCATCCTAGTGCCACAGATGCAAAACAGATGCATGTAATTTTAAGCAAAAGAAGTAAACCATAGGAGAGCTCTGAGCAAGGTTTAGAAGTGTTTGAAAGCTTACTTGAACTGGATTGATGCCCACTGCTTCCCCATGGGCCTAACTCAGAACTTCCACATTTGGTGATGTCTGTTAATACAGAAAGACCAAGCTGCAGATAGCCACTGAACCTCCAAGGAAAGAGGCTACACATCCAACAGTGGCTTGGCAGCAGTGGTCCATTTTCTGGTTTCTCCCTGCATGCATTCAATCAGCTTTGTTTTGTAGAGGGCACCCACCCCCTTGGTGCCTTTGTTTCTGTTGGGTTTTAATTCATCTAGTGGTTGCTCTTAACCCTGCTTGCTTACTATTTTGAGAGAATCATTTGAATACACTACTCCATAACCCTTTCTTTACTTGAGAAAATAGGTTTTGCCAACAATATATAGATTTCCCTCCCCCCGCCCCCCCAAACCTTTTAGTGCTGAAGCTACTTTGGTTAAATTGTGCTTCCACACTCTCCTATTGCATGTCAAAAGCAGGTAAACTCAGGCCTCCTTTATTTCAATTTTGAAATAACTTGATTTTCATATTGGTTTTGTACATATAGGAAACAATTTGTATAAATTGACCCATTTAAACATAGGTTAAAGTTAAAACGTTGCTTTTTGCACCCACATTTATGTTTCCTTTAAATGTTGTAAGAGAGGAGTATGAAGGAACGATCCAATATTTTGTATTTCAGACATCACTTGACAAACACCAGCATCCTCTTAAAAAAAGAAATCAATATTAATTTGAAAATGTTTGGCAAACACACAGCCAAACAGTTCGGCATCTTATTTTTTCCATGTGCAATTAATAATGGGTTTATCTGATTTCATCAGGCATTCCCAATACTTTTCTTTTTTTTAAATAAAGATCTCCATTCTGTCTCTAAGATTGCAATTGCTCTGCCATTCATGAGATTACATCTGTACCAGCAACAGCTTCACCAGTCTTTACAAAAGCTTGCAGATAACTTCTGCACCAACCATTTGTCACTTTTCTGCAATAGCTGAACTTTCAAATCGATTACAAAAGAAAGCCATGATAACATAAACGAGATATGTCACCGGTTTGGATTTAAGGAACTAGATTTTGCCACTCTGACAAACAGCATTCCTCTTCCCCTAGGGAAATAACCAGGCTGTTCACAAAGAAAAGCATCACTTACATTGGATGGGGGCTACCAGGCTTCACCTAAAGAAAACAGGCAGACTGCCTCACACACATGTACCACACATGCACACAGACCCTCTGATTATTCAGTTCCCTTTCTCCTAAATTCATACAACTCACGCAGTATGTATTCAGCACACTTGCTGGTAGTAGACCTGCCATCTTTTCTTATGCCTCAGTGGTCTCCAACTAGATTTCTGAATGTATTTCGAAGAGGCATTAGTACACTCCTCTGGAAAATAAGCTAAACAATTTGGATCTGGTTATGGCATATGAATTGGATAAAAGCATTAACTTACTCCCCACATCCATACTTAATGTTCAGATTTGTTTACTTTTTCCCTGGGCTGCTTCTCTCCCAGACAGCAGGGAGGATACCAAGATGAGAGTAAAAAAGCCTTTTGAACTCTCTAGAACTCACTGCCTAAAAAAGTTCCAGGAGTGCTGAGTCCCACTGCCCATATGCTGCTCTTTTGTTTCTTTAGACACTTAGATGTTTCTGAACATTTCCCCTGCAAGAAACTGAGTGTATAAATGAGATGAACATTATTTATTCCTCTCATTCATTTCTACAACACGATCGTGTTCCTCCTCAAGAACAATTCTATTTAAATGCTTTGTGACTAAAAAAGTCCAGAGTTCAGCAAGTCTGGATTTTAGCTGACTATCTTTCTAATACTGCTGTGTTTGAAAAGTCAAGTAACAAAACCTCAGCTGAACCCCAGTGCATTTGTATACTGCTACCATAGATTTTGCATTCTATTGAAATATCTATAGAAAGGATTCTCCCATTTAATCGCAATGAACCATATACTCCCAGCAAGAAGGCAGTGCCTTCACTGTTTCGCAGAGAAAGCACATTCCAAAATAAATGTGTAAAGTAAAACATTGAACATGACATCAGCCTGTTAACATCACTGATAGTCATGGGAACAAAACATACCTGTACACAAATAGAGAAGGACAGACATGAATTAAACTAACTGAAAGTCATCAATAAAGCAAAACAATACAGTTGAATACACATAATGAGAGAGAGACTGCAAGGCAGACAGAAAAGCTAACACAAGTGAACTAAGGTTTCTATTACCGAAGACAAAGACAAGAGATGTCTGAAATCTTTCAACAAATCCCCTTCTATTTTTGTTTTTCTTTTTCTTTTTCTCTACCTGCAGTTTTCAGCAAGTGTGAGCTGTAGAAAGTGAGCTGTATTTCAATGAACAAGGCTGGATGCTAAAAGACCCAATTTTCACTTTTCACAGCAGTTTTCCACTCCATTTCTTGCTAGCATTAAAGATATAACTGCTAAAAGTCTCTGAAATTTAGTTTTAGAAAAATACCTTTCATTCCAAATGCTCCAGAAACATAATATCCTGAAGATCCAGACTAAAAGTTCTCATGTTGAAACTGAAGAGGTACCACTCACAGCCCTCCTACGTTTTTTCAAAGAAAAAGCATTACATTATAATTTTCAGCTTCAAATACATCTTCTGGCTTGGACCTGACAAAGCCTTACAAATAAAAGAATAAATAAATAAAAAAGAATAAAAGAGTTTGAAAATCAGATGTGATTCAAAGTAACAAAAAATCTTGTGGAACCAGTTCACTGCACAGGCTTTCTGACATCTGTGCTGAAAGCCACCAGAACAGCTCAAGAGATTTTTGTACCCTCCAGCTCAGATAAGACCACTGACACTGACTCTCACATTGAAATACAAGTATTTGCTTCTGATCTAGCAGACAGTCCTGTTTTGAAGTCAGAACCAGCTAATGAGCAACATTATTTAATAACAGAATGCATTCAATTAAAGATTCAAATGGCCTTTAAAAAAAATTCCTTCAATATCAGACAAAGTTTCCTGAAACAACACAGCTTGCCAGAGCTCTATCTCAACACCAGTGGTGTTTCCCACCACCCTGGATACTTCCACTCATCCTCTTCACATCTCCAGGTTCTTCTGCCCTCTCATCCCACCCATCATATTCCTGTTTTCTTCCAAGCTGCCAGCTGCATGACACATGGCTTAGAAGGGGTAATGAAAGAAGTAGTATAAGGACCAGAGAAATACAGCACCAAAGCCAATCTTTCCTGCTTCAGAAATGATCTATAACAATTTGGTGTTATGCACTCCTCTGGAATAATCTGTTTTACCAAACTGAACTGTAAGAATATAACTGACTATTGTATTTGTGAGACTGAAGGTACAGTGGACAGTGTTGACAAAAGGAAAGTAAAAGCCCTACAGGATTACTTATTTTCAGTCTTTCTATATTTACCAGGCAATCCAAAATGCATCTATATACTCTCTCTCAAAATAAAAATAAATTTAAAAAATCAACCAAAGGCAGATCTGTCTTCATGTTTACGTGGTCCTCAGCATGGGGAGTCAAACTCCTCTATCTGACTCAGCACTGATGGAGCTGCTCCTCCTCCCACCCCCACTTCAGTTCAGCAAGGACCTCAAGTTACCACCTCCTTGGGGAGTGAAATAGAGCACCTCAGCTCTGAACTCCCCTATTTAACCCATGTCACAGGTCCAGACTTGCTACGCAGCAGCTGGACATTTCCTGCTGTCCTAGCCTTTGCCATTTTCCTGCTTCTTTCCAGTTAAAGCACAAAGATCAATGTCAAAGGGAACATCACAGCAAGCAAAGAAGAGATGATACTGGTCTCATTTCTAGTGGCAAGATTCTGCCACTCTGCATCAGAAACAACTGTGCCTTTTTACCATAGAAGACAACAAGACCATACACAGTGCAGGCACAGCTTGCGGCACAACTCTGCTCTCCGGGAAGGTCACTGAGAGATGCATTACTGTGGGCCCACACAGATATGAAGGCTCACAAACATCCCCATTTAAAAAGGGGGGGTTTCTTATAGCTCTACCCACAAAAAGACTGTTGTTTGTTGGTTTTTTCTTTTGGCCTAGGAACATTACACAGTAGTAACATTGCAGTGCTATATTGCAGAGCGAAAACGATTAGAACCTATGTACTCCTAAAATCCAGGTTCTCTCCAAAAGTTAATTTACTAAAAGTTCTCACAAATGTTCCTGCTTGATAATTAAATGGGGCATACAAAAATAATAAAATCTGGCATAACTGCAGTGCTAAAATAATTGTGCACCTACCCAACAAACTGCCTGGCAATCACTCAGATGATGCATTTTATTTTAACATGTTGATCATAACACCCGTGTACCCCACGTGTGTTATATAAACCAGAGGTCTTACTTTACATAATTCCATAAACACACTTTCCCTTCTGTCTTTCTCATTACCACACTGTAATTGTGTTTTTGCCTCGATTATTTTGCATAAACATTAATTTTATGTTTTGTACATCTGGACAATGAAATCAAACCTGAAAAAAGGCATCTGTCTTCTCAAATGACCTTTTCATTTTCATGCACAATACAAGAATGTATTCCCAGAATGCTACTGACATAAAACCACTTGGAAGACACCTATCTGTGGTTGAGAAAGCTAACGGTAATAGTATTATTACAGATGGATGCAATGAAGTGTTAATACCTTACTGAAAGCCTCAAAAATTGTGTTACTATAGAGTTTAAACCCTTTAGCTAAGATTATGGTGAGATACAGTTTAATATCAGATATATCTATCTGTGTGGAAGTCAGCAGAAAAACACTTTTTATGATCTAGTAGCCTTTTTTATTTTCAAGTATATCATTCTAAAATATCCTGATACGATGAGCTGAAGTCAAGTATCTGAACTGAGCTAATAAGAAAGGTTTTGGAAAAGTCAATCTGTCTTATGTCAATAAGCTCCATATTTGAAAGCATTTATACAAGAATATACAAAATTAGTATTTAGTCTTTCATTATGTAAGGAAAAATTCTTAAAATACGGTCAGGCAAGAGCTTTCTTGGTCCTCAAAACTATTAGGGGAAAAAAACAATACCCAAAGATACAGTATTTCTGTTGGCTGACAAAAAGGTGTTATAATAAAATATATATGGAATATATGCATATATTTCTCAAAAAAGTCAAGTGAAGCTGTTCTTTTTCTACCTCTGACTTTACAATGTAATCAAGTATTTCTAATGATCCTCTTTACTCAACATGAGACTTCGTAAGGAAGTTTAGACTTCAGATACTCCACATCTCTCCATCCAGAAGTATAGCTCTGGTGTTCCTGCTCATAAGGAGGCAAATGGCCAGTGCTGCTCAGCTTTCACCTCTTCACCACTCAGTGAGCCTCAGACGTGTGCTGACACTACATCATAGATCTCATTATTTGGAAATGCAAAAGGTGTTTCATTGCACACCCAAGCATCACAATGAAAATGGCTTTTTTCCTCCCCTCAAATCAAGATCCCAAGCCTAAGAAATACAAAGCAAAATAAACCTGTACCAGAGGAAAAAGAAAGCAAGCAACCATTCCCTCTTTCCCTTGTGTGTAGGTTGCTCTGAAAGTAACACCTCCTGCTTATTTATGTGGAAACTACAAAAGCTACAAAAAGTAAAATAACCCTATTTTATAGAGTAAATTCTCAGCTACAAAACACCATTTTTCATCAGCAATGAACAAGAGCCTTCATGCTGTGCTTGTAAAAACCTGTGTCAGCAGAGGTGGCCTACTGTCACTGTTGCCATTGCTGAAATACACCACCTACCACCTCAGTGTGCTCACATCCACTGCTGGGTCTCTAAAAATGTTTAGCAAGTGTCAATGAATCTTAATGGCTGCCATTTATTTTTATTTTTTTCACATGGAGGAATTCAATGGCACACCTACCTTTGGAGCATTACTTAAAGGCACTACTTTTGGATCAACCCTCTAGATATATTCTTCTTATTATACCTATTTCTAAATGAGCAGAACTTAGAAAAGTTAACCTACACAGCTACAGATAAGCTGTGTGTTTTGATATTTTATTATGTCCTTCTGATCTTTTTTCCCCCTACCATTTAAGACAACATTAATTTCCAAAAGCACCCACCAGCTGATTATAGACAGTTAATGAGGGAACCACTATGTCTACACTAGAGCCTGAGACACAATTTAATGGCTGCAAGATAGATGCCAACTGAGACGCAGGCTGGACAATTTCACCCAGTAGTTAGCAAATAAACAAAAATCTCCTTTGGCACCCTTATTGACACAGGGACAAGTGCTACAGCTCCAGACTGTGTCCTGCCCAGGGGTCACATACGGCCCCTCCAGAGCTGGGAAAGCCATTCTGATCCTGCAAAAACAGGGCCTACAGAAACGACTCCCCTCATTCCTGCTCCAGTCTGACTGCCCAGGGTGCTCTATTCTGACTGACTTCAGTCTCATCCTCTCAAGAAAAACTGCTACTGATCCTGAATTTCACCCGTGACTGTTGTAAAATAAAGGCAATACAACACATCTGTACATACTCCATGAACATGCATTGTTGATATAATCAGAAATTTGAAGATACAGCACACTGCATTTGGGTAACTGCGCTCTTTATTTTCTTATTTATTGGAAGTTAGAGTCTCATCTTAGATATGAAGATCCAAGCTGTTTGTAACTAATCTTCATCCTGGCATTTTTCATCTAAATCGAAAATATCCTTGAAGTTATCTCATTATTTATTGTTGTTGGGTTTTTTTGTTTGTTTGTTTTGTTTTTTAATTCAGTTCTCTTCTTCAGTAATTTTAGCAGGCATTTTTAATTTATTTTAAAATACTGTTTACAATGAATTTGTTGTTTTTTGGTTATTCTAACAGAGTATACTTTACCAGAGTATAAATTTACCATGGTAGACACTAATATGTGGTTGTTTTTTGTTGGTTTGTTTTAATAGAATCATAGAATGGCCTGGGTTTAAAGAGGACCTCAAAGATAATCTAGTTTCAGTCACCCTGTTGTGGGGGCAAGGTCACCAACCGCTAGACCAGCCTTGCCCAGAGCCACATCCAGCCTGGTCTTGACATGGCATATTTTTGCTAAATATATAAAAAAGATACTAGTTCACACATACTCAAATCTTTCTGAATTTTCTTAAGCAGATTATATTACATTATTCACAATTCTGTTTCTGTACCAAAGCAAATCCACAGTACAGATTATTGATTAATAATACTTTTGTATTCACTTCTGAGAAATTTGTCCCATACAGATAAGCAAGTCAAAAGTCAACTTGCTCCTGTTAGCTTCTTAGTTCTGAGTGGCAAAAACAAGCTGTGTTGTGAAGAAGCAATTTATGTTACACTTCATTTCCTAATGCAACTCAGATTCTCAGATACCCAGTTGATAATGTTTAGTCAGATTCAGGGGTGTAGCAAAACCAATGAGGTACAGAAAAAAAAAATAAAAAAAATAGAGAACAGTAATTCTAATGTGCTACTAACAAAGAAAAAAAAAAAACAAACACCAAAATAATTAATGTTTAACAGAATGCTTCCTTAATAAATTAGTAAATAAATAAATGACCATTATAACTGTTAAATTCTCTTAGTACGCATTCATTAGCTTTCTCAAGTATTCAACTTATAGCATAAACAGCAGGTATTCTGTTACAATTAAAAACATAAAGGTTGGAATGAATCTTTTCTTGAACTGAAATGTAATAGATATATTATGATATGAATTTTAATCAAAATCTATACGACATAACCACTGTTACATGGATTTGTTTTTCTGTAATTTTTCCCATAGCAAATTTCTTTGACAAAACCAGTCTCTTCCTTTGTATTCTTGGGAGATATTAAGTCATGCTTTCCCTGCATCAAACTTCATGACTTGTTAGTATTGAATAAGAATTAGTGTTACTCATCCAACAGCAAACACAATGATCGAGCATAATATGATCAAACATAATGCATAATCCACTGCATTTCTGAACATAAATTATTTGGTTGTTTAGAACTGGCAACAAAGATAATGTAGAGAAATTGGTTCTCAGTGAGCATCTTGAAAAGTCAGCAAAATTCAGTCTATTTACAAAGAACCAGAAAAAAAGAGCTGAAATGTATCTTAAGAGGTCATTTAAGTCCCCACAGCAGAACTGACTATATATAAACAATTCCTGTCAGATATTTGTCTTATCTATTCTTAAAAACCTTCAAAAGATAGAAGTAATGCAGTTTCTGCAGGCAATCTATTTCAATGTTCCACAATCTTTATGGCTTAAAAGTGTTTCTTAATAGCCTCAAAATCCCTTGCTTCCATTATTTCTTGCCCTAAGAACATTCAGATAATCTTTTGTTCTTGTGTTCTTCCAGTGATTTTTAACACCATTAAATGTTGTTACTGTCTTCAATTCCCCCCCCCCTACACACACACATATTCATATTTACAATATGGGCAACCCCTTTTTGTTCCTCTCTTCTTGACCCCCTACAGTAATTAAGTTCATGGAGAAATACAACAAAGGAATCTTCAAACTTGGGCAAAGTTAATTCAGGAGTATCATCTACTAGATGATTAACTGAACTACATTTCCGGAAAAGGACTGGAAGTCCAAGAAAAATGCACCTATCAAGTCTGGTTTCTAGCTCCACTTTCCCTACTAATAACCTGCAAAATGGTTGCAATGGTAAAAGGAGGAAAAATTGTACAAAGGACCTCCCACATGCCTCACAGTGTGGAGCAATTGCTATAAAACAGAGTCCTTGGGGTTCTGTGAAATACTTCTCTACTCTCTTACAGTAAATTATGGAAGTCCAGCCTAGAGCAGTTTTACAGATTCTGTACGAGAATGGCAACAGGTTTCCTGACCTGGAGGACTAGCTTTCTGCTTTGAAGCTTAGAGGTATAAATGGAACTCCAAGGCATTAGTACTACAGACTCCTAAAACCAGAGATTATCTCAACTGCTTGGACATGCTCCACCATTTTTTCTAGTCAGGAAAACAAACAAGTCATAACTTGTAGTCCTCAACATGGCAAACCTCCTATTAAGGGCATTATGAAAGGATAGGTACAAATAGGGTATCTCATTCACTGTATATTAAGGAGGATGATAAATTGTAATCTTAAATTATAACAATACTGTATACTTGCAAATTAGAAGAAATATCAAAATACATTTTGTAATTTGTAAGCAAAATTTAAGCCGAACAGTTACCATAATTACCAATATCTTTGTGTAAGAAAAAAAGAGTCAAATGCTCAGTGGCAGAGATTTCCAGTTCTAGAGACAGCTGGTCCTCCCTCATAATCTTTGGTCATACTGGTTTAAGTACTAAGAGCCATCCCACCCCCCAGTTTATAAGAAAGTTTAATTCATTGGTTATGTACTTAAGAAGAGTCATAAAAACTTGTTCTACAAATAAATGATATACTCCTGCCACTCCATTTTCCAAACAAATCAGTCTCAGGCCTATAAAACACTGCCTTTATAATTACCTCAAAAACAAAAAACAAAAAACAACAAACAAACAAACAAAAGCCCTAAGTTAGTTTCTATAACCACAGAAACACAGAAAAGCTTCTGCTAGAAGGCCTTTTAAGGCCACCTAGGTTCAAATTCTTGCTCAGAGCAATGCTAACTTGAAAATGACATCTGGTTGTTAAGGGCATTGTCCTGATTGTCCTGATGGGTTTGGAAAATCTCCAGGGATGGAAACCCCAAAGCTTCTCTGAAGCTCTCTTCCAGGGTTTGACCTCCCTTGTAAAGAGGATATAAGGAAAGGTATTTCTTAATATAGAACTGGACACTGTGTGTAAGAAGCAGAAAACTCTAACTCTTAAGGCTATATAAATTATACAATGACAAAAGGAGAAAAAAAAAGAAGTATCATCAGAAAATGCTACCGGCAGCAGAAGAAAACATAGTAAATAAACATTATTGTGTAAACAATATCCTTTCCTGTAGCCACCCTGTGGAGAATGGCAATGTCATTCATTTTACAGAGCCCTAACATCATGTTTGAATTGTTTCTTTTCAACAGATCCTGCAAATGAATCTCAGAGACATTTATCATACTCTCAAACAAGATCTCCTTCCCTGTTAGGCATGCACTCCATTTTACACTAAATGCGATTTGGACAAGCCTGAGATGCTGGGTGAAAGAGCTGCCTGGCTGCTCAATCAAAGAAATGCCCAAGAAGCTTCCACATAAGTACACCTTTGGGAGGCACACCATATCATTTCTCCATATACCGCTGACTCCATGAGAAGCCATCATACAACTTAGGTGTGCTGCTTTTTGCTTTTGTTGTTGTTAAAATAGCTTTCCTGCACTTACTGATTGATTAAACACAGAAGCAAAATGTCTGCTTTTATTTCTCTTTCTACAGCCTCATTTTATCTAGCACACACAGAAAAAGTGAAGCCTCATTGCTTTCCTCTTATTCTATGATTCTAACCTGATCTCCAAGCATGACAGTTACACTATGATAAAGACTGGCTAATCTGTACAAATATTGTTCTGAATTGAGACAGTTCTGGTAGCCTTAGCCATGGAAATTATAGTAAGCATAATCTACTTTTATTATTATTTTTCAAAATAATTCAATCCACTGACAATTATGTAATTTAGTTTAACTATTCTATTGAACATGCGACTGTATTCAGCTGTCTTGCAAGTCAGATAGCGACAACAGCACTTTCCATTTCCACATTCAAAACTGAAGTTGCTTTAGGAATGAGTTGCAGTATAACAACTAGCAAATATTGCCTCTCCAGCTTTCACTGTGGAGGAACTAAAAGCAAAAACCTGCTCAAACAAAATCAGCTTTATGCACAGTTACAACTCCATATGGCAAGCAGGTATTAACAGCACACAGATAAAAGCAGGCAATACATGTATTCAAAAGCCATGCTATCTTTTCATTAAGGGAACTGAGATTTCCTCTAAACAGAATATGAAATCATTCCAAATATTACATGGAAAATTAATACTGACAGAATAAAAGTGATTGCATTCACTTAGCCCCATTTGCTGTTGTCTCTTTTTTTTACTCCCCCCTCCCCCTCCCAAACTGCAGACACTCTATCAGAGACTAAAATGTAATTTAAAAATAAACTCTATTTGAAATATGATCCCTGAAATGCTGAACATGACAGAGGCACATTAACCATCAGCTTCAATAGAACAGTCTGCATTTAAAACTATTTAATTCCTTTAAAATGGTAACATGTATATATCGAAAAAAAACTTCAACAGTGTTTGGACAGTATTAAAAAGATATGTGGGTGTTCCAAGTATGCCCTTAGTTATCTACATAATTAAACTTGAATTTCAACACTGTAGTTTCTTCAGGCTAGGATTGCATAAAGTTCTTAGCACAACTTTTTTATTTTAATGGCATGATAGATTATTTAAAATAATAAATGCAGGTAGAATCTTGAAAACATACCTGGGAAAAGGGTGAACCAAAAGAACAGATGTCAAGAGAAGCAGCAAATAAAAAGTATTTCTTGTGCCTGTCCAACAGCTACATCTGTTTGCACAAGATTGACTCTACCAAGTCTCTCTCTGATGTGCCTTCCTAGAAGATTCACCATTAGTTTGAACTTAACCCAGCAAAGAGTATCTTTTCCTTTCTCAATGTAGCTGTCTTTACATTAACAGTTACCAGGATGGGCACTTTATTAATATGGAAAGAAGGAGAAGAGGTGGGTTCAAGATGGATACTTAGTAAGAAAAACAGTGTTGGATGTTTCGTTAAGTATTGGCCCAGAGACCACCTTTTCTCTGTCTTTCCATTTAATCAATATTTTCATTTAAGCTTTCATCAGTATAAATCGAGAATATTGTCAGCTCCTCTCCCCTGGGCCTCCTCTGGCATTTGTGTCGCTCTGCCTGTCCAAATGAAATTTAAGTGTGAAGTTCAATTTCTCCAGCACGCAAACTGCTCCAAACTTTTATATCTGTTTGTCTCATTTCCTACATTCAATCCAGTCATTCCTACAGAAACTCACTATGGATATCATCTTCCTAATAGCAGGAAACTAACCTCACCCACTAATGCTTTCTCATTTCCTCATGTTCCTTACAGCTTAAGCCATTGCTTTCACATTTAAGCTGAGCCAATGACTGTTATTCTTCTTCTACCTGTTTACACAATCATTTAGCTGGACTGTGATAGGTAAAAGAGGGCAAATTAAGCTGCTTTCTTTCAACAAGCCAAAGGCAAACTCAAATCAGAACAAAGCAATATAATAACACTTGACTAATTTTTTTTCTATCTTTAGAGTGAAAGGATTTTGATATCCACAATAAAAAACTTACAAACTCAAGAAATATTGTCATTATTATTGTTTTACGTAAAGTCCTACAAGGAATCATACTGCTAACAGATTGAGCTTCGACAGTGTGGTAGGTAGCTGTCACAATTAACTGCTGAGCATAATAAAGGCTTGTGTCATCAATTTGTTACACTTGTTTTTGCTGTGTATATTTGCTCATGCAGGCAGACTTTTGTCTGTGTGGAAATGACATAAGCTATGTATGAAACTCCAGTTCTGATTTCAAGGAGAATTTTGGTGCATGAGAACCATCGATCATCACCTCTCCTATTTGGTCTTCAGAACAAATATTGTAAGACTACATCCCACTATGCGCATGGGGAGTGTGACTACAAATTCATATTCGAGTACTAGCTGAATATTTTATAATTTCTGAACAACTCATGCAACCTAAATCTATATTTAATGAGCATATGAAATATAAACAAAAGCAAATGCTGGCCCATTTGCCCAAAACATCTGTTATTAACATTTCTTTCTTCAGGAAAATTCCTTGTTTACTGCAATCAGATTCAAGAAAGTTCTTGTCTGATTTTTTCCTGCCTTTTCAGCATTTTTTTTCCATGTAATTTACCTTAAAACTATAAGCGAGATAAATACGTGCTTCTTAGACTCTGAAAAACTGAGAAGGGTATTTAAAAAATCTTTGACTGCTGACCAGACTGTAGGATGTAGCAAGCCCTGCTTTCATTTAGAGGAGAAAATGCATACATATGTATTCCCTTTATTTTACACACTGGGCTTGGAGACTGGCATAACATAACAAGCTCTCCTCTAGGCATATATATATACATATACACATAAATGTCAGAAGTAAGGAAGAAATGTGGGATAAACAAATAAATATATAAATGATAAGGTGCAGAGAGAGAACGATAGCATAAAGCAAATGATTATTAGAGAGGACGCTGGAAAGCAGTCTCACTGAAAGGGATCTGTGGGTCTTGGTTGACAGCAAGTAAAACATGAATAAACTTTGTGCACAAGCAGCCAAGAAGGCCAGCTCTCCTGGGGTGCAACAAGCACAGCATTATAGCTAACTGAGGGAAGTTACTGTCCTGCTCTACACTGCACTAGCATAACCTCACCTTGAGTACTGTGAACAGCTTTGGGTGCCACAATTCAATGAGGACATAAAATTATTAGAGTGGATGGAGTGGTGATTTTTAAGGCAAAGGACATGTTTGAAGGCAGCTAGAAGCCCTGTGTGGAGGAGAGCTCTGAGCCAACTGGTGAGTAGATAGCATGTTGCGCTGCTGAAAGTGGACATCCCAAAGTGATGCTCACCAAATTAGACCTTTTGCTGCCAGTGATTCATAGAGCTTTGAACAGTTTAACTGAAGAAGCACACTGCCTGCTGCTGCTGCTGCTGGACACCAAAAAGCAGTGGCAACAGACCCTTAAGAAATGAGGAACTAAAGAAGACACAGATGCCCTAAACTGACCAAACTGATATTTAATACCATATGCTATCATGCTCAGCAATAAAAATTTGAGGACAGAAGCAGGGATGGAGAACATTTGCGGTTACTGCAACTGTATTTGCAAATATACATGACATTTGCTCAGCCCCTACTTCCCACAGGAGCTGGCTGGACACCTGTCTGCCAAAGGGAAGTAATGAGTAAATTCTGTTTTGCTTTGATTTGCCTGAGTGCTTTACTTACTGAATCATCTTAATATTGATAACTCAGTCTTCTTACCTTCATTCTTTTTCCCCCTGTCCTATGGAAAAGGGGATTGAGCAAGCAGTTGGGTAGATGTGTGGCTGCTGGCCAGGGTCAATTGAGTCAAGGAACCATTTTGGTTTCTCACAATGCAGCTTCAAATTAAAATCAGGAACAACTTATTTCCCACCTTCCCTCCTGATCATCATGAGAAATGATGATCTCTTATATCCAGATGCTGCAGTGCAAACACTGTAGCATACGAATGATAATAAAAGCTTTTTCCTGTTCCAAAATTATACACCACAAGGCGTGTGCTTCCACCTGGAGAAATATAGGCCTTTATAAGTATATTTAGCTTTTCTGATGGACTTGTTTGACAGATATTCAATTACAAGAGCCAAAGGTAGAGGAACAAAACACATAATTAAAAATTTTACTATGGTTACACAGCTCTGAAATATGCTACTGTGCTGGTGCAACCTTAGGGCTCAGACTCCCAGTAATCTACCTGGAATTCTAATGGTGGAAGCACGTGAATCCAGTTTAACATTCCTCCTGGGTGGGCTACCTCAGAGTTAAGGATTACTACCCCATCAGTCTTACATATATTGTATTGTATTCCTTGAAAATATGCATCTTCTCAAAAATAAATATCTACTTGCTCAGCTTCTGTGAGCTAGCGCAATTTTGCCTGCTGCTATTTTCTTAGGATAGGAACATGATGAAACACCGTTTAGAAGGATAGATCAATGTCGTACTCTGAAGAAAACCCTGCTGAAAACCACACTTTCTCACCTCCACAGTATCTGTGCCTTGATCTTAAAATTTTGGATCAAGGATTCAAATCTGTAAAGAACTTTTATTTCTAAGTACAGCTGTCAGCAGACATCTGCCTGCCTTTGTACTGAAGACAGCTGGTGTGGGAGAGTTAATAAGAAGGAAAATGTATAAAAGGAACAGAGTGATCCATCATGATTGAGAGTCAAATACAAATGTTTTCAACCACAAACAGGTCCTACAAGCTATAATTTTTTATCTCTTGTCCATCAATAAGGTCTTAAAAATTCCTAGATATGAAGCAATGAGAAGTGACAAGGAAGGGCATAACTCTGTAAATTTAGCATTAGTCTAAATCATGTAAATTATGTTTTCAATGGATCTTTTGTCATTGTTCCTTCAGTGAATACAAGGGACAGAAGTGAAGAAGAAGTGAACAACTTCAAAAGAATGGATAAGATCAGAAAAATGGACAAGCTGACAAAAAAGATTAGTGATGAAATGCTAGAGAACAGCCCAGCCAGATAATCCTCAACATCTGTGTAAGAAATGAAGGAGAACGTGAAGGTTATGTACAAGATTACTTGTCCTTCAGCTACTTCTTGCAAGGAAAGCAGGAAAAAAAGTCTGCATTAAACATAGTTAACATAAAAGAGTAAGTTTAAAAGATAAACAGCAGTCATCACTGCTTTACAGTGGGAGACAAGACACAAGTCACAAGCACGTGAGGTGAAGTACCACTCTATTTGTGCCAAATTGAGAGAGTCAAATCGAAAGAGGAGAAATAAAAAGTCAAATTGTACATGCCAGAAGGTTGTTGTTTTTTCTTCCTTGTTCCTTCATATTAGATATTTCTCCTATCCACAATGGGAGTGATTGTTAACATCCTAAACTATATACTATATTCACACACCAGGAAAGTAACAGAACTCATCCATTTTGCCACCACCACACAACTGACATACAGTATGCAGTAAGTAGAAAGAGCAAGACAGAGTGGGCAGAACACTTGGAGAGAAAAAAAAAAAAAAAAAAAAAAAAAAAAGCATTTGTGTAAATACTTATAATCTTTATGTGGATCAGTAATTGAGATAAATATGAAAATTAATTTGAAACTCCATTTTGAAAATCTTTAAAAATGATAAATGATGCAGGACTTTATTTTTTACCAAAGATAGAAAACCTTCAGCCTTAACAGGAGCTACCTGGCATAGAAACTGTTCACTCTGGGAACAAGAACTCCCATCAGCCCAAATACAGAGCTCAATAAGCACTGCCCAGACCTTTCTTGGAAACAGTGGTCATGCTCAGTTACTAACACATAGCAATAAACAGCAATGCCCATTGTCCTAATGAGTTTTTCTATGACTTCATGCATTACCTTAGCAACCATGAAAGGCATCCAGATATCTTAGTGAATGGTATATTTAAAAAAGCTGAATAGATAAGCAGCTCAGTTAATTAACACTAAACTTTCGTAACATCCAATTGCTTTGGAGTTTCAGGCAAAGCTTGCAAGCAGAGAGACCCACGTGAGTATTAGATGCAATGCATTTAACTTGAAACATGACTCCAGGAAGAATCTGTTCTGTAGCAGCAACCAGATGCTGCTATATCATCCTATAGCTATCATCTTTCATTTACTTATTGTAGGTACAAGTTCACCAGATCATCAAAAAGTCCCTTCAAGAAACCCAAGTGACATAAATCAGTATAGTTCTACGGATTTTAATAGAACCACACCAATTTATGCTAGTTCAAAGTAATAATTCCACTCTTGTTGAAATTCAAGTTTGAAAAAAAAAGTAATTTAAAGTGTATGTTGCAGCCAAGAAGGACTTGAATCATAACTATATATGACAGAATAACTGGGCAACCCTTACGGTCCACTGGACAAAGAACTACTAGTGTTTTTGCTGTTTGTTTTCAAATACCCATCTTAAAAAAAACCCACACACAATCTTGAAAGACTTCAAGAATGTTTTGCTCAGACTAAGCAGTAAGTAATCACAGTCTGTACTAGGCAAAAGCAAAACATGAATTTAAGTATTATTCAACCGAAAAACTCAATATTTTCTGATTTTCTGAATCTTGCTTTTTAAAATAATTCCTTCCCTCTAGTCAAGACAGCATCAAAACCAGTGTCAGATGTTTGACAGACTTTTTTGTAATTAAATCCTGAAAAATGTTAGAGCTTACCACAGGTGTTGCAATATTAGCCCATATAGAATGCTGTTTTTTTTTGTAAGTATCTACGGAATTCACCTCACTGAAAGTAATTACTGGTGTTACATTAACTCATTTTTAATGAGTTACCTTACATTCACACAATAGGACAGTTACTCATAGCTTACACTGTTTTTATTCCTGTGTGTGTGCCAATACCTGAAGCATGGTTAGTTTCCTACTTGATGGAAGTACATTTGCAAGCTTTCACTTATTAGTTAGAGGTACTCTGCTTAGGTCTGAAAGAAGCATCATTTAGTCACCTAGGGCAGTAGTGTTAAGATAAAATACAGTGCTGCTTCGAGTATCCATTTACCACATTTTCAAGTAATTACAAAGACTTACCTTTACAAACAATTCCTGATGGAAGAATTCTTCAACAAAAATAATCTGTTATTCTAGGACTAGGACTTGTACCTTGCCATACTGTGAACACAAAATGCTACATAAATTGTACACCTCTTTCTCTAAAGAGCCTGGTTGACCATAATGAATAAGCATGTTCATAACCTGGATTCACTTCCTTCTTACTGTTGTAATCCTTTTTCTTAGACTTCTGAAAACATCAAGACTGAACACTACTAAGGAATACATCACCAATTTCTTGGATGAGCTCTATGTCCTATAACATGCACACATCATCTCCAGTGGTTTAAAGATACGTTAGTATGGTTTCCAAGAACATAAGGGACTACACCAGAAGCAAGGAAATTTTTAGACAGTGACAGGATGAGATTCTATAATCTCGTATACCGACATAGGACTGTGCAAGTTTCCTACGTAATTTCACTCACTACAAGCTGTAATTCATAAATGTAAGACTATCTTTCCTATGTGCAAAACATCAATCTCTTTATAAATAAGATGATCAGAATACAGAACAAGGCCTGGGCATGAGAAAACTGAATAGGAGAAAAATAAGTCAATTTAGAAAATAACAGCTTTGCCTGAACCCTTGGATAAATTACTTTTGTGCACTTCAGTATTCTCTAACTGTATTTAGATTGCCTTCCTCAGAGAGCTGAACTATGGTCTCACAAAAGTTTTATATAGTTCCAGTGATATTCATCCCTACTCTCTTTTCCACAACTTCTATGTTAAAGGTTAGCATTATTATTATTTTTTAATTATTTCCCACAAATTCACTGCAACACTTAGGCATGCATTTCAGGAAAATTACCATGCCATGGTAATAATATTGCATTCTTAAAAATGAATAAAAGGATAATCATTAGAATTTTATTCTAGATACTAATTTTAGAGAGACATTTCTTTGACATTCACGTTTATTGTATTTGGAAGAACTTAAGAGAATAAGCATGAAAGTCTTTAGACCTGTCAGCCTTGCTATACACGAGGAGCTCTAGTAGAGTCATGCCCTCAATTCCCACATGATACTTTCATCAATAATACTAAGGATGTGGGTAAAGTTTTCAGTCTCTTCATCCCTTTCTGCTAATTAGTTACTCTTCAAGTTCTGGAGCTGGGAAACTGCTAGGTTTTCTTTCTTTCTATTCATAGCTCATATGAAAGTTAATTACAAGACTTAAAAGTGAAAGAGTTGAAAGAACTTCAACGGATTTTAATGAAAGAACAATGAAAGATAATTACCTATTCTATGGCAAATTCAATGGCGCATTCAGCAAAACAGAAGATCTTAAAAATATATTTGACAGTAGACATTTGTGGGGAAAAATACTAATTTCTGGCATTTTCATCCGATACAAATTAATTGCCCAGTATATATATGTTTTGTTGTTTGGAGGAATACATCTACAAGTGAAGTAATAAATGTAATTTAAAACACAAATCAAAAACTCACCACTCTTTCTATAACTATGGAAGCGTACAACAACACTGCACCCATTTTTAATTTTCTTTTTTAATTTTAAAATAAATATCTCAGATTTGTTACTCACTATACTGAGGTCTCTCATAGCTTTCCATTTTTAATAATCTTCCTAGACGTACTTTTGGGTCTTCAGAGATGTTTATATACCCAGTTCCCTTTGATTAAAATCGGAGCTAGGCAGATAAACAGAAATACATGCTTGAATATGAAAAAAGATATTACCTTTTTCTTCAACAAAATATTATTTAAATACTTAGGCATACCTTACATATCCACAATTGAGCAAACAAAATGCCATCAACTATATAGGAGGAATTATTTGGATGGTTAGAGTGGTTTTATTTATTTTTACTGTATTCATTGGATTACTCAAATGGTAATTGACACCAGAAAAATCAGGAACATAACATTAGCACCCTAAATATTTTGATAGTTGCTATGAATATAAATGAGATTACACAAATGGGTTCAAGGCATGAGTATGCCTTCATAAAACAGGCAAAACTGAATTCATCTTTCTGTCCCAAATTTAGTGGCAACAAAAAATAAATGGCCTTTGGGAAAGTGAGAAGAAAAATAAAAAACAAAAACCAGTTAAAAATCCTGGTGATTTACTACAAGGATGAGTTTTCCAGGGGTTATTCCCAATGGGCATTTTTATTCGTACCCTAATTTTTGGAGAAAAAGTGAACTGACTGAGGTATGCGATGGCTCAGTGGCTGGGGACAGTGTCAGTATCTTCAAGTATTTGTTTACTATGACACTGTTTCTTCCTGTACCAAACTCTAATTTCTCCCATTACATCAGCACTTACACAGCCACACCTACAGCACAAATAAGGCTGAGGATCTGGATCTGCCCCTGGGCTGCAGAAAGGCGAGCAAAGGAGGTAAAGGAGAAAGAAGCTTGAGAAAATCTCAAAGTGAGAACAAAGATTTCTCTTCTGCTGACACTAGCAAACAGGTGGCTGTTTTCCTTGGAAAAGTTATCTCTACTGCAAAGGGCATCTGCAGGTGCAAATAGCTGACCAAACACTGACTGCTTACTTGAAACATCTGAAACTTATGTTCTTTGTCTTTGATAACATACTGTACTGCTATTGTCACTGCTACTGCCTGTTTTTCCTCTTTTCAATCAACTCTTTTTAAGTGAGTACTGTACTGACAGCAAAGTCTGAGGACTGTTGGAAGACCCTAGCATCAGCTAAAGCTAGACTCTTTCTGTATTTCTTCAGAAATAGTAAGGCTCGTGAAATCATCTTGATTGGTCTCAGAAAGAAGGCATCACACCCAAATGATAGCATGAATGGATGTTACAAGAAAATTAAAAAGCATATCTTCCCATAGTACATAAAAATGATTCCGGTTGAAGATGAACCTTTATAATGAACATGAGAAAAACACAGATTGAGAAATTCTAAAACACAATTTAGCATTACTTAGATTTTCAGTACTACAAGGCATTTCTCCAAAATGCCATTCCACCACCAAACTCTCAAGTTCAGCCAAATCAAGGCAAGGCAAATCAAGCCAAATCAAATCAAATCAAATCAAGGCAAATATTTACTAAACATTAAAGGACACTCAGTATTATTTTTTTCTTAGAATCCTAGTTATATGGCTGGAAGAACACATCAAAAATGCACTACTAAAATCTGTGTAATTGAGAATCATGAGCACGCTCACTTCAGGCAACAATTTGCAAGTCTCACTAGTTTTAATTAAATTTCAAACCAAGACTAAGATTATAGAGTATATTTTAATTTTATCAATGAAGACTAACAGTGGTTCATGGAGCAATATTCAAAAGTGAATTTAAAGCAAGCCTAAATAAGCACACAAAGAATCTGAAAAGTTATTATCAATATATTCAAGTCTCCAATGAAATATGAGATCAATTTTGGGTTATTAACATATCAGTGATAAAGGTCATCTGATACCCTTCCCCTAGGCTGGTTTACAGTAAGGGGAAGTAGCCTAGGGTGGACCACAGAAAACAGTCCTACTGATGAAAACAAGACAGTCAGCAGAAACAGATAAAAACACTTAAAGAATACATGAGAAAAATGGAGAACTGCTTTCTACCCTATTCTTTAAGTGTTGTTTCTTTTGCTCTTTTTAATTTCATTTTTATGACTCAAGGGCATATACATGACATTTTGATAGATTGAGCTTCATTGTGATACTGGAGTTCAAGTCTTGGATCACATCACTTTTCATATCAATCCTAAACTCAGCTCAAAATGAATACAATCATAATCGCCTAGTATATAGAACACTGAAAATTTAAAAAATAAAAAAATAAACTGAACATAATCTGAACATACTCTCACAGCAATGTCTTTTTTTTAAAAGAAAATCTGGTAAAACATGTATTTAAAATCTGCTCCAACTATATAAATCCTTTTATATTTTAATACACTGAGTGACAAAATGTCTAGAACAGCATATAACAGGAGTGATTTTGTTATTTTTATGTGCTTTTTTTGGGTGTTTGTTGTTCAGTTTTTTTCTTTAATTTGTAAAGATTTGGGGGAATGGCTGCCTTGTTCCTTTGTTCCTTTGTGTGCAACTATGTTAAAATTACAAATTTCATTAATAGTTGAGGTAGCAATAAGCAAATCCTTCAGATTTGCATGCAAGGCATTAGAGTTTGGATGTGCAAGTATCTTGATAAAATTTCAGCTTGTTATGACAGAAGTACCCATTCAATCTCCTAAAATAGAAGGCATAAACACTTTCATGATTGACTGTATTCCAGTTTGGGCAATCAGATCCTACCTGCATAAATTGCATTGGCAATTTTCATTAGGCATTATATTATTCTTTATTTCCAATCTTACATTGTCACAATATATTATTAACACCCAGCTTTTCATGCTTCAGCCAAGAAATGGCTGCATATATGTTAAGAAAAGCCTACATATTTATTGTTTCTTTAAGATACTTTCATTCCCCAGTGCTCCCAATAACAGTATTCCAGACCAAACTAAAAAGCAGCCATGAAATCAATAATACATTCCAGTAAGCATCTAATTTTACTTCCCCTTCTTCCTTGAGCTTAAAAATATAACCTTAAGTATTTTTAGATTTGTTTTTCAGAGAGTTGCTGATTGGGTTATAAATTATTTATGTTTTTGTTCTGCTTTGAATGATTAGGTATTTCATTAGTTTACGGCAAAAGAAATTAAAACCAAAATGGCATTCCATCAGATTTTCATTTGAAACTATTTGAAATCTTCTGTTTATTTTGATGTGCCTCTGCACATCTGTGCTCATTTGTAAAATTCTGCACTGAGCTACTCTACTTCTTTAGAGTTACAATAAAATTACTTTTGCCCATAGTTTGTTAAGTGTTTATGAAATGATGAATCTTAACTTCTCAAAGTCAATTAATTACAAGAGCAATTAATTAGATTTTAATTAGCTTCTCTTCCAATGTATTTGTTGAGAGTAAAAGACTAAGTGGGTATGGCTTGGGAAAAACAAATTTAGGCAGAAATTGTTTTTCATTATGTAGGAAAATTCAGAGATACTGCTGATGGAGTCAGGAGAGGAGCTCGGAATAACATACTCAAAAAAAAAAAAAAATCATCTACTTGGCTTTTTTTGTTTGCTTTCTTTTTCTTTCAACTCTATGGCCTCTGCAATGAAATATGATGCATCAAAACAGCAGCATTAGCTCAATTTTGCACCATCCGATCTATAAATGAAAAGATAACTTAAGGGTACTCCTCAGATGTACATTCTTCACTGCTTCTCTTCCCTAAAGTAGAAGTTCAATGAGATGAGGTGCTTTCTTCTTCATTTATTCAAAGATCTTGCTGACATTCCATAAGCTAGACTCTTGGAATATATTCTTTGTAATGTCAACCTTGATGAGCTGAAGATGGGAATTAATGCTTTCTCCCATCACTGCAGAGAGTTTCAGGCCACATACCACACTTCCATCATAAATGACAACCAGAAGCATATTGTTCTTTCTCCACAAGATTATGACTAGACTGCAAGCTACACCACCAGTTATTGATTCTAGGAAAAGAAAAAAAAAAATATTTTCCTTTAACATATCAAGCTAATAATGGATTTGAGGGAGATAGATAAAGATAGTAGATGCAGGATATCATCAAGCAGAGCCACTAATCAAGTCTCTATCCTTAGCATTGCTACTAGAAAAACAAAAGAATAGCATTCTAAATGGATTTTCATCAAGACCTTTCCCCCCAGCAACTTTACCAGATCCATCATAATGACTTAATAGCTCTGGAAAGATGTGTTATCAATAAAAAAAACACTCTTTGTAACATCAATAGGGGAATTCCTAGAGTCAGAGCTAACAAGTGCACAACATGGTTCCATATTTGCAAGGCTGCATGCAATCTTTTTTTTTTTTTCCATAGAGAACCAAAGTGATAACTTCTCTCTTCGTGGCACAAGATTACTACCACAACAGGAATGCCAAAGACATTCTATTGTATGCACACTTTGCTAATTCACGAATCAATAATTCACTATTTTGCTTATCTGTCAGCCAAGGTGGACAAAACTGCTATAAGTTGTCCTAGACAAAATTTTATCTTTGTCAAAGCCTCATGAAGATTTCCGCAAGATGAAGATGCCTGTGCAGAATGAGCATCGCCATACTTAAGGACTGTCATTATCCTGTCTCAGGAGACATCAGCTATTTCCTGAGGTGATAAACTCGGAGCTAAATTGTATAGTCTTATAAAAATGCAAATGTTTAAAGACTGGTAGAGAGACTGTATATTATTGCAATTGTTCTGTCCTCTGGTATAAAAAGCAAAAATAATTTCCAGTGATATCTGAATTCACTTATTATTAAAACAGAGGGGAAAAAAGGCAGAAAATATGCTTGCCAACAAACACTGATCCACACTAGCAAGTCAGGTGAGTATTAAGAGTTGCATTGTTATGAAAAGAATTATGACTGACAGGTTGAAAGTCTCAATGACTTGGTTAGAAATCATTTGCACTGCAATTTAATCTGCAGATCATCCAATGATTTTATTATTTTTTTTAATCTAGCTTAAAGGAGATTGCCTCAAAGGGGATAACTGAAGAGGATGGCTCTCATTCTTGTGGCTAGAAAGCACTTCCACAGCATTCAGCATCTTAAGTTTCAGTTCTTTTAAATTATAGTGACAGTTTAAATCAAAAACAATCCAGAACTTATGTTTATAAAGTTCTAGTAGCCAATGAGTTGCTTCTTTAGCAATAGAAAATTAACATTCTGTTTTCCTAAATCCTAGAACTAGACACAACATTCCTGTTTTATGATTAGGACCACATTTTCCTAAAGTTTTGATGCAAAGAAAATTAACCCTTTTATCTCATATTAGTATATCAAGTTCATGTCTCCACATACTCTGTCAGACAAAAAAAAAAAAAAAAAAAAAAAAAAAAAAAAAAAAAAGTATGGCCAGGGTAATCCATTCACAGTACTGCAGAAAGCCCTATTGTTTGCAAATTTTAGTTTATTCTTTTGTGATAAAGCCTTTAAAGTGAGCAAAAGTGTTAATATTACATATCATCTTCAAAAACCAAATTCCCATGGATCAGCTGCCTCCACAGATTCAAAAAGGATATGCATTTCCAAAATTGCTCCAGTGGATGTCAGTGGAAACTACACTTTATTGTGCATATTCTATTGAACTGTTTTAACAGCTCCATACTTCATGATATTCAAGCCATGATCTTGTGAAATTACATTAAGTGGAAGAACCATCAAAGTAGTTTTTGAAGCGCAACTCCAATAGTACTTTACAGTCACTTGACTATATTTGAGAAATGATCATAATCCATTGGTTCATAAAGTTGGGGCAGGAGCAACATAATAAAACATAGTAATTATGAAATCATTCAACAGGAAAACTTAAAGCAAAAATCCCTCCCTACCAAAGAAATTTTTGAGCACAGATTATGAGAAGTCTCTTAGCAGGGTCTATTGTGATAGGATGAGGGGGAATGGTTTCAAACTAAAAGAGAGGAGATTTAGACTGGATATAAAGTTAGGATATTGAGGTACTGGAACAGAATGCCCAGAGTGGCGGTGGATGCCCTGCCCCTGGAGACGTTCATTGTCAGGTTGGATGGGGCTCTGAGAAACATGAGCTAGCTGTAGGTGCACCTGTTCACTGCAGGGGAGTCAGATTAGACTACCTTCAATTACCTCCTCTAACTCAAGCAATTCTATGATTCTATGAAAAATGCATCTCACAATGAAACTGTTATGATAAAAGCCTCTTTCATCAATATTCGTAAAGAAGATATAAGATGTTTCAATTAGATGCTCTTGCTTTCTCAGTACTTTCTTCAGATCACTGCCATAAATTAATCAATTTCACTGCACTTCCCAGAGACCGCTCAATTTAGCGACTCAGTAGCCTGCTAAGAACTTCTTACTCAGGATGCAAAAAAGTTGACCATTTTTACAAATGGGAATAACACGCATCTTTCACAATAAATTATCTCGCCCCATTTATGTTTAATTTCCATTGAAACCCCTGAGACATGCTGTGTTTGTCATCCTACATTCTGGATTTGTTGTTCAGGTTTAGGTAAACTAAAACACAATTAAGGAAGTTACCCCTAAATATCTAAATGAAATTTGCCAGATGCAAGTTATTTCATTCCTCTACCAATTCCTGACACAATATGAGGATACTGGATACTTTTTTTTCAAAGAAAAAAAAAAAAGGTTATTCAGTTATTCCAAAGCTTCCCCCGCTCCCAGAACCTCCTCTTTTTGTTGCCTCCATCCCAAATCAGTAGCATTTCTGGACCCTGGCCAAACATTAGAGCACTCATTATCTCCCACAGCTTGCAATTAGAGCACCTTTTTCAACTCAAAGAATAGATCTATTTTGTGATTAAGCCCTTGGCATGGATGGAACTTCCACGGCTTCCTGAATGTAACTGATGGACCAACTGACATACCCTTAGCTTTATAAAATTTATTAGTTACCACCTACTGTGTAGATGGCAAAGTAAAAGATTCCCTGCCTCTCAAAGCTTACAAAAATCTTGAAAACTTTTGTTTTGTATCATTGGCATTTGTTAATGCAAAAATATGTCATAGCTGTATCATTCAAATGCATTGCAACTAATCTACAGTAAGTATTTTGAAGATCACTGATACTGTGTTTTCATTTGGCCACCTTAACTGTGACAAAAGCATGTCATCTTCAGATGAGGTCTGCATTCTTCATATGCATTTAAGCTAATATTGCTTCCTGAAAAGTGTTGCAAAGAAAATGACATTTTTAAACCAAAAAAGGTCCACGATCTCCTACCTTGTGAGTTGGCACCCGTGAAAAAAATTCCAAAGTCTGCTTCAGAATGTTTCCCTTTGGAAAGGCAATTCACCTTCCAACAGAAGTTCTACATATCCGATGTTTAATGAACTCTATTTTGTCATAAATTCACTTGCCTAACAGTTGGTCTGATTAAGGTGTGTGTGTACTTGGCTTTTTCTAAGATCTGTGTCTTCCTCTGGAGAAAATTCTGTAAAGATTCTTAGGCAATAGAAGAGCTTTAGATCTGTTTGGATTGTCTGAGGTCACATGCATCAGTTATTATATTTCTGTCATCTGCCTGTGTCCTAAAAAGGAGGAAATGGCCATATGTCTGTACTAGCAGCAACACAGCTAACTGCAGCCTTATGAATGGATAAGAATCATTGGAGACACACGGACATGGGGGAGGTGGGGTGGGGGGGTCAGGGAATGATTTTCAGAGATTTAAGTTCTTACCAACTGAAAATAAACAATACTCACTCACAAACACATTTTGACTATCCCTCTTCTCCACCTTAAAAATGACAATATCTGGAATATTGCCATAACAATGCTGCCCTGAATGTTCGGGATTAAGGGAGGAACTCTCAATTCAGATGAAGGATCTCATATGCAAACTCTACCTCTTTGCTTATAAAGCAGTCGAATACGCTTTCTCCTTATTCTAAAGTAACACACTGCATCTACAAAACCACATTCTAAGAAAGTGTCCTGACAAGAAAAGCTAATCAGAACGACATATAAAGGACAAATATGTATACAAAAACCCACACATTTTGTATCACACCTGCCACCATCAGATTAGCAATGTTTGCCAACCATCCTTGATGTGCATACATTGACTATTTACTGCCATATAAGCTGAGAAACATAGAACAACATACACAAGCAGCCATACAGCCAGTGGCAGACTAAAATAATATTCAATATTGAATAATGGGAGAATTGTATACACTGAATATGCTAACATTTAATTTCAAGAGAAGCATTACTCTAATTGTTCATCAGTTGTAGCTTTTGATCTGTGAAGGAGGATAACAGATATAAAGTCATCGTGAGAGTAGTCATTCATTCAATTTATATTTTAAAAATAAAAATCATAATAAAAGTCATACACAATTCAAAAACCCTTACAAACACACTAAAAGCCTCATCAGAAAAACATCTGGTTTAGGCTGTGTTGAGTACGGTTAAAAAAACAAAACAAAAAAACAAAAAAAACAAAAAAAACCAACAAATGTTGCATTTCATTTTCAGATCCGGGCTTACTGATTATTTTATCTCCTGTGCTGCAGAGCATGCCAGAAGGCCCTGCTCTGGAAGCAAGTTGCAAGTAAAAGAAACAACAATTTTATTAGAGCTAGAAGACATGCAGCTCTGTTTACGGAAAAATTACACAGATTTCCAGAGAGAGAAAAAGAAGAATACAAATGAATGTGGCCTGACAAAAATCAGAAAAAGAGGCCAAAATTGTTATAAAATTGATATATACTGAAAGGGATTTCATAGATGAGTGCAATAATGCCTAAGTCAATGACATTTCATAACCACCTCTTTCTAGTTGTCTGGGGGAGCAGTCAAGTCCTTGATATGTTCCCTGCCACATTTATGCCACCTCCTGGAGATGAAGCCTGCACAGAACCCTGAATCTGCTCAGTGCAGAACATCTCCTTTTGAGAATGCAACACCTCCCGTAACAGCTTTAATGCCATTTTCATCACCTGTTAGCAGCATCTAGAGAATTCATGTTTAATACTTTGCAAGCAGGTGCTGTCCGCTGTACAGCGAGCTTTAAAACATGGTAGAGTATCTCTCTGCTTTACATATTTTTCTGATAGAATAACAATTTGTACTGGGATGTTCTGATCCATGTTTTCCACCACCAAAAACATTCCTTCAACAGACATAGATGGATGTGGTGAAACAGCTAGTAGCCCACACAACCCCTCCAGACATACAGGCACTCCTATTCCAACACCATTTGCTGAGAGACAAGCAGATGCATTTTGTCTTTAATATTATTTGTGAGTAATACTAATTTAGTTAAATACCTTTTCTTTCTCAGCTGAGAAAAGTTTGTGTTTCTGCCAGTTGAGCACAGGTGACATCTGGCCATCAGTTAGGTTTTTACAAAACATTGATAAGTAGCACACATCTGTACAAAAACCAAATTTGTCTATAAGCTAATGTTTTCAAAACCTCTCTCAGCTCCCTCCTGGACCAATTTATTGAATGCTGACTCAGAATGCTGGGTCTCTTTTTCACCTGCTCTCTACTTAGAGAAAATGATTCAATTTCTTGTGAATTTTTTTTCCCTCTCAGTCCTCAAATTCTTAACTATCTTGCTGGTTTAAATCACTTATCTCTAATAATAGTATATTAATATCACTCCTGTCCCCTTTCTCCCAGGGTTTTATTTGCCTTTATGCTACCCCCTCATTCTATTCCCCCTAGAGCTCCTTAGATCAAATTTGGCTAATCTTTCTCATCTTGCAGACTGTAAATTAGAGGTCTCTGCTGCAACCTAATATCAACAATGTCCTACTTATTATAAAGGTTACTGGAAGTGCATAAATTATTCCAAATAACTTGAAATAAATTCTAAACATAATTGTTTATTTACAAGCCCATATTAAGAATTGCTTTTTATGCATTATTGTGCCAACTGAATCATACACAAACAATTTTGCTAAGTTTTCACTGCTCTCCCTTTCCCAGTCGCAATGCAGGTATCTCTACTTTTGGATCTCAGATTCACTAACCTTTAAAAAGTTTATATCTCTAAACTATTAAAATTATCCAGTAATCCAGTACTCTTTTCTCTGTATTTGAAGACACAACACAAAAGCCTGAGTTATCAACACGAGCCAAATTTTGGTTTTCCCAGCAGCGTGATTTTTTATAATGCATCCTCCACCAAGGTCATTTAAATATGAAGTAAACATAACTGGTCCTAACAAATAATTGATTCCTAGAAATTCAGCCAAAATTTACTCGCATTTGCCCATTTAAAACAAAACACCAAACAAACAAAACAAACAACACAATGTCCTCTTTAAAACAAAGAAAAAAAACCAATCCTGCCCTCTTTAAAACAGATTTTAAAAAGTCCAATTCATAACATGTTTAAACACTTGAGATGTTCCAATTTGTATAGCTTGATCTTATTTTTTAATAGCAGTTCCTTTCATATTACAGTAACATTTGCTTGAAATTTAGCTGGTGAATCTGATGCAAAATAGCCCTATAATATAACAGCTGAGCTGTGTGAGGAGGGAAAAAAGATTTTGTCAATGCTTAAACTAAAAGATTAACTTGTGATAAACTTTGCTACAGATTCTTGTTACAATTCTCTAGAACCCAACAGGAGGGATTTAATTCTCTATTAAATTCTACAGAAAGATAAAGTATTCAAACTGATGTGCAAAGCGTGCTTTGAACTGCAAGTAAAATGTCTTGCCATTCATCAGCAATTATGCCCTTAATAAGTTCTGACTATTGTCAAAGCTTTCCACTTTGACGGTAAGGTGTACAAGAGCTGATCTATGAGAATTTTTTTTAATTCAAAGAACTCTACCAGACTCTCAGTAAGATCTTCCTGTTGGGTCTACCAATAATTTCATCCACGAGTTTATGAGAACCATTCAGTCTGGGGTCAGAGTTAATAATTCAAAGCAAATGCACATTATTATTCTCTTTAGGATAATACTTATAAGCAGATCTCTGTTTCTCTGAATGTTCATTAACAGAACCATAGTAAACATGAACTCCTCTATTAATTTTAGTGGGTTTTTGATTGGATCCTATTTAAATTTCCTCTAAATGCTCTTTAAGATTTTACTTGCTTAGAAAGAAACTTCTATGTAGAGCTCATTTACACAGCATTGAGTATTTGCAGCTTGGTTTATTTGGGTATCACATTGTTGCTCATGTCAGCATGAGTGAAGCAACACTTTTCTTTCCCATTGGAAGAGCACAACTCTAATCCTAATGAAAGGAAGCATGTAAAGGTAATGGGATATTTAATCTCTCCAGAGAGGATAGAGAATGAACTGGATTAGGGCGTTTCACCAAATTCCCACACCAAGCCAACACTGATTATCCTCAGTAAGTTGTTGTACTTACATCATTATATTCTACTGACAGCGTGAAATTTTTATACTCAATCTTTTCTATCCTTGGTTTTGATTTGAAGATCAATGAGGCAAAAAACTAGAAATAAGAGTGCCACTTTGGGGTTGTTACTGTTACAGATCACAGAATGTAGGGTCCAGCTTCCCTAAGCAATAACCCACATGTGGAAAAAAAAAACAGTATATACTTGGTGATTTTTGTATTTTTCTGTGCTATAAGCTTGTCAGCTGCTTATACAGGTTATCTCTGTACACAAAGTACACTGGTTGAGGTGGACAGAGGATTAATAACACCATGCTAATTTATGAACTTGATGTATTTATGTTCTAACAATATCTCTGTGTGTGTTTATAATATCCAAACCATACCTATAGCCACGTGTACTCTATGAAGGCAAAAGTTTATCCCTCAGGTCTATGGGATTAGCTGTCTGTGATACACACACAACGTTCAACTAGCACTACCCTCCACCACACAGGGTATACTACAGAATTTACTTCATTCTCACTTACAGAAGTTTTGACTCAGAAGGCGCTTAACAACTCAGTAAAAAATAAAATCCTTCTATCCATGCTCTTTTAGCAAATGTACGCAGGGATATGACAATCAGCAAATCTTGGCTATCCAATAGTAAGCCATAAGCTAGCCATTTATCTACTAAATAAACTATAAGACCATGCACTTCATGACCTACAATAAGTTTCTTATTCATTCAAGAAACTTCATCACAATAGCGCATTTAAGCTGTCTGCCTTCTGTTCTTCACTTTCACATAGAATTTCTGTATAGATATCGTTACTATCAACAGGTGCTGATGTTTTCTCTTTTAAGGCTGTGCCATATTTCATCTTGTAGTAGGATATTTCTTGATCTTTTCCATTCTAATCTTTGTCTTCTCACCAGTAATGATTTAGGGTATACAGATGAAAGATAATCAATACTGTGAGAGTACTGGTCAGTGCAAACTGAGCTGTATAATTCTCCTTGAATCACTGCCCCCAGGCTCCCTACAAAGAATCCAAATTCCTTATCTTATTACTTAGTTATGAAAGCTGTACATTTGGCTTTCTCACTTTCCTGCAGAGTTCAACAAAAATCATGCAGAGCTCTTCAGCTAGCCAAAGCCCAATAATTACTCCGTTCTCCTAATTACAGGAGTGTAGGAGTAGAGTAGCTTTTGTTAGTTTTATTTTCATAATCACAACAGCAGAGAAACATAGCTGAAGCCCACTTGCATTTATTATTGAAAATGTCATTTCATATTGGCAGTAATAAGCAATAAGGGAAGGCATTATTAAATGGCTGTCATTTTCTTTTCCTATTGAGTTATGCTCCAGCATACATAGCAAGATGGACCAGACACAAACTTCTATGCTCTACACTTGAGTCAGCAGCACTTCTGGAATTTATTATTTGTCTGGAATAACTCTACACTAATTATAGCACAAAATTATGAAGTGATTTAGAGTGGAGGAATCAGTGAGATAATGAATGAAATCCTCTAGCTATTTTGTTCCTGCTGTATTTATGATAAGAGAGTATGTAAGAACAAAGATAAAAGCAGAAGAAAACCATGAAACAGGAAACCAGCCCAGTTACAATTCATACTCAGCAACACTTAATACAAAAAGTGTAGTAAAAGTGGATATTTTTCAAACTGCAGACATAGGAATGTAAGAAAGACCCTTCTGGGCCTGCTTTTTAGTCCAGTGATGTCTGTCTCCGACACAAAAACAAATAGTCTGATGACTGGAGCAGCCAAGTATTTAAAAGAAAAACAGCTGCATTTTTTTCATTCTCACTTCCTATTGCCAGCCAACTCCAGGCACTAACCCAGGGATGTGTGGTGGAAAAGGCTTCACTTTCTCAGCATCTACTGTGATTCTAGAGCCACAGGTTAGTTTACTTCTTTAGAACTTCCTCTCTGTTATCTATCTTCACTTTATTCACTGGCAACAAATTCCAGAAGGTCAATGCTTAAAGAAAGCCATGTGAAGGGTATATTTCTTATCCCTTGAAAATAGTTCTTCCCATAGTTTTGGCCTGTGTCCCTTCTGTTGTGCCACTACTATGAGAGACAGTAATGAATGGTTTTGCATATATCATCCGTGCTACCTTTTTGATTTTATTCATCTAAATAACAAGACCTTAGGAGCATCTTCTCCATGCCACCTTTACCATTTCTCTAACAACTTATAAGACAACACAACAGTAATTTGGTTCTTCCAGACACACTAACAGTCTTACCACACTTTGCCTACTGCTATTCTAGCCCCAGAATGTGTTTACCAGCAAAACAGAAAATCCTACCATAAGATACCTCAACAGAATGATACTTTTTGCAAAGTTTGACAATATTTAAGAACAGAATAGCTGTGAAATAACTGACTTTTTTTACTGATTCCTTTGAAGACAGGACACATATGTTCATAGAGCTAAGGGCTGCGGAAAACAACTCCATAAATTTTATACATGCAAATATTTTCTTCTTTTTGTTCCGTGCATATTTTACATTATGCTGGAGTAAAAAGCTAAGTATACACTAGAACTGTAGAAAACAGAGTACAAAGGGTACTTTATGAGGATCATTATAACACAGCTGTGTATCCTCTGGAACAAGCATATATTACTGTGGTATTACCTGAAATCCTAACACTTCAACATTATTTAGTGCTTATGGAATATATCTCCTCTTCCCCCAGAAAAAATGTTGGTTTTTTTTTTTTTGTTTGTTTGGTTGTTTTTTTTTTTTAATTTTTTAAGACCTTCATATTTTAGCAAAACCTATTAAATAAGCAAGAAACAAAAGTACATACTAAATCAGTACAACTTTTGAAGTAAAGAAATATGCAACAAATTCACCAGACAGATTATTCACATACTCTTACTGATGATCTAGATGAGGGGGACTGAGTGCAACCTCAGTAGGCTTGCAGGTGACACCAAGTTGGGAAGAAGTATTGATCTGTCTGAGGGGAAGAAGGCACTACAGAGGGACCTGGATAGTCTGTATCAATGGGCTGAGGTTAATAGCATAAGCTTTAACAAGACTAATTGCCAGGTCTTGAACTTTGGTCATAAAAACCCCATGCATTGCTACAGTCTTGGGACAGAGATTCTGGAAAGCTGTGCAGAGGAAAAGGACCTTGGGGGTATTAGTCCACAGGTGGATGAACTTGAGCAAGCAGCATGCCCAGGTGGCCAAAAAGGCCGCTAACATCCCCACTTGTATATCATTGTCAGTAGGACCCTCGTGGTTTAATGGGCATAGTGGTGATGGGTTGACAGTTGGACTGCATGATCTTAGAGGTCTTTTCTAACCTTAACTATAATTCTATCCTATAATTCTATGTAAAATCATGTCCTAAATGTTAAAATTTTGCATCCTTTCTGACATACATTGCTCAACCAGAAACTGCAGGTAACACTGAATTAGTTTCTAGTGTTAATAAAAAACAAACACTCCATAGTTAATTTGCCAATTTGTGAACTGCAATAACTACCAAAATGAAAATTGGGAAAACTTTGTTTTGTAAGTTGTCAAATCTGGATATATTATCCCTTAACTGAATCTAATTATTAAATTATGCACATTTAATTACTTACAGATTTCAAAAAGCTATCTCACCAAAGCTGCAATTACCCAAACCACATCATTCACATGCACATCCCTTTGTACAAAATTTATTCTGATGAAAGCTCATATTAAACAAAAATATTTTCCTTCCCTCTCATTCCAATTGCTAAGTAAGAATGGAAATTCATTCCTGTTTCACATTCAATATGGTGATTTTTGAAGGTATTACTCCACTGACTGTCTTTCAGTCAATACAGTGCAAAGCAGCTCAGCTGGTTTTTTGTGGGTTTTTTTCATTCTCATCCTCCACATAGACTCTTGGGCTTTACTGTTCTGTTTAATTAATGAAACGTTCACTTTCTCTCCTTCTCTCTGTTAGACAAGGTTGATCTTGAGTAAATTAATATGACAGGCATTTTCAATAAGTAAATAAATGAAACTCCTCAAGGTTTCGGTACAAGATACAGTTAAATACTTATGCAAGTAGAAATGATTTCCTTATCAAGATGAAAATAGAGTCTAGAAAAATAATTTTTTTTAATGCTGAGACAAAAAAAAAAAAAAAAAAAAAAAAAAAATCCCAAATGACAAGACTCACAATTAAGCATTTAGATCAGATTTGCCTTGTAAGTTTGTGTTTTCACTTTTTCATTTAACCATCAATAAACACTCACTGCTTCTCAAAACCTAGCATCAATGTTACAAACTTCAGTACCATCACAATGCTAGTGAAGTAAACAGGTCTAGTGACACAACAAAACTGAACTACTTTAGAACATTTGGAAGAAGTCCAATGAATACAAATAAAACTACCTTAAATTACATAATTAATTGAATTTAATCTAATTCATTAAATTTAACGATGGAAATTTATTTAGAGATTATAAAAACCTAAGCTGTTTACCGCCTGGACCAACACAGAAAAATAGTGAAGCATTAGACCATCCAAGAAAAGCATGCTATTATTTAAAACAGGGATCACGAAGTTGCTACATCTTTATATCTGTAGCAATCAGACAGCTCAATATGATGGGAAAAGCATTACAACAACAGTGTGATGATGGAAGGACCAGCACCACAGGAAGGTGCTACAGAGAAAGAGAAGATTGCTCACCCGCACTGAAGAATCCAGTTTCACAGAAACTAGGGGAAAGCTTCACCAAAGAACGATCTCCAGAAAGAAAACCTTCCTCAGTGGCAGTCAACCTTTAAATGAGGTCCAAAAGAGGTGAAGCCAGGCTCCACCCCTTCTGGTCACAGGGGTGAATTGCCTTCACCTGTGCTCTCAGGGCTGACTGGGTCTTTTCCCCAGGTGCTCAGCTGTGGTGGTTCAGGCTGTGACTCAACAGTTCATATCATCTAACAAAATAAGTTTTCTGTTCCCTACACCTTTCCTCCATCCACAACTTGGCTCAGCTGGGACCTAATTAAAGTTGAATATACACTTTTTCAGTACCCACAAGCCTGACCCCAGGCACACATTTCAAAGCACTAATTTTCACATTTTATGTATTTCTAATTTGGTTTCAAGTTTCAATATACTCTTTTTAAATTAAATTGTTTTTTGATTGAATGTGTTCCTCTTAGAAAAACTGAGAATCCAGAAAAGAAATGGGAAAAGAACATCTTGTCTTTGATGGTGTATACTTAGGAAAGAAAAGTCTGACAGCAAGAACTATTCCACTGTGGTCTGTTTTCCTGAATCATCACTTCTCATAAAGTACTTTTGTACGGGAATATACGTTCACTGTAGATCTGCTTTTTATACCTTTCAGTGCATGGCAATATAAGTCAATCAATGAAATTGATGCATGAAGGAAGAATTTCAGCCAGGAAGACAAACCCATATTAGCTTTTATTTTGCCAGCAGAAAGCCTGTGGCACGGCCTTCACTGTATCCATCAACTCTCCTGGTACTTCAGGCTAGAGACTGCAGAAATCTGTTCTTTCAGTGGTCCTGTCTTCTTGGTAGGCTAATAAATGACCACATAGTACCACATGGGATAATCATACATTCCTTTGCTAGCTTGACACATCCTCTAAATTGAAAAGTCAGCATGAAAAAGGAACATCTTTTCCCTGAGACATACCCTTTTCTCTGTCTTTTCAAGTGTTGTGTAATGAGGTAAGTATGCTCTAAACTAGGAATAAATTGGTTATCCTTTATCCAAAAAAACAACAAAAAAAAACCCAACAAAACAAAACCCAAAATTGTGTGACGACTTTATAAAGAAGGATCTTTCTATTTTCATGATGCACATCCTTTTCCTTTCTTCATAAGGAGTAAACCTATGGTTTGCCTAGAAATTGCCCCAGTTATGCTCCCAAAAAGCTACATTTTTGCAATGATATATTTAAGCCTGGAGTTATGTGTGTACCATAACAGTACACTTGTGAAACATTAAACACTGCTAAAGTTTTGTTCAAGATGCCTGCCACGCCACAATGCCCTTTTTATACAGCATCTTTCAGAGCACAATGTGTCCTTGTTGTGATGAACAGAAGGTCATTAGGTCATTTTCTAGCAATTAAAGTGCTTTTAGGGAACAAAAGCTTGTTGATAAAACCAATCCTCTAGTGCCATTTAAAATAAATAAATAAATAAATAAAAATGTCCTAGTAGTAAACAATAGGAAATGGTGCACAGTTATTCTGGATGTAAACAAATTATTTGCCATATTGAGCATTCTGAAAGAAGAGAGGCAATGGAAATAAATCAAGTGCCTCTTCAAGTCTTTTACTTCTATCTTTGTCTCAACGGTCTGAAAGTATTGTTTGAAAGAAACTTGTAAGAGAAATATGTTTCAACAAGCATCTATATTAATTTCATTATTTAGACATAGGGTGAGATGAAGTCACAACATGCAAGTGAAGCTCAAATATAAATGAATCTCCTACAGATGAGTAGACTAATAAAAACATAAAATCAAAGTAGCAACAGTTTTAGCACAAACAGACTTAGCCAATGGTATACATTAAAATACTTAATGTGTGGCACCACCTCTTCATAAGCAAATTAAGATGAGTTTGCTGTTGTCTAGTAATAAATACAAAGGAGCTCAGGAGATAGAATTGCAAAGGAATAAAGAAATTTAGCGCTATAATGTTTCAGACAAAGCAGGAAACAGTTTCTTACTGAAAGAAATATCCTTGTAAAACACAGATGCCATGCTGTTAATCTAATGACAAAGCAGTTGAACCAGAAAGACGGAAGTATTCTCAATGGCATTTCCTGCTGACCACGTTAAGTAGTATTGTTGAGAGATTTTTAGACTTTCCTGGAATTACTTTCATGAGACCTGACTGAGCTAGAAGTGCTTCATGCAAATCTCTGAAAATACTGAAATTTACTGAATACGCTGAAAACTGATCGACAAACAGGGCATATGCTCACGTAAAACACAACAAATAGAACCGGGTAGTTTAAAATGCAGAACCAGTGCTAGCACAAAGACTTTCATGGTTGATAATAACCTTTCTGTGCATCATCAGAGCATTTGGACATTTTTAAATTTCATTCTGAACTACAGAGGAAATGAGGTTGAGTTTCCATATTAGCCAGAATGCAATCAATTATAGTACCTTGAATTAAAGCAACTTTCTCCACAAATGCTTTTCAGTACCCTGCAACATGAACTAGACATGCTAATTTCATTAGAAAATTGCAAAGCCTCAGTTAATGCACATTGCAATGCAGTCCTCCAAATCAGCTACTGTCAAATTTGCCCCAGATTGTTGAGAGAACAAAGTCAAAGGCAATTTTATTATTATACAGTTTAAATAGGATTGAAATAGAAATTGTGACTACAACAGTGCTAAGTTCTTCAGCAAGCCAACAACCAACCCACAGATGAAAAAAATAAAAATCAATTACAATCAGCTATGGTTAAAATCAACGTAAGCATAACTCACCACTTTGTCTAGCTCAGTGACTTAAGTAAAAATGCTGAAAATTCTCTCAAATTACCTCCAAAGAGGAAAGAATATCATTAGTGTTGTTGCAAGATAGCTAAGGCTATTGTTCTCAAAATACTTCAGTCTCACTCAGACCTACCTTTCCGCATTAGTTTTTAGGTTCAATTTCTTTTCTTTCATAGCTGTATACCAGTGAGCCAGAGTTTCAGTTTGCTCACAATGAGCTTGAGCAGCCCTTCTCAAAACACTGGGACTATGTAGATGAGCAGCACTGATTTACATCATCTCAGAACTGACTCAAAGTCTTTAAGCAGCATGCTGAGATCGGATATGTAACATCTATACCAGAGCATCTAGGATTTGATTGCAATATAATGAAGAGTCATTTAAGTAATTACTTTTGCATAAATTACTCTATGCTGGTATGTTCCAATCTATAATTGCTGCACATTACAAGCACCATGGTTACTAATCAAGGGGAGAAAAGAATTAAAGACCTGGAAAGAGCAAGGGAAATTAGGTAGAGTAAATATACAGTCAGACTAAAGAACAAATTATTCATCTGCTATCTTGACATGTAGGATGTGTATGAGCAGGAGGGCGAGAGGAAGACCTAAAAGAAACACACATTCACTCACCCCTGCCTGGATGACACGTACTTCCATTCATCAGAGAAAATGTAAGTGAACTGATAAGATTACAAAAATACAATAAATTTCCTCACCAGAGCTTAAATGAAGAAAAATCAGGATATCATAGTTATGATGTTCCATTATTCCATAAAACCCAATTACATTAAAGGAAGTTGAGAAAAATTAATCAGAAAACAAGCTAGTCTAAGGCATAGCAGTCTCATGGTCTTTTCTTATTTTCTGAAAGGGATCTGTGACCTTAACAAAAATCCTGATGCTGATTTCTAACAGCAAAGGAAACTCTCACACAGGACACCTGGCAGATACAAGTACAGTAACATAAAATAAGACACTTGTTAATTGAAGGAATGTTTACCCACACTATGGACAGTGAGGGAGCAGTAGCAGCTGGTGACTTTTGATGCACATTTGCAAGCTTTTTGTGACCCTGACCTGAATTGCAGATTTTGCAGTCAAAGCCAAAACAGTTTTGACTGGTACTCATTTTTTGTTAGGAACACTTGGCACAGCTGCTCTCTTCTGAAACTAGATGTCTTGTGACAGTAAGCGCAGCATGATGGAGGGAGTCTGGCAGAGATGTCGAATGATCTTTGGCCTTTATTTATATGTGACATTTCCAGAAAAAGAAGAAAAAAAAAAGAAAAAAAAAAAGAAAAAAAAAGAAAAACAAAACCAAAACATTTTATTAGATAAGTCACTAGGGAACAATCCTTCACTACACGGCTACAGCCACTTTCTTCTGGCAAAGTGAATGCAAAACCATGGGTTTGCTCTACGGGACAAAGCAGAAATGAAAGAACAGGAAGGGAGATTTCTTAAAGGAGAGCCATATTCAGACTGGATGACTCCTTAGTTTAAAATTAACATGCTAAGGCATCACCACTCTACAAGCTGCCCATACTAAAGAATAATTGTGTACCCTCAAACCATACTAAAAGCAGAGTAGAATTTGATGTAAATATAAGCAAACTGAGAACAAAAGATCAGTTCCAAAACAACTCATCACCATTTTTCTTCAAAAATTCCACCTGCCTCCCATAAAAGTTCACAAGTCAACACTTTAAGTTTGCAAAATATGAAAAAAAAAAAACAACATATGGAATAACAGGTGATGTAATTGATAGCCATATTTTTCAGGAAATTGAATAAAAGTATGAACTACTTCCTTATCAACTGGAATAAGAAGAGATTCCATCTTTCTGCATAATGCTGAGGAATTAGAGATAAAAATACAAAATTAAGCAATACTGACAGGATGAGCAATGCAGGAAAAAATAGCTTCCTTCTTTCTTTTTTTGTTTTCTCCTTCCACCTCCCAGTAGGTTATGTTAGTGAGATATGTTGTCTAGCAATCTGAAGTTAAGGCTAACAAAGTCTTCTGTGTGGGAATAGATTTATATACGCATATCACAAATGTAAGCTACATAAACACATATGCCCAAACACAAGTTAATCCCTTTAATGAATCCAGCCCACAACAGCTTAATCATTATAAATTTTCATTAGAACAGAAGCTATATTCAAATACACAAACACAATTCAATCTCAATTGTAACATACTACCAGTTTTATCCTTTCATAGCCTGAAAATAATAAGCTGAGTATTTTTTTCTCCCTAACATTTCAGTCTCTTTGGGCCCAGACTTTAAATCTTCCTGATGCTAAATTCAGCAGCTTAATTCCATGATTCTTCTTCCCCACTAGACACATAGTGTACAAAGCTATAGAGAAAACATCAGTTCCTGGCAAGAGCTCTTGGCAAAGTACAGACCTTTCTGCCTCTCATAACCACTTTGAATATTAAAACTACATATAGAAACAATAAAATTTGCTAAGAGATGGATAGAAATCACTGAAGAGACTTCTGAAGCGCTGTTGAAATAAATATTTGAGTCAGATTTTGAGCTTTTTTCCTGAGATGAAGGGAAGTATAGGTAAGTATTGATAGGATGTGAGGTAATGGTCTTAAGTACCACCAGAGGAAGTCCAGGTTAGATATTATGCAAAAATTCTTCTCAGAAGGAGCGGAGAGGAATTGGAAGAGGCTGCCCAGGGAGATGGTGGAGTCACTGTTCCAGAAGATGTTCAAGAAACATATGAATGTGACACTGAGAGACACTGTGGGCATGGCAGTGATGGGTTGATGGTTGGACTGAATGATCTTAAGAGGTTTTTTCCAACCTTAATGATTCTCTCATTCTATGAATGTCAGTGTAACTTCCCCCCCCCCACTATAATAAAATAGGAGGCATTACTTCTGAAGCACCTCTGGTATGTATTTATATACATATTGCACAGTAAGTAATTAGTTACAAACTTCTCAAAGAAAAACAAACAGTATTTTGCCCATCAAAATAGTCATGTCAGTGAAAATTACCCCCGAGCAAAATACTTATTTCCCAACACCTCTGCCTATGACATGGAAAAGTCCTTGAGAAATACAGTATGGCATACATAATTGTGACAGTTGTCAAATTGAGGAGGTTGTCAGAAACTGAAAGAGGGGAAAAAACACCACCAATTTTAGCTTTTTATAACAGAAATATCTGTGCTTTCTTTCCTCTTCCTATGAGAAATACTGCATGACAATCTAATGCTACAAAAGATTTAAAGAAGTACAGAATTCAATTACTAGCATAAAATTATTTAGACAGTTTAATCAGAATATAACCAGTCACAGAAGCTGCTAATTGTCAAAAAGAACACAGACCTATCATATTTTTCATCCTGAAATATAGTATCTTCTGCAGAGAAGTAAATCATACATTATGAGGACTAGATTTACTGCAGTTAGAGAAAGAATTGTATTTGCATTATAAATTCTTGCAGAAATCTTTTCTTCATCCTCACTCACTAGGTACCAGAAAAATAAGATGAAATGAAAATACAGCATGCTATATCTGTGTTATTTAGGCATTAAAAACCATTTTATTACCAAGACACTAGGAGACAAAATTATTTTCAGTTGCCATTTATCTTTGAGTAGTGGGAGAAAAAGCTGCTGAATTTTCTCTGAAAAACAATTTCTCCTATCAGATTACTCCAGTAAATACCACTGCCTATATCACATCTATTGTTTTCAATATCCACAATGATCCACAAATGCATTACCAGCCATAGCTGTTAAGGGTACCTAAGATTTCATCATAGAAGGTCACAGAAAACAAGCTAAGTTTTTTCACCTTCTTATCCCTGGAGAACAACCAGGCTGCATGTCATCTCCACTCATCTCAGCTGTGAGCAGATTTTAATACACTGCCCACGTTACACCTGTGCCACAGCTTCAGTGCCACACAAGGGAAATTTCTGAGCTTCTCTGGTTTATATTGCATTTTTTATATTATGTTTATATGCTCTATTACTAACAGAACAGTTTGGTCATACACAGAAGGAAATATGAACAATCAAGGGCAGATGAGCAGAACAGATCAGGAACCAAAGGCATTCCCCTATTTTCTCTGTATTATTCACTTGAATCCAGCACATTACTGGCAGAATAAATCACAATTTCCAACTTATTTGAGATCTTTTTCCAGCTCTTATTATTAGCAATTATGTCTGTTTTATTTAAAATAAGCTCACTGAGTGCTCAAGAAGAAAGCCATGAATTAGATTCAAACTGCTCGGTTTCTCACTAAAACAGAGATTTGAATTTTTATCAGCAAAGCAGAAAATTTATCACCTAACTCAGAGAAAGAGGATTGAAATTTTACTTACACAGTGAGCCATACGGCCAGACCCCAGAGCAATCACATGAGTATTTTAAAACTACTGCTGGAAATTGTACTGTAGAGAGCCAAAATATAGTACATTCTTTAGAAATCTCAGCTTGGGAATAACTCTGCTTCTCAGGCACTCTGGTCCCAGCTGACTGAAGATTACTGCAGAGTGAAAACCTTGCTGGAAATGTTACTGGGAGTGCTGCCAGTTTAAGTTATGGTGCAACAAAAGGTGTGATGATGTTCTTTACTACTAGGGAGACAAGGACAGCAACCAATGTGATCATTAGCTGTCTACCTGTTTGCTTGCATTCTTCTGCAGCGTGTATGGAGGGCACTGAGGAATGTCTGATGGAAAATACAATATCCAGTCAAGGTGTCAGTGATGGACTTGTCAGAAGATGAAAAAATTGCAAAAGCTGGAGTGGAGTTGTACAGAGAAAGCAACCAGAAAAAGAATCTTTATGAAACTGAAATAGTGGTAAAAGAGGAAACAAGAGAAAGAAAAAATAAATAAAAAATCATAACGTCACAACAATCACAAAAAAATAAAGTAAGTTGGAGATCTCAAATAGCCCAGCCAGGACTCTAATATGTCAGTTATGTTTGAAACCTGTTTAAAACTGCCCGTGGCATTAGATCTTTCTAGCGCACTAGTGGTCTGGAAGCTTGTGGCTATTATATCACTTCTTTCCTTTCTTTGCATTGATACATGGACAAGATGAGTGCAAACATCTGATTTACAAGCCTAGCTTTTGCACAGGCAAACAACTGCAGAACATACAAGAGAACAGAAATATGTGAACTTAAATAGCAAAAGGAAACACTCTAAAAAGCATAGTCCAAGTATCTACCATTATTTAATGTACGGAACTAGTATTTCCTCTAATATTACAGAAGCAAACCAAGAACTTCAGTCCAACCAGTTTCCACACAAGAAGTATTTTCCAATGAATATTTATTGGCATTAAGGCAAGACTCGTGCAAAATTGCAAGGCATTAATATCAAACAGGGAGAGACTCTATATTACAAGGAGAAGGGAAATATCAATCTGGAAAATATTTATGAATCCCAGTTGATGATGTTTAATGAAGCCATTAAAAATGCAAAATTATGTTCTGACTGCAAACTCTCCAAAACGTTTAAATGAATTTATGTAACAAACAGTTTGCTCTGAACAGTTACTAATGAAAACCAGTTCACTGCAGCCTTGGAAACAGCTTTTTCAGATTTTTATGGTTGTATTTTCCAAGTCATCTCTGCTTTATGCTACAAAGACATCTGTTTGAAAATAACTCATCAACATGACTCTTTAATGTGCACAGTGAAGTCAAAGGGTCTATCTGGCCATATGCTATGAACTGAACTGTACACTTGCCCTCAACTTCAGTGTAAATCAATTTATGCATCAAACTACAAAAGCCTGGGGAAATTTTGCTTTGTCCGATTCTGTATTTTCCTCTGTATTTTTACACTGCTGAAATAATATTCATATAAAAAAATGTAAAAAACTTTGGGCCCAAGATAAATACTTTCTTGCATGGTCTTCAGCACATGGAGAATATTATCAGGATGGGCTTGCCTCTCAAAGGCACTCTCACAAATAATTGTCAGTATACTTTCAAATGCATGTCAATCAAGACAAGTCTTACAGTCTGTAAATATGTAGGAAGAGCTCATTGTGTAATTTTATGTGACACTACTCAAGATTCACAAGGAAAACAAAATATTAGAAAAACTATATTCCGTAATGATCTGCTTTCCCTCCTTTGTTGAATGAAAAGTAACTGAAGATTTACAGTGTGCTATCAAACATTAATGTTGATGCTTCTTGTCTTTATGCTGCTCGTAATTAATTAATCAGCAACATTCTTTAGATATGCCAGCACCATGCTCAAAAGCTTCATTCACCTTTCACTGCTATCTCTACATTCCTAAAGGCAATAACAAGAAACAATTTGTCTGGCGTAATACATATAACATACCCATTCTTTTTTCATCTGAAGTTCCAATGTGATTTGGAAAGGCAGAGAATGACCTCTAGGATCTTTGTTTTCATTACAAAATCAACAAACAAACAAGCAATCATAAATCACACTCAAGTGTCTGGTATTTTAGATAAAGAATGATATAATTCTGAAACACTTTCTAAATGGAAAGAAACTGGGAAACCCTAATGTCAGACATGAAACATACTCAGTATAATTATTTCAAACCCATATGACCTCTTAGCATCCACATTTCTTGAAAAGAAGATGCACAACATAAATATTTTGGTGTAAAGGAGAAACCACTTTTTTGTGTACAGCTGCAAGTTAAGTTTTTGTCAGTTACTCACTGAATTCTGAACATGCAATGGGGCCAAATAGCAGACAGCTGAGGTAGTTTGGGTTAATTGAGTCCAGGAGGATATCTTATTATAAAGTACATGTACTGTGAGTTAATATATGGATCTGAACTGTGTGATAACAGCAGGATTTCTTTTTAAAACCAAAACTGTGGAGGATCTTTTGTTTGAAGTGACGGCTATTATACGTGGGGGGAAAAAAAAAATAAAAAAATCACAATATTTAGCTTACAAAAAGAAAAAAAAATCTAGATGAGACAGGATATAGTCATGATAATTCACATCTGCTGGAGCTCTTGACCCTTTCCTATTAGAAAAAAAGCCACAGAACTATAAAGCCAATGCCTTTATGATTACAGATAGTCACTCTCAGGTGTTATACTGTAATGAGGACAGATTTGTTTGATATTCATTAGTCCTCTTTTTGTTTGCTCAGTAGAGAAGGCAGTTGAACTCTACAGTTTTCAAATGGACTTTACAGACTAATTTCCCTTGGGTAGTCTTTTTGTTGAAATTCCTATAAACTAATATCTAATGAAGGGAATAAAAGGGAATGGGAAGATGTAAACATTGCAAAACTTTCTACGGTTCATGAACTTAAAAGTATCTTGTCTTCAGAGAGCATTGAAGCTTCAGACATCAGAAGATAATTTGGATTTTAGCCCTAAATTATTTCTGTCAGACATTGCTTTCTTCTTATGTTTGCACAGGTGAAGAAAGACGTGTTTTTTAAATTAATGTTTTCCTTAATGTGAATAAAAAGTATATGTATCAATGAGACATTCTGTCACAGAACATGAAAAACTCCAGGGCAACAAAACAGCTCTTGAATTCTATGGATCTTAAAGAAACAGAAAATTTGCAATAGAAGATCATTTGTTACATTAAGTACTACAATATGTTGCCACTAGCAGTGACCAATAGCTGACCGTTTATAACACAGCAAATAAAACATAAGGCACTTAACCAGTCATAAAGTGTTGTACACAGAGAAGGACGGACTGTTTCCTTTTAATTGATTCTTATATGAAATGTTCTATATTTTCTAGTATGAGATTTTACCCAAGTAACAATATATTCTCATATGTCTGTATAGTGGTAGCCTAGGAATACCTCTCCCACCCCCTAAATATTATTCTTTAAGATAAGAACTCACTGCAGAGAGAAATGAAATAAAAAACCATAATTAAAAGGCAACTAATGTAATACTGTACTACCTTGCATGGGGAGGAAAGTAATGCTATTAAAGGCTTTCTTGGTTATTTTAGCAAGATGGTTTTGTGATTGTTTTCCAAGTTTTTCTTGGTTTGTAATCCAATATTTGCCTCAAGAAAAAACATCTCGGCATTTATTATGCTTTTGCAAGCAAAAATGTTTTTCCTTGTCATCTAAGATTAATTTTTGTTCTACCGAGATAATTAATCAGAAGACAGAAGAAATGCAAAATGGAAGCCAAGACTTCATCCACATGCTCAATGGATTATATATGCTCAGTTGACTGAAGTCCAAGGTATTATACTGAGGGGGCATGCCTAATTAAATGGTTACAATTACAATATTTATTATGAATTAATACTAAAATACACTGAACAAATTAACACTGAAGATTCTGTACTGACCTGTAGATCATATCAAGATCATATAGCAGATGATATACATATAGAAAAACACTGAAATCTCCAAAGCAATTAACAGGCAGTACTTTATTCACCTTTACCAAATAGATATTAAAATCATCACCAGCACACAAAACTGAAGAGCAAGTAAGTCAAAAGCCCAAGGCTAGGGTTGTAGTACTGTAGTGAAAAGATGAGGAAAATCTATCCTCGCTTTGTTTTTTGTGTGACATGAAATACCTATGAAATGCCTATGCTTTCTCTCTTTCTTGTATGAGCTTTAGACTTCTGCAACATATCTGTGCAACATCTATAAAGAGCAAGAAGGTCTGAGTATCAGCTAGCATAATATATCTTCTGTGTAAATGTCATTTACCAAGGTAAAGTTATCTGAAAGGTTGAAGAGAGCTAGCTCTTGTGAAAGATTAGGTTCTCTTTAGGCAGTACAATCAGAATTCAGAGGAAGCTCATTTCTGATGTGATCAATCCACGCTATGTCTTCAATATAAGAACCTGGGAATGGGGAATCATAGAATTACTCAGGTTGGAAAAGACCCTGAAGATCATCAAGTCCAGCCGCAGCCTGACCATAGTACCCTAAACTCTAACAATCCTCTGCTAAATCATATCCCTGAGTACCACATCCAAACATCTCTTAAACACATCCAGGGATGGCGATTTAACCACCACCCTGGGGAGCCTATTCCAGTACTTAACTATCCTTTCTGTAAAGAAGTGTTATATCCAACCTAAGAAGCTTTGACACAAGTCTTCACTTGCACAGATGAACCATAATTCCTCCCCTACTCCCACACCTTTGCTTATTCTGGTAAAGTTGGAAAAGTAGTTCTGATCCTGAGCTGTTAATCTTTAATGAAAATACTGCAAAATGGGTTTTGGACTTTTGTCAAACATTATGTGGAGTTTAACACTGCTTAGTAATTTAAAGAAGTCATTCACTTATAAGATATAACAACGCCTTTTGCCTTCCACAAAACTGAAGAATCATACAGAATAAATAAATAAATAAAAATACTTTACTGGCCTTATCTACTGCTCATGCCCCTTTCTTGAAAGCATTTCTCAAAACTGCCCCAACGTCTGAGCTGTTAGTGTCCCTTTAGAAAAAGTAAAAATAAAAATAAAATCCATGAGAAGTTTTCAAAATGTCATGGGAGAAATTTGTTCCAAAACACCATCAGATTTAAAATCCAAGCTGGCGATCAATCATCTCTCATACTGGTGAGAAATCTTCTGGCTTCTACATTTAGAAGTTTACAGTTTCATCTACTGTGCATAGTTAATCATTGTGCAAAGTTAACCATGACCTTATACTGACTAAAACCAGTACATGCTGACAGCATGATGAGCATAATATTCAACTGTCCCTGGCAAGTCTTACAGATGGCCAAAGCAATAACACTGCCTTACCAACAAGTACAGCCCAGCCATCCAGTACCCCCTTCCACAGATATAGTGGGGCTGCTTCCAGTCCCTGATTGCGTTCCAGTTGTGCCCTAAGAGGTGATTGGTGGATTATTAGAAGATGGGATTCAAAAGCAAAATAACCAACCAAATTGAAAAGTCAACAGCCATTCCCTTGGCTTCCCACTCAGGCCTCCTCTACAGAATACAACCATGTGTGTCCTGTGCCTTTCAAAAGGAAAAACCAAATCTGAAAAACTGCAGAAAATTTTACACATTCTGTCATGACACTACAATCCATTCTGATCTGATAAAGGGAGACTATAAGAAGGGAACAGACCCTTAAACAGGATCTGCTGAGATACAACAAGGGGAAATGGTTTCATACTAAAAGAGAGATTCAGACTGGATACAAGAAAAAAAGGTTTGTTTTTCTTATTAAAAGGGAGGTGAAGCACTGTCACAAGTTGCCCAGAGAGATGGTGGATGCCCCATTCCTGGAGACATTCACAGTCAGACTGCAGGGGCTCTGAGCAACTTTATTTAGCTATAGGTATTCCTGTTCATTGCAGGAGTGTTGGACCAGATGATATTTAAGGGCTTCTTCCAACTCAAATGATTTTGTGATTCCATTGTCTCTTGCACCACACAAAGTTACGAACAATTTCAAGAACTTTTACACAAGCTACAGTATAGATACTCTTAAAAGTTGTCATCAATGGGAGAAGTTGTTTTTTTGGAAAGCATTCATGAGACAGGAATGTATGAAACAAAGTAGCTGACATGAGTTTACATGGAAAAAAATTCCTTCAATGAAGGTGTGTATCACTGCTTGATAAATTAGTTTTCAGTAGTTTCTTGGAGGATTTTTGGTATTTTAAAATTATTTTCCAACCTGGTAGGGTCATTAATATGGAATGGTGGTTCTGTTGGATCCTGTCCAGCTGTAAACTGAAATTCTCTGACCTTTGAGGCTCAGCAAAGACCTACTAACATAATCTGCACTGATCACTTTTCCTAATTTAAACTGTTGGGTCTTTTTCCTTCATTTTCTGAAAAATGACTACAGTGTGTGTAACAGACACTTTCAGACTCTATAAATTAACCTGGACTGACCTCCAAAAGAGAAAATGTTTTAACAGGGAGAAGGAGCAATTATTAAGCTTTTTGTCTGTGCTGCTTGTCAATTTACATAGCATTATCTATAATGCTCTGCAAAGGGGGTTTTTTGGAGGTTACCTAATCTTGTTAAATCTGTCACAGGGATGCTACTGTATCAGACTTTGACGACACATTTGCACAACACAATAAGTTCTTAGCAATGGTGATAAATGTGTTTGTTTCTGGCAGTCCCACGCAGATGCTTATTATGTATGTATGAATTAATTTACATAATTTAATCATCTTCAAAAAGATGAAAAAGGTCTTAGGCAACCATGACACAGTTTGCTTTTGTATGCACTTATAGGTTGCTGATGACAGTAGTAAGCAAGCAATTACTTGCTAGCTGATCCAGAAAGATCATGAACTTCGGAGGGATTTTGCACTGTTAATATTGTTACTGTTTCTTTACACAGACCTAGCCATGCAGATGGAATAACCAAGAGTGTCTATACCCTGTCTAACAGGGAAAAGACAGCAACTGGAAACTAAAACATAGCATCAGATGATCTATTCAGGGGAAGACAAATGTTACTAGTTAGACTATTTGTACCAGACATATCCTGTGGCTAGCAAAATACTTGCAGCAAGTCAGCAGATAATGTATAACTCATCTGCTTTTATAAAACACAGAGGATTGAACTCAGTTTCACTTTAGAAACCCATACATAGGTCTGAAAAACAGGGAGAAACTAACAAGCAGGGAACAACCCTGTAAAACCAGATAGGCTGGAAAACATATTTCAGCAAAACATAGGGAAAATAAATAAATAAATAAATGATAACAAAAGTAAAATCAAGTAAAAAGTAAATCACAAGCAAGGCACTAAGTCTCCCAAACAGTAGAAAAAGGATCATGTCCAAGTCTCAGGATTTCTTAACCTAAAGCCTGTTACCAACTAACCTGTTACAAGATCTGCACAAGCCCACTACTGGCTGCCAAGACAGAAAGTTTCACTTTAACTACTGTCCCAAACCATCATTTCTGACTGCTGCTTCTGAATGTCTTGACCATACAAATTAGTATTGCAGATAGTAGTTTTTATTCGGTCGAATTTACAAAACCATTTAACACTTACACCACAGAGAAATAGGTTCAATGTTATCACATCACACACGCAAATGAACAATCTCTCAGAACTTTTGAGTACTTAAAGATAAAACTTGATATTTTCCATTAGAGTTCAAATTGATACATGGACTAGAAAAAGAAAATAATAACAACAAATGAAGTAGCTATTGTTCAGGAAAAGATTTTATGCACGTAATGCTGCCTATAATGAAAGCGTTTTGATGGGTAAATAAACAACTCTCATCTGTTACAGACATGATCAAGAGTAGATGAAATTCATGTTTTGGTAAACTGTGCTGAAATTAATTAACTAAGAAATTACAATGCACAAGGGACTGGGTGTTTCAGAACTTAGAACTTCACAGTCTTAGTGCTCAGCACAGATCAAACGTTCTCAGATAAACACTGATACTGTATTTTAAAGGCAAATGCTGATAACATTTGTCTTTTTCAAATCAAGATCCACCATTAAATAATAACTTAGGAAAATTTAGTAGAAAGTGAAATGAAGGATTCAGACTTACATATGAACATAATAGGAAACACTGTAATCAGTATCTGAAACACTGCAGCAGTCTTCACTGGAAATATTACTTTCCTTTATTAGAAATAAATAACTGTTTAAAATTGCATAAGTATGTACATAATTTATACCTCATTGGCATAAATATGGTACATTCAATGCATTTGCCCATATTTTAGAGGGCACATCTAACAGTTGATTTAAATGGAACTGTTCAATTCTCATAATTGATATGGAAAGAATAAAAATCACAACTAGTCATCAATTTTTATGTCTCAAAATGCCTTTCACTCTATTATTTTTTCTAACATACAATAAATTCTCCTAGGTAATACAGTACTATCATAAACAAATTTTGATTTCCATTCCAAAAATCATCTTTGATCATTATGCATGGATGAACTGAAACAGAGGGTGGGAAATAAGCTGACCAAATTTACACTATTGCCAATGAGACAACCTGCCCAAGGTTGCAATCGACATTTATTCAGTTTCATAATTAGCCAAACAAAGCATTAATGCATGTCTCAAGTTGTGAATACACTAGATCAGGATATAGATACATTTTGGTTATTTTTATATAAATTAAATGATTAGTAACTGCACCCTGGCATCATTTTTCCACCAATACAGGTTACTGTGCATATTTCTACTTATGCAGCATGAGGAGGATGGTATCTGAAGAGATACAGATCATCAACAAGTTCTCTTAAATGATAGGATATGACACTTTGAAAATTGCCCACATCAAGTGTTTCTACCTCTAAAATAAGAAGTGAAAATTACAGTGTTTCCAGTATGGCCTTCAATCTTTCGTTCATGGTTATGATTACAAATGTCTAAAATCTCTGGATTTATTTTCTCAAGTGAGAAAACATATCCATTGGCATAAATATTTTGGTAAAAGAAGACATACAGTACCTGTCATATGCCAAGACACATATTTTTTTTAGATGTACATACATATAAATATCAGATGGTGGACTATACAGCAAATTGCTTATATCACTGATGTTCTTCTTTAAGAAAGAAACCAATGTATTCAACATTAAGCGATAAACTCCATCTTTTCTTGACAATTTTATTGATAGTTATTATACTAATATTGACTCAGATTACTTCTTAATAGAGCTTTTCAACTTCTGCAATAGTCTACAATTTAAACCTTACAAGAGAGAATAAATTCCTTCTAAAGAGTGTAACTTTTCTCCTCCTTAAGACTCAAAGTAGCAGAGAAAGAATGAAGCAATTTGCCACACAATTACAGTCTGACTATTGTTTATGAGAGAACAACTAGCTTGCTGAGTCACCTTTTGTCTAGCCGGCCTTTTCACAAAAAGACTGATGTTTCTTCTCAAAAGAAAGCAATAAAATATTAACATAAAAGAAGCATTATGGCACTTAAATGGATAGGATGCTTTAAAGGAAAATTCCAACAAAAGAAAAATGTGGATTAAGGACTCATCATCCATTTTACAAACTGTTTTTGATATGGCTATTGAAGCAAATTTTTTGTTTTACAGATGTAAATTACATTGAAGTAATCATATAATTTTGCTTGAATACGAAAAGTAGAATGTTCTCACAGCTTCAGAAAGATTACTATTTACCTGATAGGAGAACTTCTGTCTTGCACAAAGAATCAGAAACTTTGAAAGTAGTCGAATGAATTAACTCTTCAGATTAGAAATCTACCTCAAGCAGAAAGGTAAGTGGTGCAAGACTGTACACATATTTAAGGAGACACAAAATATTTTATTTGAAATACCCCTGTATATAAGAGCTGAAAGAGACTCAGTGTGTACGTTTGTTCAGTTATAGAGATTATATTTTGCTCTGGTCTGTTTACGGACATATTTGCCCTTCCCTTTAACTTCAGATTAATTTAGGGTATTTGTTAGAAAGACAAAAAGTGTTCACTGTTAATCTACAAGTGTGAAAAGCTGAAGTCAGCTTGAACTACTATAGCTATGTCAGTGCAGAACTCTGGACCATTACAGGCATTTCCCCCATACGGGGAAGTCTGCTGTGATGGAGAACCAGCAGAGGGGATGGACTAAGAGAACAAGACATAGAGTCAACTTTTGCTGTTAGTGCTATCACTTTATCACAAATGTATTTATTCCTAATGCTCTCCTTAGAACTATATCAACTCACCTTCCAGAAAAACAAACTTAGACCTGATAATATTTCTGTGAAAAGAGAAAACTGAAAAGTTGAAAAATAAACTCCCTCAGTATTTTCTGCTTGTCAGACTACCTTGGAAGTGATTTCCAGAGAAGACTTATGAGACCATCAGCTGAGCAGAGACTGATATATATATAAATATATATTTTAAGTTGGCATAAGGTTCAGGTTAAAATAAACACCATCTCAATTCTGAAGTTTCCAGGGAAACAGAAGAAAACATGTTTAATCCCAATGATATAGAAAATGTTTGAAGGTGTAAATTCTAAGAAATCTTTAAGATATGATGTGAAAATCATTTTGGAAGATCTCATTTTTTTTTAACCTGCTATACCGGGGAAGGAAGTAAATTGATGAAGTATGTTATTTTATGATTTTGCCAATGTTGCATCTTTCTAAAGAGGCCAAGAAGCACAAAAGAAATGACAGATTCTGATATTGATTCATACAGAAAAGCTGCTACCAAAATGAAGTGAAACTGAAAAACCTGCGAATGTTATCTAATGACTATTTCTGTAAAGTAAAGATGCTCCATGGGATTCAGCCTACTTGAGCTCATTCCAGAAATACAATACAGGATGTACTTAGGTCTGTAAGAAGATCATACAAAATAAATGAATAATTGAAAACATTACAAGAACATACCCGAACCCTACTTTAAGTTACTCTAAGATTAGAGTAGTCTAATTAACTTTGCAAATATTTGAGCTGAATCGGGGTAGACTTGGCCCTGTGGGGAAGAATGGGCAGATGAATGCATTACTACCTATCAGGCTCACATACACTCAGTGAAGAGCAAAAGAAGCAAGTCATAGCTCAGGCCGAGAAAAGGAGACTGTTAGCAAAGAAACTTGCTTATAGTTGGCTAAGTGTGGCAGAGCAAGAGTTTCAGAGCTAGGAAAAACCCAAACTGGATACCTCTTAGCTGGAGAGAGCATCTCTATTTACCTACTTTATCTGTACAATATATATGAACCTTGCAACATAAAGTGCATTTCTCTCACCTGCCCTCATACACAGCGGCCCTTGAACACAAACCACTTTTGAATGCTTGTGACATTCATTTCTGAGTGTTTGGGAAAAAGCCTTGACACTTTCTACTTGCTTATAAAAGCATTTGTTTACCACACAGATATTCTTTCTTACTATGTGTATGAGCCCTATTACCCTGAGAGAGCACACAATTCTGTACTCCTTCACATTTTCTGTTTCCATCTAAAGCTCACAAATGAGGAGGCTAAATAAATAAATAAATAAATACTTGGTTATTTCCATCCCAGAAGGAAAGCAGCAGCAGGATAATTTGCAAAACAAGCTGTCCCTGTGAAAATCCTGCCTACTGCAAATTCAGTTGGCTGCCTTAACTATGAATAAGCTTCTCAGCCTCTAACATGCCTCTTCGTAAAGTCTCTGCACATCATACTTTTCAAACCTGAGTGAGGCACGCTGTGTACTTTCATTTTTCATGTTATTGGATAATTAAAATAAGTAATGAAATAATAATAATTAAACAAAACAAAAAACAACCCGTATAAGCCTTTTTGCTTTGCTCTTTAATCATATACCAAAACCATTTGGTCTTGGGAGTTAATGATATCACCAAGTCAGTTGTCTCACAACTTGTGTTTCTGTATGCCATTTACCCCTTAACTGTTGTCTGAATTCCTCATTTCTAGGAGCTCCCTCTGAGAAACCATCAGCTTGCATCTATTCCTGAGACTGCCCCAACACCAAGACACCCTGATATACTCACCACATAGTGACTGGCTCAGGTCTTTGTTTAATATTCTCCTTTTAACACATCAACCATTTTGTGCCACACATGCCATGGAAAAACAGTATTTCAGAGTTCTGTGTTTCTCCTTTTCTTTGTCTCATTTTCTCAAATTTTATTATGTAACAGAATCCCCTATTTACTTCTTTTACACGGGGCTTAGGGTTGCTCAGCATCCCCTTTTATCACAGTATTTTTAGTTTGGGGGATTATTTATTTATTTTCTGTGTGAGATATCATTTGAATTTATACTTCAGTATGCAAAGTTGAAATATAAGCTGGAAGTGCCAACCAGTGGAAACTGGTTATCTCTAGTTCTATACCTAGAGTCAATTACACCATTTTGTTGGTAGAAGTTGTTGTTTCCCTGAAGGAAGTGCAGATCTCAAGGATGATTTCCAGTCCCCATTTCTTATTTCTTTTTAGTCTAAATGGATCTTCATAAACCACAGGCATCTGGCTTTAGATCAAGTAGAGTCAAAATCATCACAAATAGTGAATGCATATTTCCACAACATAATACACTTCAGGATTTCCAGAATCCAAATAAAAACGGATGAGTGTTTTAACAATGCTCTACAGACCTGAGAGTGTTCATCTTATTGACAGCATGCAAAGCTTTCACATGCTGACACCCTGAAGTTATTGTGTATAAGATCGCTCACCAGATATGTTGCCCAGATTTTTTGCCTCTTGTCTACCAGTAGAAGCTACGGTACATGTTACTTAGCCTACGTGCAACACAGAAATGCAACTTGAACATTTGGAGATGTTTGACTGTAAGCTTGTAGCAAGCACTATCATCAGTCCATGTAACTCTGAGAGGTGTCAATGGATTAAAATGCTTTCCAGTCAGCCTCATAGCACAACAGACCATAACAGCTGTGAATGAGACATTGTGTCACTATTAAGTACACTATCACTGTCAGAAAAGCCAAAGGAAAATTCAAGTTTGTAAATTGCTGGCAAGATAAAATGCAATATCTCAATCAGACACAGATGAAATTTCCACGTGTAAGATTTAAATGCAGAATTAGCTTTATGATCTCCCCACACACTTATGGCAGCAGGAACAGACCAGTAATGAAAGATTTGGGAATTTGCTATGGAAAAAGCATTGAGAATTTACTGGTAGGTAGGCTTGTTGTTTTTCATTTGTTCTTCCAGTAAAATGATGAATTGTTTTTAATCCTTTTATACTTAAGCACCCAAAAGGCAATGGCATTTATCTTGCAAAACTTCAGCTAAGTAATTTTTCTTTCCCTCAAGACCTCCTCTGAAAAGCGTCTATACTCCTAAATCTCTGTTGCTGCCTCCCTTCGAGCATAAAAGGAAGCGTTTGTAAATGGCTATATATACAGTAACTTGTGCCTTTTTGACTCTCAGGGCTTCCTGAAGCTACAGAGAGTAATATTTCCTGACACTAAACAGGAGTGATGGAGCCACTCTATATCAGCAAAGTGTACCCATGAAACTAGCACAAGGTTCTCTGCCAGTATCAGGTTTATGGAAAGATCAGGTTGACTGCGCTCATGGCAGTACCTTTAACTAGTCCTACTAAAGGAAGACATTGAATGCTGAGGTACATGCACAGAGCATACGAAACAAACAAACATACAAACATACACAACAACAAAACCCAAACCAACCAAACAAGAACATTTAGCATGCCAAAAAGTCATTCCTGCAATGTCTGCACATGCACTAAGATTGCAACTGCAAACTAGGTTGTCAGAGACAAATAACATTCCAAGAGAGAACTCAGGAATATTCAGAGATTTGCCTTTTTAAGTCATCCTTGTTATTTCTGAACACAAGAAAAGCAGCTGTGTAGAACAGAGTCTTTTTTTATGAGAGAATACTGGGTTAGTCCTGGGGGGCCTCTTTCACACCTTTTCCTTTTCAATTTACTTCTTTATGTATATATTTAATATGACACTTTGCACCATCAGAGGACTCCAATAAGTCTTAAAAATACATTTGACACCTCTAACATCATTTTCCTTCCTCCTTTAGACAGATGGTCATACACAACAGCCTACCGTGTTTAGATTCAAGCAAAAAAACTAAATAAAACCTGTACACTGTATTCACTTTAAATAGCACCCAATCTTACACAAGGTGAGACATCTAGGATGAGGCAGCACACAAGATACAACGTGTCAGGGCACAGGCAACATTTTTTTGTTTTTACCAAATCTACACAGTACACTGAACGGTTTGCTTTGATGTGTACCACTATTTCAGCCTCTGTGCTTCCTTATAATAAATTTCACACTAAGTCTTCCTGTTTAATTTTATTCAAACCACAAATATGTCACCTCATTTCAACTTGCAGGTATTTGGTGCATGAGAACAATGCAGAAAAGAAAGTGAGTTGCCAAAAGCAGTTTGTCAATGCTAGACTGTCAGAAAACATGTTAAATTAGAAGTTTGTATAGTTTCTCGTCTCACATAACGAAGCAGAGAACAGCTCTGGCTGCAGGGGCATTCTAATACAGAAAGATGTGTTTTAATAATGGATGCAAAGCATTTTATCAGCACAGTGAGGAGGAATGAGGGTGTGAAGATGATGAATGACTTGAAATTCTGCAGGGGGTTTCTACTGATGCAGTTGTTTAGAAAGATGCCATGCTCTGTCACACGACTTTCTCTTTCCTCAGGCTATAATGAAATGAGTGCAGCTAGGGAATCATAACCTCATGCAGGAGCATGGCATGGTCTTATCTATCTTTACGATCTAGTGCTTTACTATCTGCAGTCATGTAGCATCAGAAGATGAATTTCTTGAAAAGAATGAAATCAGAGACTAATCCTTTGCCTTCAAGAAATGCAGTTTGGATTAGCACAACATGACCTTTTCACTGCACTCTGACAGTCTACTAGGATACACCCATTTTGTTTCAGACTTTCAGACTCCTTATCTGCACGCTAACACACTTGGATCTTTCTGTTAACTACCTCAATGCTAAACATTCAAGGGACTAATTAGTTTTAATTACCATTCATGAATTCACTACCCTCGTGATAACATTTTTGTCCTATACTTAATATAAATCTCCCCTCTTTCAGTTTGAATACTAGTATTAAAAGCAGCTAAACTCCTACACATGAACATATTTTGTTTAAGACCAGTTCATACTGCTTCCAGTGGTTCCCAGAAAAGCAAACGTACGTTTTTCTTTATCTAACATCAAAATAGAATGAAAAAAAATGGAAATTGAAAACTTCAAGTAGAAGTTTCTAAAAATGAGATGTGGAAATTTCAATGTTACAGTTCTCATAAAGGAATCCTTTTTGAGAGTGCACTCACTCATGAAATATGAGGATGCTTGTTTTATTTTAGTATCAACACTTTCATATTTATTATACAGAATTCATAGTTTTTTAAAGTGTTGCTGTTTCTGGTTGATTTTTCTTTTTCTTTTTTTCTCCCCCTTTCATTCTCTGCTAGCAGGAGATGAGACATATAAAATAAAATTCAGACAATGATAACATTGCATTACACATATTTATGTTGTAAATCATAGGCAAAGGGATGGACATTCACACCAACTTCAAATAAATCATGGAATTTTTCTTTCCCCCAGTTAATTTTTACTCATCGTTTCTTAAGGAAAGAGCACGTTGATAACTATTCATATGAATATTCCACAGATGTTCCAAATAAACAATTGAAAAGACCCAAGACTAATTACTTTTTGAATGTGCAATCAATCAAGCAATTTCATGAACAGTACCTTGGAGCATGTTGGAACCTTAAATGATGCATGCAGCATTCCAAACAAATAGTGAGCAGCAAATACTGTGACTGAAGTACTTGGGCATTAGATAAAGTGATGAATTAGAAGAAAAAAGAAAAAATACTATCATCAGTCCCATTCAGCCCTCCATAGGCTGTAAAACACAGGTATGCCAAGTGTTGAATACAATGTATATTAGATGTCAGGGACATCCCACAGCATAGCATGAAATGCCAGTATTACAGTCATCATACAGCATCTCATTCAGCAACCAGCTGCAAATTGGAGAGAAACAGCACTTCCTCTGTCACAAACCACAACTACTCTAGCACACTGCACATGAAGTATCCAAGACGACACTATCACAGGGACAATTAAAAAATATTAGATATAACTAAGATTTAAGCTTAAATTAAATTGCAGTTGCAAGACCAATATCTCACAGTACAAGATGCTAGATAAACAGCTCAGAGACAGAGACAAATTGTAACAGTGTGTTTTTCACTCAGATGGTGGTGACACACTGGAACAAGTTGCCCAAGGAAGTTGTGGATGCCCCATCCCTGGATGCATTCAAGATCAGACTGGATGTGGCTCTGGGCCACTGTTGGCAACTGTTCCCATAGCAGGGGATTTGAAACTAGATAATCATTGTGGTCCTTTTCAACCCATGCCATTCTACAATTCTATGAGTGGGAAACACTTTGCTGCTATTGCCAAATAAGAGAAATTTCCATTGCACCTGAGCTGAGATTCTAAGATTGCATCTTAGCCCTTCCGAAGGCATGAGACCCAGCCCAGTGTCACTTCCATATATTTACCTAGCAGAAAGAGTGTGATCAATGCTGGTCATGCTTTTGAGGATCTAAATGGCTACACAGTCAGTCATTTGCTGACTGAATACACTGAGTTTAACTGGCGTTGATCAAAGGGAAGAGGTAGAATCATTTGATCTATTGAACTGTTAAAGGTCACTTACTGCAAATTTTAGAAAAGTATCAGCTTGTATTAGATTCCAGAGATTATAAGGATGTGTTGACAAAGGGCGCGTTTATTAGAGGAGACCTAATTGCATACTTAACCTTAGGTACATTCTGCCTTAATGGCAAATGAAAATATGCAAAGCATTTTCTATTTTTCAGAGGAAGGGTCAAAGGCAACAGAAGAATAAAACTTGGAATAAACAAACCTTCTCTTCTTCTCCCATTCCATCGTGGCTAAAGTAACCTCTTAGTGCCCTCACATTAAAATCTGCATACTAATAAATAAGATGCTTCACAAAGGAGGATGTCTGTTTTCCCCAGTCCCAGCTGTCCCATTTATAGCCCTGCACATATACTACATTCTTACGCATCTCTATGGCAAAACAACTTCTTAGAACTGGTGGACAATATTTGGTAAAAATGGTGTTACATTTAACATGTTTGCACCCTTCTGTTTTCCATTTTGTTGAAATTTCAATCCAATCTTTCTGCCAGAATGCAGCAAAGCAAAATGTCACACTGAGAAGAATTGCCTCCAATCATTTCCAATTAATGACAGCTTGTCTCAGAAGCTGCTAAAATCATAGGGGTTACAGAGACCTAAATTGTCCTCTGAGCTTTTCAGGGAAGATGATGAATGACTGCATATGGAAAAATCATTTCAAATAG